>NC_134353.1:931141486-931486486 GCF_048569485.1 Anomaloglossus baeobatrachus | reverse complement strand
CTTCCCGCCCACCTCCTTCCTACCGTATAGCTGACGGGACGCAGGTAAGCTGCAGTTCAGCGTTCCCGGGGTGTCACACGGAGCGACATGTGCTATCCCGGGAACGATGAATAACCGGCGCAGAGAAGAAGAAACGACTTTTTGAAAATGAGCGACGTGTCAACGAGCAACGATAAGGTGAGTATTTTTGCTCATTCACCATCGCTCGTAGCTGTCACACGCATATATCAAACGATGCCGGATGTGCGTCACTTATGACGTCACCCTGCCGACATATCGCACGATATGTCATCTCGTGTGATACCCGCATAAGGGGGTGACCAAGAGAGGGGCTGAACCTAGTATGGTGAGTGTGATCCAAACTACATAATTGACACAAGGAATATGCCAGTTAACGAGACTATCAGCAGACTGTCTGTAATTTAGAGCACCACTCCAGCATTTTCCTTTTTTCAATGCTGGAGTGGTGCTTTAAATGTAAGTCCCCTTGCCTGATGCATTGTATTTACTCTCCGGTGGATTCATCATTTTTGGCACTAGTACGCTTCCACGGCACTATCTTTTGTCCGTAACTTCTGACTGGCCAGATGTCAGAAGTTACATAACAAGCCCTCAAGTCTATAAGAGCCAAAATGAGATCAGAGCAAAGCAAGATCGAGGCCAAAACAAGGCTCTTAATATTATTATTATTATTATTATTATTATAGCGCCATTTATTCCATGGAGCTTTACAAGTGAAAGAGGGTATACGTACAACAATCATTAACAGTACAAGACAGACTGGTACAGGAGGAGAGAGGACCCTGCCCGCGAGGGCTCACAGTCTACAGGAGGAGAGAGGACCCTGCTCGCGAGGGCTCACAGTCTACAGGGAATGGGTGATGGTACGATAGGTGAGGACAGAGCTGGTTGCGCAGGGGTGTACTGGACTGAGGGCTATTGTAGGTTGTAGGCTTGGTGGAAGAGGTGGGTCTTCTTGAGGTTCCTCTTGAAGCTTTCTCATAGACTTGTATTTGGTTGTGACCTCCGGCGCTCTTCATGAAACACTGGAGCTGCAAGCGGGTCACAAATTGCCAGAAACTGGCGGGAGCAAAGCTGGAAAAAGATGGCATCAGGTGAGTATAACACAGAGGGCAGGGGACTTAAATTTAAAGCACCACTCCAGGGGGCAATTTAAAACAATACCCTAGAGTGGTGCTTTAAGTTGGGAACCTCTCTACCACCAAGGGCAACTACATTCTATCCTATATGTAACGGTGGACACCATCATCATCTGCAACCACCCCATACAAACTGATCTCCCCAGATCTCAATTCGATCAGCCTAAGAAATAGTTGACTTTGCCAGGGAAATCTGCAGCAAGCCAGGCACCCACTGCAAGAATAAAGCAATATTACATGGCAGCTGTTCAAATGAATAGCTGACCTACAAAACATTTAAGTGGTTCTGCCCTGGCTTGTTGAAGGGGTTCTATGCAGTAGGCTCTCCTCTATGACATTCATGTGGCTATAAAGAATCTAGAGACAGAGATTTGGCTTCAGGACCAGGGGTAGTGGTGGTATGGTTAATGGTAGAGCCGGCCCACAGTGAGGGGAATAAAGTGGAGAGAATTTCCTGGTTTCAGCTGTGTTCTGTAGGGTAAGCCAAGACAGAAGTAAAGAGCTGGAGGAAGCAGAGGTGACCAGAGCTGGATTATAGCTTAAAGGGAACCTGTCACCAGATTTGAGGCCTATAAGCTGCGGCCAGCAACAGTGGGCTTTTATATACAACATTCTAGCATGCTGTATATAAGAGCCCCGGCCCAGTGTAGAATGTAAAAATCACTGTATAATACTCACCTAAACGGTTCAGTGCAGACTGGTCGGATGGGTGTCTCCGTTCTTCAGGTTCGGCGCCTCCTCTTTCGACCATCTTTGTCCTCCTTCTTCTGAAGCCTGGGTGTATGATGCGTACTACGTCATTTACACAAGCTGGCATTGAGGTCCTAAGTAGGCATACTTTGATCTGCCCAGAGCAGGGCAGATCAAAGTATTGTAGTGCGTCTGCGCGGGACCTCAATGCCGATGCATGTGCATGACGTAGGACGCGTCATGCACCCAGGCTTCAGAAGAAGGAGGACAAAGATGGCCAAAAGAGGAGGCGCCAGTCCCGGAGAACGGAGCCACCCATCCAACCAGTCAACACCATTCCGACCGTTTAGGTGAGTATTATAAAGTCATTTTTACGTTCTACACAGCGGCCTTGGCTCTTATATACAGCATGTTAGAATGCTGTATATAAGAGCTCACTGGTGGTGGCCGCAGCTTATAGGGGCCAAATCTGGTGACAGGTTCCCTTTAAGTTCCATGGAGGCTTATTGAGTGACAAGAGTGCCTCCCCACCAAGCAGGCAAGTGTGAACAGTGCAGATTGTGGAGGATGAGTTTGTTACATGGACCTTGTAGAGAAGAGAAAGAGTCCACCTGGCTAATGGCCAGGAGTGACCCTGGAGAAGTAGCATAGCCATGCATGGTACTCTAATCACAGCGATACACATTGACCTGTGTGGTTAGATACCCAGGGACACCATCCTTCCCTCCATGGTAGCCGGTGTGAACATGTCTGCAGCTGTAATGGAAGAGGCGGTCTGTATTAAGATGTCAATGCCTTGTGAGAAATCAAGTTTGAAAGATGCCACAAGAAACGTGGAACGGTGTTTGATACGTGTTGTCAGTAAAGTGCGTTCTGTTTCTATCCATTGTGGGTTCATCTTTAGTGATTGCACCACACAGTGTGCACCAAAAGCCGGTCTGAGGCTGAGAAGTACCGGTGCCACAAGGTAAAAATTCCACACACACGCAACCACCCTTTTCTGTAGAGTGTCCAGGTGAGGAAACAAAGTCCCTCGCTTATGGCTCCCGCCCCGAACACATTTACAGTATCTTTTTGCAATTTTTTTGTTACATTTTTCAGTCCATTAAGCAATGAGTAAAAGGCAAAACCGCTGCAAAAATGCTTTCCAATTGATCTCTATTGTAAAGTATGGAGCGTCAACCAAGCAGAAAAAGCCCGAAAAATGGCAAGCTGGCTTCTTTTCACTTCTTAATGTTTTTGGAAACCTGAAGTAGTAACAAAATGCTTAAATGTATGAGAAATGAAGATGAAGATTTTTTGACCACTTTCAAAGGTCTTCTTCAGGTGTTTGGAGTAGATCCGATCCAAATCTATCTAAAAAAAAAACATGTGAACAACTGAACATATCTTGAGATAGAGCCAAGTCAGGCTGCATTTATCAAAAGATAAAGTTATGAGAATCCAAAAGAAACGAAAGATCAATTAAAAAAAAATCCCCGGTTCAGGTCCAGTATTGATCCTGGATATCTGGCCGGACGCCGGTCCCCATATAAGTCTATGGGGACCTGAATCAGGTACTTAAAAATGGTGGTAGAAGGGATTGGTGATTGGAGCAAGCGCTTCATACTTACCTGATCTCACCTGGCTGTACACTACTTCCGGGGCCACTCACTCTACTTCCCCGGCCTCTCATTACCTTCATGCATATGCACTGCTTCCCCAGCCCACTGGAAGTCCCTGCGTCTCTGATTGGTTGCAGTCAGACAGCACCCCCACCCTGTGTGACAGTCTGTCTGACTTCTTTCAATCGCACACTCTGTCTGCGTCTATATTGGTGTAAAACTAAATAAAAAATTAGCAGAGGTCCACCCCCCATAATATGATAGCCAGAACAGATAAAGCATATGGCTACAGGTTGCTGCCCTCACTCGTGCGCTTATCTTGGCTGTGTATCGAAATTAGAAAATTAGAGGAAACACATGCATTTTTTTTTATAATTATTTACATAAATAGTTTGAAAAAAACGAAATGTGGACCCCCAATTTTAATTCCAAGCCATGATAAAGCCCGACAGCTGGGGGCTGGTATTCTCAGGCTGGGGAGACCCATGCTTATTGGGTCCCTCAAGCCTAAAAATAGCAGCCTGCAACCGCCCTGAATGGTTGCATTAATTGTCGCAGATGCAACAATCCTGGAACTTTACCAAGCTCTTCCTGATTGCTCTGATGCGGTGACAATTGGGGTACTAAGGGTTATTGACAGCTAACAGCTGTCTCTAAGCCCTAGATTAGTAATGGAGAGCACTTATGAGACCCCCTCCATTACTAATCTGTAAGTGAAAAAAATAAACACAAACACCAAAAAATCCTTTATTTGACATAAAATACAAAAAATACACCCTCTTTCACCACTTTAAATATATAGTTTAAAAAAAAAGGGTGCGGTCCCCCCAGTTTTGAACCAAGCCACAATAATGCCATAAGCTGGGGGCTAGTATTCTTAGGCTGGGGAGACCAATGCTTATTGGGCCACCCAGCTTAAAAATAGCAGCCTGCAGCTGCCCAGGATTGTCGCATCAATTAGATGGGACAATCTCAAACGTTGCCTGGCCCATCCAGATTGCTCGGGTGCAGTGGAAATCAGGGTTATAAGGGGTTAAAGACAGTTCACAGTACTAAGCCCTAGATTAGTTAATGGGAGACACCATAAAAACAGGTTGCAAAAAAAATGTCAGGACTCTGTTTTTTTTCACAATGTCGCCATATTTGGAACTTTTTTCTCGTTATACAGTATGCTATGCAGAAAATCGAGTGGTGTCATTGAAGAGTACATCTCATTCAGTAAAAAATAAAGCCATCATATGTCTATGTGAACAGAAAAATAAAAAAAGGTATAGCTCTGAGAAGAAGGGGAGGAAAAAACAAAAATTGGCGGCTTTGTTACAAGGGCTCTGTTTGCTCCGGCCAGTTTCTGCTCCTGCTGATCTGGCATAGTCGGATATATTTGCTTGCAAGTGATACATTGTATAAAACGGCATAAATAGGAGCAGTTGATATATATAGAACGTTAAGGAAATTCTGCTGACGACGTCCTTTAAGAATCCCACACTAAATAGTAAACTTTGCTGATGTTTTCTCATTTGCTATGCCCGTGACAAATGATTATGTATATGAGGCTGTTCCAAGGACAGAACGTAGAGCGTTAGATCTCGTATATATCTTATAGTGTTGAGGAAAAGCCCTGAATTATTAATGAAAATCTGTTCCCCTTAAAACAATCAGTAGAACGTTCGTTGCCAGATTGAAAACAAAAAGAGTCAGAAACAATGCGCATCAGTATAGTTGGATGAGGCGGTGTAACAAGCTCCGTGCGATAGAAACCGCACTATGAAAGATTTTACCCTACTGTACCCCCACAACTACCCAGGAAGTATGGTGACCACAACACAGTATGATCCCCCAACTTTGACCCCCACATAGCCCTCCATGCAGTATAATGGGCCCCACATCTCTTCACACTCTATAATGGCCCCACTAGCTCTGCGCACAATATGACGGACCCCACACAAACCTTCACACTGTATAATTGCTTGTATACAGTTTAATGTCCCTCACATAGCTCTCCATAAAGTATAAAGTCTCTCTCATAGCATTCTAAAATATTATAATGGCCCCCACTTAGCCCTCCAAATATTAAAATGTCCCAATATAATGTTCTAAATAGTATAATTGGCCCCATATATTCCTCCATATAGTGTCATGCACCTCCCATAGTCCTCCATACAGTATAATGCACTCTCCATAGTCCTCCATACAGTATAATGTACCACCCTATAGTCCTCCATATAGTATAATGGGCATCACATTGCTTCCATACAGTATAATTCACCCCCATAGTCCTCCATATACTATTGTCCAACCCCCATAGTCCCACATGTAGTATAATAGGTACCACATTGCTTTCCATACAGTACAATGCACCCCCCATAGTCCTCCATATACTATTGTGCACCCCCATAGTCCCCCATGTAGTATAATGGGTCTCACATTGCCTTCCATACAGTGTAATGTATCCCCATAGTCATCCATATACTATTGTGCACCCCACATAGTCCTCCATATAGTGTAATTGGCATCACATTGCCTTCCATCCAGTATAATGCACCCCCATAGTCCTCCATATACTATTGTGCACCCCCCATAGTCCCACATGTAGTATAATGGGCATCACATTGCTTCCATACAGTATAATGCACCCCCAAAGCCCTCCATATACTATTTGCAACCCCCATAGTCCCACATGTAGTATAATGGACCACATTTCTTTCCATACAGTATAATGCACCCTCCATAGTCCTCCATATACTATTGTGCACCCCCCATTGTCCCCCATGTAGCATAATGGGTATCACATTGCCTTCCATACAGTGTAAGGCATCCCCATAGTCATCCATATACTATTGTGCACCTCGCATAGTCCTCCATATAGTGTAATAGGCATCACATTGTCTTGCATACAGTATAATGCATCCCCCATAGTCCTCCATATACTATTGTGCACCCCCCATAGTCCTCTATTTTAGTATAATGGGTATCACATTGCCTTCTATACAATGTAAGGCAACCTCCATAGTCCTTCATATAGTATAATGGGCATAACATTGCCTTCCATACAGTATAATGTATCCCCAATAGTATTCCATCTATATATATAATTGCCTTATTCTGTCTGTCTGTCTGTCTGTCTGTCTTGCTCCAAAATTGTGTCCTTACAGTGACAACCGTCAGATTGGCCGCTGGGCTCAGCCTGGCCCCGCCCTTCCACACGGATTAGCCGCTCGGCTCGGCCCCACCCCCCCCCGCTTGGATTAACCGTTTGGCCAGGCCACCCCCCGCACGCGATGCCCGCTAGGCCACGCCCCCCGCACATGATGCCCGCTATGCCACGCCCCACCCGCGAGGCCCGCTAGGCCACGCCCCCGCACGCAAAGCCCGCTAGGCCACGCCCCCGCACACGATGCCCGCTAGGCCCCGCACACGATGCTCGCTAGGCCACGCCCCCCGCACGCGATGCCCTCTAGGTCACGCCCCTCACACGCGATGCCCACTAGGCCAGGCCCCCCGCACACGATGCCCGCTAGGCCACGCCCCCCGCACGCGATGCCCGCTAGCCCACGCCCCCCGCACGCGATGCCTGCTGGGCCACGCCCCCGCATGTGATGCCGGCTAGGCCATGCCCCCGCACACGATGCACATTTGGCCACGCCCCCTCACAATATGCCCGCTCAGCCACGCCCCCCGCACACGTTGGGCACCTGTACACCACCCCCCAGGACTACTCCTCCCATTATACTCCTCTTTCCCCAGGACTACTCCTCCCATTATACTCCTCCCATTATACTCCTCCTATTATACTCCTCCTATTATACTCCTCTCTGAGGGGTTCGCAGCATGGAGGATGGAGCACGATGGGGAGTGCAGCATGGGGGATGGAGCACGATGGGGGTGCAGCATGGGGGGTGGACCACGATGGGGGGTGCAGCATGGGGGGTGGACCACGATGGGGGGTGCCCAGAATGGGGGGATGAAACACGATGGGGGTGTGCAGCATGGGGGATGGAGCACGATGGGGGGTGCAGCATGGGGGTTGGACCACGATGGGGGGTGCCCAAAATGGGGGGATGAAACACGATGGGGGGTGCACAGCATGGGGGATGGAGCACGATGGGGGTGCAGCATGGGGGATAGAGCACCATAGGGGGTGCGCAGCATGGGGGATGGAGCACGATAGGGGGTGCGCAGCATGGGGGATGGAGCACGATGGGGGGTGCGTAGCATGGGGGATGGAGCATGATGGGGAGTGCAGCATGGGGGATGGAGCACGATGGGGGGGTGCAGCGTGGGGGATGGAGCACGATGGGGGGTGCAGCGTGGGGGATGGAGCATGATGGGGGGTGCCCAGAATGGGGGGATGAAACACGATGGGGGGTGCACAGCATGGGAGATGGAGCATGATGGGGGGTGCGCAGCATGGGGGATGGAGCACGATGGGGGGTGCGCAGCATGGGGGATGGAGCATGATGGGGGTGCACAGCATGGGGGATAGAGCACGATGGGGGGGTGCGCAGCATGGGAGATGGAGCACGATGGGGGGTGCACACCTCCCCCCAAAACACACACACCGCCACACACACACCGCACAACACACCACACACACACTGGGAACCACAAACACCGCCCTACACAGACACCCACACACACAGAAAACGCCGCACACACACAACACCCAACACACAAACACCACGGCACACACAAATATACGCACATACCCCACAACACACACATTGCACAAAACATACCTCCCCTCAAAACACACACACGCACCCCACACCCACACAAACCGCGCAACACACACAGCACCACACACACACAACGCTACAGACACACAGCGCTCCACAAACAACGCAACACACACAACTCAACACACAAACAACACCGTTCTCACCCCCCGCCACACCCAGACAACACCCAGAACATGTACAGCCCCTACACAAACACTTGGCAACTACACACAACAACATCTATATATATAACAAAAATCATACATTAACTACACAATAAATTCTAGAATACCCGATGCGTTAGAATCGGGCCACCTTCTAGTATAGTATAATGAGCCCCACATTGTTTTTCATATCGTATTGCCACAGAGTGATAAACAGGATTTTGCCAGGTATCAGGAAATCCCCAGCAGGTTCTGCAACACACAGGGTACACAGGGGCCACAATACAATGGTGGGCCCTGTAGCTGGGGAGAGGAGAGCGGGGTCACCACCTGCACTAACATGAGGCTGTATTCTGCACTCCTTGAAATCTCTATATGTGTTGTTTCACCTCGTCGCCGGTCAAGTATCTAAGCCCTCCCTTGCCCTAAACTCACCCTGACTAGTGAGCAGACCGGTGAGAGCACTAGTCTTACCTCTGAAAAAAAGAAACAGAAGGATAGGGTAACAGACAGGGAAAATAGACACAAAAAGGAAAAACACTCAAACAGCTACAATGCAGCTAACTCCACAGCTGCAAATGACACAAAACTAAAGCTTCTTCCAGAGCCTGGCTCCTTCCAAAGTTGACTGCATAGAAATAAGGAGGATTCAGATTCCATTACCGACGTCAGATGATAGAACATGTGACTTTATATAGCGAAGGGCAGTGGTAGCAAAAGAGCTGCACCTGAGATTAAAGCTACAGACAGCAGCCAGACAGGAAAGGGTTTTAACCCTTAAAGCAGTACAATTAAGTAGATATAAAAATAACAGTAGTGGATCTGTGAGCATTAGGGTGTTGTGATCTTTTGATTCCAGTCTCGTCCGAGATGTTACTTGGGCAGGACACACTCATAACAAGTATAATGCACCCGCAATAGTCCATAAAGTATAAAGGCTCCATCATAGCCCTTAAAATATTATAATGGCCCCATATAACCTTCCAAATAGTAAAATAGGTCCCCCATTTTCCTCCATATAGTATAATGTAGCCCCCCATAGTCCTCCATATAGTATAATGTAGCCCCCCATAGTCCTCCATATAGAATAATGCACCTCCCATTGCTGTTCACAGACATCTCTATCTTATCTGAGTGAGAGCAAGTGTACAAAGCAGAAAGCGGGCTTTACACGCTGCAACATTGCTAGCGATGCCGAGCGCGATAGCAGACGCCCCCGTCGCACATGCGATATCTGGTGATTGCTGCCGTAGCGAACATTATCACTACGGCAGCGTCACACGCACATACCTGGTCGGCGGCGGCGCTGTGACCGCCAAACAATCCCTCCTTCAAGGGGGAGGTGCGTTCGGCGTCACAGCGACGTCACCGCGACATCACTAAGCGGCCGTCCAATAGAAGCGGAGGGGCGGAGATGAGCGGGACATAACATCCCGCCCACCTCCTTCCTTCCGCATTGGCGGTGGACGCAGGTAAGGAGATGATTGTCGCTCCTGCGGTGTCACACATAGCGATGTGCAGTGCCACAGGAACAACAAACAACATTGTACCTGCAGCAGAAACGATATTAAGGAAAGGAGTGACGTGTCAACAAGCAACGATTTTTGACGTTTTTGCGATCGCTGATCGTCGCTCCTTGGTGTCACACGCGGCGCCGGATGTGCGTCACTAACGACGTGACCCCCGACGATATATCGTTACCGATGTCGCAACGTATAAAGCACCCTGAAGGGGCAGAAATGTCACCTCTAGATGTGCAAAGATGGAGAGACATCCCCCAAAAGACTTGCAGCAGTAATTGCAGCTAAAGGTGGTCCTTCAAAGGGTCTGAATACAGATACACACTACAATTTTCAGATTTATTTTTTAAAAATATTTATTAAACCATGTATTATGTCCTGTATACTTCACAAATACTTGCTAACTTGTGTTGGTATATCACATAAAGTTACAATAAAATACACTTGTTTGTGAGTATAATACGAAAAAAATATGGAAAAATTCACAGGGTATAAAAGTATATACAGTAGAGGAGTTATCAGACATTGTACAGAAGGAGGAGGAGGTGAGCTGTGAAATCACATGTTGTGAATGGTGGATCTTATATATACAGGTGTTATCAGTCATTGTACAGGAGGAGGGGGTGAGCTGTCACATCACCTATTGTGAATGGTGGATCCTGTATTATCTACTGTATATAGAGATGTTATGAGTCATTGTACAGGAGGGGGAGGAGGTGAGCTGTGATATCACATATTGTGAATGATGGATCCTCTATTATCTACTGTATATAGAGATGTTATGAGTCATTGTACAGGAGAGGGAGGAGGTGAGCTGTGATATAACATATTGTGAATGATGGATCCTGTATTATCTACTGTATATAGAGATGTTATGAGTCATTGTACAGGAGGGGAAGGAGGTGAGCTGTGATATCACATATTGTTAATTGTGGACCCTGTGTTATCTACTGTATATAGAAGTGTATATAAATACTTATAAAAGTATATACAGTAGAGGAGTTATCAGACATTGTACAGAAGGAGGAGGAGGTGAGCTGTGAAATCACATGTTGTGAATGGTGGATCTTATATATACAGGTGTTATCAGTCATTGTACAGGAGGAGGGGGTGAGCTGTCACATCACCTATTGTGAATGATGGATCCTGTATTATCTACTGTATATAGAGATGTTATGAGTCATTGTACAGGAGGAGGAGGAGGTGAGATGTGACATCACCTATTTTAAATGGTGGATACTGTGTTGCCTACTGTATATAGAGATATTGTCAGTCAATGCATAGGAAGTATAAACCTAGTGTTAACTGTGAAAATGTCAAGGTGTCTGCTTTTTTGAGTTAAAGGGAACCTGCACTATTAACCTGCAAATATGGGGTCAATCTGCAAACCTGCTCAAAGCCTCAACATTGACCCCCCCCCCCCCCACCCTTGCAGGATGGAAATGAATTTTATTCCTCTTGGCAACATTTGGGCTTCGGTAACGAAGGCGGCACTGGTGCGGGTTCAGTCACCGCTATGTGTATCAAGAGTGGCGGCTGTAACAGTGCAACCCATACTGACTGACAGCCTCCTCTATTGCTGAGCGGCTGTCAGTCAGTCTTTCAGTATATAGAGCAGTGACTGAATCTGCGCCGACAGTGCACCAGTGACTGAAACCCAAATGTTGCTGGGAGGAAAAAAGTTCATATCCTCCCGGCAGCAGGTTTAATGTGCACACGCTAAACAGGTTCCAAGTGCTATTAACCTGCAGATTAACCCCATATCTGCAGGCTCATAGCTTTTTTATGTGACAGGTTCCCTTTAATGATAATGGAATAGTAAAAATAAAATTTCAAAATGAAAAATTCACATATAATCTAAAAGCTAAATGTAAAAAATAGGTCATTTACTGAATATAAGCAGTTGTTTCAATGACATAGGTTAACTTTGGAATGTAAAAGGCCTCCATATAAAGAAAAAAACATGAAACCTGTAAATTTGAATTAATTTTATTTTTCCAGGGAAGTAAATTCCAGAAAACTGGTGCAGCACAAGAGAAATCCTGAAGATGTGAGTGAAAGTTTCAGATTATGGAGAATGTAAACTTTTGAGGTGATTGTGATTAGAAATATGTAGGGAAGGGCAGATTTGAATCGAACACATGTCTAAGATAGCGGAAACTATCGGAAAAATGCTCTCTAAGAGTTATGGGAGAACCAGACGCAGAAATGGAGGCAGCGGGTTTCATTAGAGGCGTAGATTGAAACGAGACAAAACACTCAGTTTATTTCCTCTGCAAATGAACGTAATGTGTTTAGTAATTTCTTAACAGGCTTATAAAAGGTGAGGTGGTCTATTAATACAGCAGCTTGCCTTTAAAATGTTAGATGGCTTCAATAAAAGCGCGTCTGAGCCGCCGCGGTACAAAGCGGCAGCTATACAAATGAGGCTGTGTTATAAAATGAAATGAAATCGTTTGTTACTCGCTATATGTTTAATTAGTGATTAACGTCGGGACGCTGCTTGCTATGATTTACTGGACCACTTGCGTTGCCAGCTTGTGCTACTTGTATTTCTTCAGCTGCGATGATTGGAACATGAAGCCAATAACTGAGAAATTTACTCTCAAAGAGCAAGAACGCTCTAATCTTAATTAGATATAAGCAGCTGGAAAAGCTCAGCAAAATCTTCTGTGAATGACATTGAATGGAGGTATACTTGGCTACTGAGATTTCTGTAGAGATGCGTAACTAGTGATGAGCGGGCACTACCATGCTCGGGTGCTCAGTACTCGTAACCAGTGATGAGCGGGCACTACCATGCTCGGATGCTCAGTACTCGTAACCAGTGATGAGCGGGCACTACCATGCTCGGGTGCTCAGTACTCGTAACTAGTGATAAGCGGGCACTACCATGCTCGGGTGCTCAGTACTCGTAACTAGTGATGAGCGAGCACTACAATGCTCGGGTGCTCGGTAGTCATAACTAGTGATGAGTGAGCACTCCCATGCTCGGGTGCTCAGTACTTGTAACTAATGAGAAGTGAGCATTTCATGCTCGGGTGCTCAGTACTCGGAACTAGTGATGAGCGAGCACTACCATGCTCAGGTGCTCAGTACTCGTAACTAGTGATGAGCGGGCACTACCATGCTCGGGTGCTCAGTACTTGTAACTAATGAGAAGTGAGCACTACCATGCTCGGGTGCTCAGTACTCGTAACTAGTGATGAGCGAGCACTATCATGCTCAGGTGCTCAGTACTCGTAACTAGTGATGAGCGGGCACTACCATGCTCGGGTGCTCGGTACTCGTAACTAGTGATGAGCGAGCACTATCATGCTCAGGTGCTCAGTACTCGTAACTAGTGATGAGTGGGCACTACCATGCTCGGGTGCTCAGTACTCGTAACTAGTGATGAGCGGGCACTACCATGTTCAGGTGCTCAGTACTCGTAACTAGTGATGAGCGAGCACTATCATGCTCAGGTGCTCAGTACTTGTAACTAGTGATGAGCGGGCACTACCATGCTCAGTACTCGTAACTAGTGATGAGTGGGCACTACCATGCTCGGGTGCTCAGTACTCGTAACTAGTGATGAGCGGGCACTACCAGGCTCGGGTGCTCAGTACTCGTAACTAGTGATGAGCGGGCACTACCATGCTCGGGTGCTCGATACTTGGAACTAGTGATGAGCAGGCACTACCATGCTCGGGTGCTCGGTAGTCATAACTAGTGATGAGTGAGCACTACCATGCTCGGTTGCTCAGTACTCGTAACTAGTGATGAGCGGGCACTACCATGCTCGGGTGCTCAGTACTCGTAACTAGTGATGAGCGGGCACTACCATGCTCGGGTGCTCAGTACTCGTAACTAGTGATGAGCGAGCACTACCATGCTCGGGTGCTCAGTACTCGTAACTAGTGATGAGCGGGCACTACCATGCTCGGGTGCTCAGTACTCGTAACTAGTGATGAGCGGGCACTACCATGCTCAGGTGCTTGGTACTTGTAACTATTTCCAGCAGTATCCAACAGTATATCCTCTCACTATATACAGCCCCATCTTCCAATATATTACTTCTTTCATTTATATACAGACCCACTCTTCAGTATATTATCATCTACTCTATATACAGCCCCATCATTGCATCATGCAGTATTACTTCTCTCATCTATATACAGCCCCATCCTGCAGTATATTACTACTCTGCTCTATATACAGCCCCACCCTGCGGTATATCACTCCTCTCATCTATATACATCCACATTCTGCAGTATCAGACCTTTCATCTATATACAACTCCATCCTGCACTACATTACTCCTCTCATCTATATGAAACCCCATCCTTCAATGTATTATTCCTTTTCTGTATATACTTTCCTATCATTCAGTATATTCCTCCTCTCATGTAAATCCAGCCCTATACTGCAGTATATTACTCTTCTGATCTATATGCTAGCCCATCCTACAATATATTACTCCTTTTCTTTATATACTTTCCCATCCTGCAGTATATCACTCCTCTCATCTAAATAAAAGCTCATCCTGCAGTATATCACTCTTCTCATCTATGTACAGCCACATCCTGCAGTATATCACTCCTCTCATCTATGTACAGCCACATCCTGCAGTACATCACCCTCTCATCTATGTACAGCCAAATCCTGCAGTGTATCACACCTCTCAAGGATGTACCGACACATCCTGTAGTATATCACTCCTCTCATTTATGTACAGCCACATCCTGCAGTATATCACGCCTCTCATCTATGTACAGCCACATCCTGCAGTATATCATTCCTCTCATCAATCTACAGCCACAACCTGCAGTATATCACTCCTCTCATGTATGTATAGCCACATCCTGCAGTGTATCACTCTTCTCATCTATGTACAGCCTCATCCTGCAGTATATCACTCCTCTCATCTATGTACAGCCACAACCTGCAGTATATCACTCCTCTCATCTATGTACAGCCACATCTTGCAGTATATCACTTCCCTCTTCTGTGTAAAGCCACATCCTGCAGTATATCACTCCTCTCATCTATGTACAGCCACAACCTGCAGGATATCACTCCTCTCATCTATGTACAGCCACATCTTGCAGTATATCACTTCTCTCTTCTATGTACAGCCACATCCTGCAGTACATCACTCCTCTCATCTATGTGCAGCCACATCCTGCAGTATATCACGCCTCTCATCTATGTACAGCCACATTCTGCAGTATATCACTCCTCTCATCTATCTACAGCCACAATCTTCAGTATATCACTCCTATCATGTATGTATAGCCACATCCTGCAGTACATCACTCCTCTCATCTATGTGCAGCCACATCCTGCAGTATATCACTCCTCTCATCTATCTAAAGCCACAACCTTCAGTATATCACTCCTATCATGTATGTATAGCCACATCCTGCAGTATATCACTCCTCTCATCTATGTACAGCCACAACCTGCAGTATATCACTCTTCTCATCTATGTACAGCCATATCCTGCAGTATATCACTCCTCTCATCTATGTACAGCCACATCCTGCAGTATATCACTCCTCTCATCTATGTACAGCCACATCCAGCAGTACATCACCCTCTCATCTATGTACAGCCACATCCTGCAGTATATCACTCCTCTCAAGGAAGTACCGACACATCCTGCAGTATATCACTCCTTTTATCTACGTACAGCCACATCCTGCAGTATATCACTTCTCTCTTCTATGTACAGCCACATCCTGCAGTATATCACTCCTCTTATCTATGTGCAGCCACATCCTGCAGTATACCACTCCTCTCATGTGCAGCCACATCCTGCACTATATCACTCCTCTCATCTATGTACAGCCACATCCTGCAGTACATCACCCTCTCATCTATGTACAGACACATACTGCAGTATATAGCTCCTCTCAAGGATGTACCGACACATCCTGCAGTATATCACTCCTCTCATCTATGTACAGCCACATCCTGCAGTATATCACTCCTCTCATTTATGTACAGCCACATCCTGCAGTATATCATGTCTCTCATCTATGTACAGCCACATCCTGCAGTATATCACTCCTCTCCTCTATGTACAGCCACATCCTGCAGTATATCACTCCTGTCATCTATGTACAGCCAAATCCTGCAGTGTATCACACCTCTCAAGGATGTACCGACACATCCTGTAGTATATCACTCCTCTCATTTATGTACAGCCACATCCTGCAGTATATCACACCTCTCATCTATGTACAGCCACATCCTGCAGTATATCATTCCTCTCATCAATCTACAGCCACAACCTGCAGTATATCACTCCTCTCATGTATGTATAGCCACATCCTGCAGTATATCACTCTTCTCATCTATGTACAGCCACATCCTGCAGTATATCATTCCTCTCATCAATCTACAGCCACAACCTGCAGTATATCACTCCTCTCATGTATGTATAGCCACATCCTGCAGTATATCACTCTTCTCATCTATGTACAGCCTCATCCTGCAGTATATCACTCCTCTCATCTATGTACAGCCACATCTTGCAGTATATCACTTCTCTCTTCTATGTACAGCCACATCCTGCAGTACATCACTCCTCTCATCTATGTGCAGCCACATCCTGCAGTATATCACGCCTCTCATCTATGTACAGCCACATTCTGCAGTATATCACTCCTCTCATCTATCTACAGCCACAATCTTCAGTATATCACTCCTATCATGTATGTATAGCCACATCCTGCACTATATCACTCTTCTCATCTATGTACAGCCACATGCTGCAGTTTATCACTCCTCTCATCTATGTACAGCCACAACCTGCAGTATATCACTCCTCTCATCTATGTACAGCCACATCTTGCAGTATATCACTCCTCTCATGTATGTATAGCCACATCCTGCAGTATATCACTCTTCTCATCTATGTACAGCCACATCCTGCAGTATATCACTCCTCTCATCTATGTACAGCCACAACTTGCAGTATATCACTCCTCTCATCTATGTACAGCCACATCTTGCAGTATATCACTTCTCTCTTCTATGTACAGCCACATCCTGCAGTATATCACTCCTCTCATCTATGTGCAGCCACATCCTGCAGTATATCACTCCTCTCATCTATGTACAGCCACAACCTGCAGTATATCACTCTTCTCATCTATGTACAGCCACATCCTGCAGTATATCAGTCCTCTCATCTATGTACAGCCATATCCTGCAGTATATCACTCCTCTCATCTATGTACAGCCACATCCTGCAGTATATCACTCCTCTCATCTATGTACAGCCACATCCTGCAGTATATCACTCCTCTCATCTATGTACAGCCACAACCTGCAGGATATCACTCTTCTCTTCTATGTACAGCCACAACCTGCAGTATATCACTCCTCTCATCTATGTACAGCCAAATTCTGCAGTATATCATTCCACTCATCTATGTACAGCCACATCCTGCAGTATATCACTCTTCTCATCTATGTACAGCCACAACCTGCAGTATATCACTCTTTTCATCTATGTACAGCCACATCCTGCAGTATATCACTCTTCTCATCTATGTACAGCCACATCCTGCAGTATATCACTCTTTTCATCTATGTACAGCCACAACCTGCAGTATATCACTCTTTTCATCTATGTACAGCCACATCCTGCAGTATGTCACTCTTCTCATCTATGTACAGCCACATCCTGCAGTATATCACTCTTTTCATCTATGTACAGCCACATCCTGCAGTATATCAGTCCTCTCATCTATGTACAGCCATATATGCAGTATATCACTCTTCTCATCTATGTACAGCCACATCCTGCAGTATATCAGTCCTCTCATCTATGTAGAGCCACATCCTGCAGTATATTACTCCTCTCATCTATGTACAGTCACATCCTGCAGTATATCACTCCTCTCATCTATGTACAGTCACATCCTGCAGTATATCACTCCTCTCATCTATGTACAGTCACATCCTGCAGTATATCACTCCTCTCATCTATGTACAGCCACATCCTGCAGTATATCACTCCTCTCATCTATGTACAGTCATATCCTGCAGTATATCACTCCTCTCATCTATGTACAGTCACATCCTGCAGTATATCACTCCTCTCATCTATGTACAGCCACATCCTGCAGTATATCACTCCTCTCATCTATGTGCAGCCGCATCCTGCAGTATATCATTCCTCTCATTTATGTACAGCCACATCCTGCAGTACATCACTTCTCTCATCTATGTACAGCCACGTCCTGCAGTATATCATTCCTCTCATCTATGTACAGTCAGATCCTACAGTATAGCACTCCTCTCATCTATGTACAGCCACATCCTGCAGTATATCATTCCTCTCATTTATGTACAGCCACATCCTGCAGTACATCACTTCTCTCATCTATGTACAGTCACATCCTACAGTATATCACTCATCTACGTACAGCCACATCCTGCAGTATATCACTCCTCTCATGTATGTACAGCCACATCCTGCTGTATATCACTCCTCTCATCTATGTACAGCCACATCCTGCAGTATATCACTCCTCTCATCTATGTACAGCCACATCCTGCAGTATATCACTCCTCTCATCTACGTACAGCCACATCCTGCAGTATATCACTCCTCTCATCTATGTACAGCCACATCCTGCAGTATATCACTCCTCTCATCTATGTACAGCCACATCCTGCAGTATATCACTCCTCTCATCTATGTACAGCCACAACCTGCAGTATATTACTCCTCTCATCTATGTACAGCCATATCCTGCAGTATATCACTCCTCTCATCTATATACAGCCATATCCTGCAGTATATCACTCCTCTCATGTATGTACAGCCACATCCTGCAGTATATCACTCCTCTCATTTACGTACAGCCACATCCTGCAGTATATCACTCCTCTCATCTATGTACAGCCACATCCTGCAGTATATCACTCCTCTCATCTATGTACAGCCACATCCTGCAGTATATCACTCCTCTCATCTACGTACAGCCACATCCTGCAGTATATCACTCCTCTCATCTATGTACAGCCACATCCTGCAGTATATCACTCCTCTCATGCATGTACAGACCAGACCTACAATATATCTCCCTTTTTCTCAATGTATAGCACCATCCTGCAGTATATCACTCCTACCAACTTCCTTTAAATAAATAATGACCAAACCAACATTTCCCATAATTCGTCTCAGGGTTTCTTCTGCTGGAGATGGATTACGCTTGACAGCAGGCAGTAGGAAAAGAGCTACAGAGAAGGGAGACACCTCTAGTGGAGTGATTTGTAAGTGATAATATAGCATATTAATATATATATATATATATATATATATATATATATATATATATATATATATATATATATATATATATAAAAATGATTTGCAGATTGTCTATTTATCTGACTATCAAAGGTCTGAAGGTTTAGGGACCATTACATTTTTTTTATCACAAATAAATTACTATTTTGTTTTTTTTCTTATTCAATATATTCAATATATTAAACATATAAAACATTCCATGAATTGAGTAGAAAATTAAAAATAAAATAAAAAAATAAAATCTTTTTGCTCATAAAAAACCCCACGCTTCACCTCTTTTCTCTTTTAACTCTACATTTTTCTTTTTAGCAAAGTCATTTTGGTAGAATAAACTGTTACATCTCACAAATGAAATGTTCTTAAACCTGCACTCGGCAAACATCAATGTTCTCTCTACAGAATCAAAACTTAATTATTCATTTCCACTCGAGTGCTTTGATTCACTCACCTATTTTTCATCAGTATTTAGGCCAAGCCACAAACCACTCAGAACTCCATCCACATTCAATTAAGTTCATCCTACATTCGAGCACATTGATCTACATGTATTCTTGCAGGTGAAAAGACTTAAACCTCCACTTCTAGTCCTCGTCCACCTTGAATAAATTTCCGATCTTCTAGCCGGAACCTCTTTACTTCTTGACTTCACCATTTCTTAAATTCGTCTTTCTCTAAGCGGCTGTGACAGTTCCTTCCTGCGAAATCCCCATTTTTACCCAGTTTTAGAAAAGTCATGTTAAATTCATTAGTTATGCTGTTGAGTTTTAATCAAGGGGAGTTCAATGTAGCCTCACAATAACATCTGTGCTCACATATGTGGCCTCTGCCTATCTGTAGAGGAATACAAATAATGTATCATTTTAATGCTCCAAGGTCTAATACATACAGCGAGATTTTGTGCAGTTTGGCCATATATCGTCACAGCGTGTCCCTTTGAAAGATGTCATTAACATCACATCCTCTAATAAACATATATAATATAAACGCCTCTTGACTGAGTATCACAATATCATGTTTTTTTTTAGGTTTAACAAAATAAGAGAGCTAAACCATGCAAACAATGAATACAAAAATATAGATATGCATTTCTGCTTAATGAAATCTAAGAAAAAAATGGCCATTTGTATATCTGTCCAGTAGCCACATCAAGGCATATCTTGTATACTGGTAACCTACTCTGAAATGCTAAAGCATGCAAACAATGAATTCAAGAATATGGATATACATTAGTGCTTAAGAAAGTCTAGGAACTATTGAGCCATTTAGCATACAAAAATGGCCATTTCTATATTTGTCCAGTAGCCACATCAAGGCATATCTTGTATACTGGTAACCTACTCTGAAATGCTAAAGCGTACACACAATAAATGCAAGAATATAGATATGCATTACTGCTAATGAAATCTAGGAATAAAAATGGCCATTTCTATATCTGTCCAGTAGCCACGTCAAGGCATTTCTCGTATACCGGTAACCTACTCTTAAATGCTAAAGCATGCAAACAATGAATGCAAAAGTATAGATATGTATTACTGCTTAATGAAATCTAGGGAAAAAAATGGCCATTTCTTTATCTGTCCAGTAGCCACGTCAAGGCATATTTCATATACTGGTAACCTAGTCTAAAATGCTAAAGCATGCAAACAATGAATGCAAGAATATAGATATGCATTACTGTTTAATGAAATCCAGGAAAAAAATGGTCATTTATATATCTGTCCAGTAGCCACATCAAGGCATATCTGGTATACTGGTAACTACTCTGAAATGCTAAAGCATGCAAACAATGAATGCAAAAATATAGATATGCATTACTGCTTAATGAAATCTAGGGAAAAAAAATGGCCATTTCTATATGTGTAAAAAAACACCAAAAAGGAGCCAAGACAAATGATATGTGCACACACAGAATGTGGTGAGCCTTCCTCATAAAGATGGCTGCAGCCGAGGTGCAAGATGCTGATGTCACAGCCACTCAACCTCCACACTATGGGGGAGGGGCGGCTGCTTAGCATAAGACATGCACACTAATAAGGCTTACACTGGGAGCCCATCATATAATGAGTGAAATGCACAGTGTCTGAACTGTGACCTATAAATGACGCCAGAAACCCAGGTCAGGCGGGCAAAACAGCACTATATAGGTGCATCTCGCACGGATACACGAGACACACAGTGTCTGAATAATGGCCTATAAATGACGCACAACACCAGGTCCAGGCGGGTTAGTTAGCACTATGAGTACATAACACATGACAGGCTCACCATTTAACCACCTGAATGCCAAAGGTCCACACACATCCTGCAAAAATGGATAAAATGTGCCATACCTCAAATAGTGAGATATTAGTTTATATTTTTGGTGTTTTTTTTATATAGTTCTTTGTGGTTTTTCTAACTAATTCAGTGTAGGGACTCGCAAGTGTGAGAATCCTTGACGAACGGATTGCGAGCTTACATATTTTGGGCCAAAATATAAACGAATATCTCACTATTTGAGGTATGGAACATTTTATCCATTTTTGCAGGATGTGTGTGGACCTTTGGCATTCAGGTGGTTAAATGGTGAGCCTGTCATGTGTTATGTACTCATAGTGCTAACTGACCCGCCTGGACCTGGTGTTGTGCGTCATTTATAGGCCATTATTCAGACACTGTGCGTCTCGTGTATCCGTGCGAGATGCACCTATATAGTGCTGTTTTGCCCGCCTGACCTGGGTTTCTGGCGTCATTTATAGGTCACAGTTCAGACACTGTGCATTTCACTCATTATATGATGGGCTCCCAGTGTAAGCCTTATTAGTGTGCATGCCTTATGCTAAGCAGCCGCCCCTCCCCCCTAGTGTGGAGGTTGAGTGGCTGTGACATCAGCATCTTGCACCTCGGCTGCAGCCATCTTTATGAGGAAGGCTCACCACATTCTGTGTGTGCACATATCATTTGTCTTGGCTCCTTTTTGGTGTTTTTTTGATATAGTTCTTTGTGGTTTTTCTAACCATTTCTATTTGTGTCCAGTAGCCACATCAAGGCATATCTGGTATACTGGTAACTACTCTGAAATGCTAAAGCATGCAAACAATGAATGCAAAAATATAGATATGCATTACTGCTTAATGAAATCTAGGGAAAAAATGGCCATTTCTATATGTGTCCAGTAACCACGTCAAGGCATATCTCGTATACCGGTAACCTACTCTTAAATGCTAAAGCATGCAAACAATGAATGCAATAATATAGATATGCATTACGGCTTAATGAAATCTAGGGGAAAAAATGGCTATTTCTATATCTGTCTAGTAGCCATGTCAAGGCATATCTCATATACTGGTAACCTACTCTTAAATGCTAAAGTATGCAAACAATGAATGCAAGAATATAGATATGCATTAATCCTTAATGAAATCTAGGAAATCTTGGAAAAATGAGATATTTAGCATACAAAAATGGCCATTTCTATATCTGCCCAGTTGCCACTTCGAGGCATATTTCATATACTGGTAACCTACTCTGAAATGCTAAAGCATGCAAACAATGAATCAACAAATATAGATATGCATTACTGCTTAATGAAATCAAAGAAAAAAAATGGCCATTTCTATATCTGTACAGTAGCCAGCCACATCAAGGCATATCTGGTATACTGGTAACCTACTCTGAAATGCTAAAGCATGCAAGCAATGAATGCAAGAATAGAGATATGTATTACTGCTTAAGGAAATCTAGTAAAAAAATGAGAAATTTAGCATACAAAAATGTCCATTTCTATATCTACCCAGTAGCCACGTCAAGGCATATCTCATATATACTGGTAACCTACTCTTAAATGCTAAAGAATGCAAACAATAAATGAAAAAATATAGGTATGCATTACTGCTTAAGGAAATCTATGAAAAAAAATGAGATACTTAGCATACAAAAATGGCCATTTCTATATCTGCCCAGTAGCCACGTCAACACATATCTTGTATACCGGTAACCTACTCTTAAATGCTAAAGCATACAAACAATGAATGCAAGAAAATAGATATGCATTACTGCTTAAGTAAATCTAGGAAAAAAATGAGATATTTAACATACAAAAATGGCCATTTCTATATCTGCCCAGTAGCCACGTCAAGGGATAGCTCGTATACTGGTAACCTACTCTTAAATGCTAAAGTATGAAAACAATGAATGCAAGAATATAGATATGCATTACTGCTTAATGAAATCTAGGAAAAAAGCGAGATTTTGTGCAGCGAGGCCATATATCGTCACAGCGTTTCCCTTTACAAGATGCACTTAACAACACATCCTCTAATAAATACATATAATATAAACCTCTCGATAGAGTATCCCAAAATCATGTTTTATTTAAAAAGTTTAACAAAAAAAGATAGTTGCATTCTGAAATGCTAAAGCATACAAACAATGAATGCAAAAATATAGATATGCATTACTGTATAATGATATCTAGGAAAAAAATGGCCATCTCTATAACTGTCCAGCAGCCACATCAAGCCATATATCCAGGGCCGTATTTGCCACTAGGCACCCGTGGTCCCGTGCCTAGGGCGGCACATTGCGGGGGGCGGCACTTTCTGGCAGCAAAAAAAAAAAAAAAAAATATATATAATTTTTTTTTTTTTTTTTTTACATCCCCGCCCCCCGTCCCTCCCTCCGTTACACTCGGCTGTGTTCCGGGGGGGGGGGGGGGGTTGGGAGGGAGGACAGGCGCACTTCTGATGTCTATTTAAATACATGGCGGGCGCCAGGCATAGTGAGCTGACTAACCCCGGAAGTTCCATGGCCTGCACTTCCGGGGACAGTCAGCTCACTGCCCCATGCTGCAGCGTCCAATCCTGCAGATGACACACGCCGCGGAGGAGGACGCGTCTGCAGCTGGAGCAAGCCAGAAGAGGAGCCAGCCATAGCAGGGCGGCGGGCACCGGAGCAGGTAAGGCAGAGGCAGAGCCTAGAATGTATGGGCTCCTTACAGGTTAGTTGATGATCGTTGCAAATTGCGATGCCTCTTTTTGTCCACTGTAATCATGCAAGGGGAGGCTGGGGGGAGAGAGGCTGAGGCTGGGGGAGGCTGGGAAGAGAGAGAGGCTGGGGGGAGGCTGGGAAGAGAGGGAGGCTGGGAAGAGAGAGAGGCTGGGGGGAGGCTGGGAAGAGAGAGAGAGGCTGAGGCTGGGAAAAGAGAGGCTGGGAAGAGAGAGGCTGAGGGGAGGCTGGGAAGAGAGAGAGGCTGAGGCTGGGAAGAGAGAGAGACTGAGACTGGGGGGAGGCTGGGAAGAGAGGCTGAGGCTGGGGGGAGGCTGGGAAGAGAGAGAGGCTGGGAAGAGAGAGGCTGAGGCTGGGGGGAGTCTGGGAAGAGAGAGAGGCTGAGGCTGGGGGGAGAGAGGCTGAGGCTGGGGGGGAGGCTGGGGGGAGAGAGAGGCTAAGGCTGGGGGGAGAGAGAGGCTGAGGCTGGGGGGAGAGAGAGGCTGAAGCTGGGGGGGAGGCTGGGAGAAGAGAGGCTGATTCTGGGGGAGGCTGGGAGGGGGAGGCTGATGCTGAGGGAGGCTGATGCTGAGGGAGGCTGATGCTGGGGGAGGCTGGGAGGGGGAGGGTGAGGCTTGGAGGAGGGAAGCTGATGCTGAGGGAGACTTGGAGGAGGGAGGCTGAGGGAGGAGGGAGGCTGAGGCTGGGGGAGGAGGGAGGCTGAGGCTGGGGGAGGAGGGAGGCTGAGGCTGGGGGAGGCTGATGCTGGGGGAGGCTGGGAGGAGAGAGGCTGATGCTGGGAGAGGCTGGGAGGGTGAGGCTTGGAGGAGGGAAGCTGATGCTGAGGGAGGCTTGGAGGAGGGAGGCTGATGCTGGGGGAGGCTGGGAGGAGGGAGGCTGATGCTGGGGAGGCTGGGAGGAGGGAGGCTGATGCTGTGGGAGGAGGGAGGCTGATGCTGTGGGAGGCTGAGAGGAGAGAGGCTGATGCTGTGGGAGGCTGGGAGGAGAGAGGCTGATGCTGTGGGAGGCTGGGAGGAGAGAGGCTGATGCTGGGGGAGGCTGGGAGGAGAGAGGCTGATGCTGGGAGAGGAGGGAGGCTGATGCTGGGGGAGGCTGGGAGGAGGAAGGCTGATGCTGGGGGAGGCTGGGAGGAGGGAGGCTGATGCTGTGGGAGGCTGGGAGGAGAGAGGCTGATGCTGGGGGAGGCTGGGAGGAGAGAGGCTGATGCTGGGGGAGGCTGGGAGGAGAGAGGCTGATGCTGGGGAGGCGGGAGGCTGATGCTGGGGGAGGCTGGGAGGAGAGAGGCTGATGCTGGGGGAGGCGGGAGGCTGATGCTGGGGGAGGCTGGGAGGAGAGAGGCTGATGCTGGGGGAGGCGGGAGGCTGATGCTGGGGGAGGCTGGGAGGAGAGAGGCTGATGCTGGGGGAGGCGGGAGGCTGATGCTGGGGGAGGCTGGGAGGAGAGAGGCTGATGCTGGGGGGAGGCGGGAGGCTGATGCTGGGGGAGGCTGGGAGGCGGGAGGCTGATGCTGGGGGAGGCTGGGAGGCTGATGCTGGGGGAGGCTGATGCTGAGGGAGGCTGATGCTGGGAGAGGCTGGGAAAAGGGAGGCTGATGCTGGGGGAGGCTGGGAGAAGGGAGGCTGATGCTGGGGGAGGCTGGGAGGAGGGAGGCTGATGCTGGGGGAGGCTGGAGGAGGGAGGCTGATGCTGGGGGAGGCTGGGAGGAGGGAGGCTGATGCTGGGGGAGGCTGGGAGGAGGGAGGCTGATGCTGTGGGAGGCTGGGGGAGAGAGGCTGATGCTGGGGGAGGCTGGGAGGGGGAGGCTTGGAGGAGGGAGGCTGATGCTCAGGGAGGCTGGGAGGCTGATGCTGGGGGAGGCTTAGAGGAGGGGGGCTGGGAGGAGGGAGGCTGATGCTGGGGGAGGCTGGGAGGAGGGAGGCTGATGCTGGGGGAGGCTGGGAGGAGGGAGGCTGATGCTGGGGGAGGCTGGGAGGAGGGAGGCTGATGCTGGGGGAGGCTGGGAGGAGAGAGGCTGATGCTGGGGGAGGCTGGGAGGAGAGAGGCTGATGCTGGAGGAGGCTCATGCTGGGGGAGGCTGGGAGGAGAGAGGCTGATGCTGGAGGAGGCTCATGCTGGGGGAGGCTGGGAGGAGAGAGGCTGATGCTGGAGTAAGCTGGGAGCAGGGAGGCTGATGCTGAGGGAGGCTGGGGGGGAGAGAGGCTGATGCTGGGGGAGGCTGGGGGGAGAGAGGCTGATGCTGGGGGAGAGGCTGCTGCTGGAGGCGGGGGGAGAGAGGCTGCTGCTGGGGGAATGGGAGAGAGGGGCCAATGCTAGAGACAGAGGACAAGGGTTGAGGGATAGAGCAATGACAATATCGATGGGGGGGAGTGTAAGGACTCAGAATAAGAGGGGGGCAGCATTGGGAGCTCATTATGGAGAAGGGGCAGCATGTGTGGGCTCAGTATGGAGTGGAACAATGTAGGGGGAGTCAATATCAAGAGTGGGGTAGTGTGTGTGTGTGTGTGTGTGTGTGTGTGTGTGTGTCTCAGCATAAGCGCTAGTGTGGTGGTCTTAGTATGATGAGTGGGGCAGCATGGAGGTGTCATTATGGAAAAGAGGAAGGCACCATTAGGAGCTCATGGAGAGGGGCAGCATGCACGGGACACTGTGAGGAGGGGGCAGCATGCATGGGACACTGTGAGGAGGGGGCAGCATGCACGGGACACTGTGAGGAGGGGGGCAGCATGCATGGGACACTGTGAGGAGGGGCAGCATGCATGGGACACTGTGAGGAGGGGGCAGCATGCACGGGACACTGTGAGGAGGGGGCAGCATGCATGGGACACTGTGAGGAGGGGGCAGCATGCATGGGACATTGTGAGGAGGGGGCAGCATGCATGGGACACTATGAGGAGGGGAGCAGCATGCATGGGACACTGTGAGGAGGGGGCAGCATGCATGGGACATTGTGAGGAGGGGGCAGCATGCATGGGACACTGTGAGGAGGGGGCAGCATGCATGGGACACTGTGAGGAGGGGTCAGCATGCATGGGACACTGTGAGGAGGGGGCAGCATGCATGGGACACTGTGAGGAGGGGGCAGCATGCATGGGACATTGTGAGGAGGGGGTAGCATGCATGGGACATTGTGAGGAGGGGGCAGCATGCATGGGACATTGTGAGGAGGGGGCAGCATGCATGGGACACTGTGAGGAGGGGGCAGCATGCATGGGACACTGTGAGGAGGGGGGCAGCATGCATGGGACACTGTGAGGAGGGGGCAGCATGCATGGGACATTGTGAGGAGGGGGCAGCATGCATGGGACATTGTGAGGAGGGGGCAGCATGCATGGGACATTGTGAGGAGGGGGCAGCATGCATGGGACACTGTGAGGAGGGGCAGCATGCATGGGACACTGTGAGGAGGGGGCAGCATGCATGGGACACTGTGAGGAGGGGGCAGCATGCATGGGACACTGTGAGGAGGAAGCAGCATGCATGGGACACTGTGAGGAGGGGGGCAGCATGATGTGAGGACAGTACAGATCATATTTCATAATTGAGGAAGGTGTGGTGGGTATAATTTATAAGGGAGGACAGTGTGTAGTTTATTAGGGGCAGTGTGACAGTCACAGTATAGAAGTGGGGATGGTGTGGTGGAAATATTTTATACTCATGCTATGTTTTGATGTGCCCGTGGTGATCCCCATTGGGGGGGGGGGGTTAGTGCCCTTCGTTTCTCATTGATACTTTTTAGACTATGTGCGCACGTTGCGCAAATACATGCAGTTACGCTGCGCTTTGTAGCGCAGCGTAACTGCATGCGTCCTGCGTCCCCTGCACAGTCTATGGAGATTGTGCAGGGGCCGTGCGCACATGGCGCTTTAGAGCGCAGCGCTTCGGCTACTGCCGAAGCGCTGCGTAAAAAGAAGTGACATGTCACTTCTTTCCTGCGCTTTGCCGGCAGCTCCTGCTCTGTCTATGGCAGCAGCTGCAGGCAGAGCGCATGGAATCGGCGCTCACTACGGACATTTTCTGCAGCGATTAGAAGCGCACATGTGCTCTTCAGATCGCTGCAGAAATTTCTGCAGTGAACTGTACGCAACGTGCGCACATAGCCTTAAAGTGTTTTACAGAGTAGATCTGCCTTAAACAGATGTCGTGTGCGAAAACTCAGTTTTACGTTGTCAATAAGGGGCGCGACCACTTAAAGTGCCTAGGGCAGCACGAAGGCAAAATACAGCCCTGCATATATCGTATATGTAACACCTGCCTGTAACCACAGACTCAGACTAGCTGTCACAGACAGGCTAGAGCAAAGCCGCTCACAAAGCAGGACCCCGAGAACCCTGAAACTCTTTAACCCCTATACAGGGATTTGGAATTACTGCAGGGCCCCAGAGATTGCTACCTTTGGAAGGCTGCAGTCCAGAGGAGAGTAGTAGTGAGGCAGTGACAAACTAGGAGATGCAGAACAAAGACAAAATCAGCAGACAAGGACATAGTCAAGAAACCAGGCAGAGGTCAAATCTGGATCTGCTAGCAAGGTACAAAAACGGCAGGCAGAAGGGTAGTCAGAGAACAGGCAGAGGTCAAAACACAGGGATCACTATTCAGAACAGAGTGGGAACCAGAAAGCAGGAATTCAGAACTATCTCTGGCAGTGACCAGCAGACAGGAGGGGGAATTAGAAGGGTGTGTTGTCGTCCCATTGGCTGTGGATGAAAGGTGGTAACTTCAACTGGAAGACACATGCCACCACCATCAGCCAGTGGTACTGCAAGTCCCAGGGAAACCCAGCTTAGTGGATGAGCGGAGCCTGTGCCCACCAGCGCCACTGGCATTGACTCTTCTCCCATCACCAGCACAGTCCACGGCGGAAACAAGACGTCACCTGGTGATCGAAGCAGAAGTTGCAGGAGCTGACTTTGGTGGGGACATGACAGTATACTGGTAGCCTACTCTGAAATACTAAAGCATGCAAACAATGAATGCAAGAATATAGCTATGCATTACTGCTTAAGGAAATCTAGGATAAAATTTAGATATTTTGCATACAAAAATGGCCATTTCTATATCTGCCCAGTAGCCACGTCAAAGCATATCTTTTATACTGGTAACCTACACTGAACTCAAGCCTCTCTCTGGGTTACGAATGACTATTGGAGAATAAAATCACTTGTTGCTAATGACGGAGGAGTGCACTGTCAGAGGGCATGACTCCATAATCTAGACAAAAAGACTGACGACACTCATAAAATGCAGTCTGAACAGGTGCAAAACTGAACATGAGATATAATAATAGTGAATAATTGTCTTTTTGCCTAGATCATGCAGTCATGCCCTCTGACTGTGCACCCCTCCCCCCAATTAGGTTGCTACATACTCATACACATGGAGGTTTGTAACCCAGAGAGTGGCTTCATCTCAGTGTAAGTTCCCAGTATACCAGATATGCATTGATGTAGCTACTGGGCAGATATAGAAATGGCCATTTTTGTATGCTAAATATCTCAATTTTTCCTAGATTTCCTTAAGTAGTAATGCATATCTATATTCTTACATTCATGGTTTGCATGCTTTAGCATTTCAGAGTGCAACTGTGTTTTTTGTTATTATATATCATGTTAAGGTTTGCACCTATTCAGACTGCATTTGGTAGTGCCGTCAGTCTTTTTGTCTTTTTTTTAAAGCTTGGGAAACTCATCTCAAAATATGTAGCACCAAATGGAGCCTTAGGAAATTTGCTGTACCTGGCAAGATCAAAATATTGGCTATTCAATTTTTATGAATTGCCCCCCCCCAAAAAAAAATTGTGCATTGCTACTTTACACTAAAGGCTGCTTTACATGCTTTACACGCCCCCGTCGTTTGTGCGTCACGGGCAAATCGCTGCCCGTGTTGCACAATATCGTTAGTCCCAGTCACACGTACTTACCTGCCTAGAGACGTCGCTGTGGCCATCAAACAGCCTCTTTTCTAAGGGGGCGGATCGTGCGGCGTCACAGCGACGTCACACGGCAGGCAGCCAATAGAAGTGGAGGAGCAGAGAGCAGCTGAAGGAAAGACACGCTCACCTTGTTCCCGGAGGACGCAGGTACGGTGGTGTTCGTCGTTCCTGGGGTGTCACATGTAGAGATGTGTGCTGCCGCAGAACGACGAACAACCTGTGTCCTGTAACAGGAACGATATTTGGGATTAGAACGACGTGTCAACAATCAACGATGTGGTGAGTATTTTTGGTCATTCGTACGATTCACACGCAGCGACGTCGCTAACGAGGCCGGATGTGCATCACGAATTCCGTGACCTCAACAACATCTCGTTAGCGATGTCGTTGCGTGTAAAGCCCTCTTTAGGCTACATTCACACTTCCGTCTTTTTGCATCAGTTGCAATCCGTCGCCTTGAGGAAATACAAATATATTTTGCAGGAATACGCTTTTTCCCCATAGACTTTTATTACCGACGGATTGCGACTGATACCATCACATGTTTCTCAACGTTGGCAGGAAACTAGGCAGGCCTTTCACCGGGAAGGAACAACCACGGGAAGGGCAGCCTCTAGTCAAGTAGACCGCCTATGCCAAACATGGTATCCATCCACAGACAGCTGTTTTGGGGTATTTGCCCCTCATCAGTGTGGAGTAGGAAACTGGCTAGTGGGAGCAATGCCTAGTAGAAGACCACATAGGTAAGGATGGCTGACTTCGGGGAGATCAACATCCAACACCGCGGAGACACCATCACGTGTTTCTCAACGCAGTGACACTAGAACAAGGCCCCCTGGGACAATATGAATTGCTCCCACTAGCCAGCTTCCTACTCCACACTGATGAGGGGAAAATACCCCGAAACAGCTGTCTGTGGATGGATACCATTTTTGGCATAGGCGGTCTTCTTGACTGGAGGCTGCCCTTCCAGTGGTTGTTCCTTCCCGGTGAAAGACCTGGCTAGTTTCCTTCCAGCGTTGAGAAACGTGATGGTGTCTCCGCGGCATTCTTGTTTTTGATTGCGACTGATGGCATTGCGTTGCATCCGTCCCGCAACGGATCCGTTGTGGAGTGACTGACCATCGGGCGGGAGAAACACACAATGCAATGTTTTTGTGTGTGGCAGATCGTTTTTTACTGTGAGCATGCCGACAGTAAAACACCATGATCGACTGTAAATTCAGTTCCAGTTGCAGTGGCCGGAATGATCAGCTGATCAGCTGACGGCCGGCTTTTGTCAACGATCAGCTGATTGGCCGGCGACAGGCTTTTGTGAACGATCAGCTAATTGACTAGCGACCGGCTTTTGTGAACGATCAGCTGACGGCCGACTGTTGTCAACAATCTGCTGATTGGCCGGCGGAAGGCTTTTGTGAATGATCAGCTGATCAGCTGGCGGCCGGCTTTTGTGAACGATCAGCTGATCGGCTGGCTTTTGTGAACGATCTGCTGATCGGCCGGTGGCCGGCTTTTGTGAACGATCTGCTGATTGCCTGGTGGCCGGCTTTTCTGAACGATCAGCTGATCGGCCGGCAGCCGGCTTTTGTGAACGATCTACTGATCGGCCGGTGGCTGACTTTTGTGAACTATCAGCTGATCGGCCAGCGGCCGGCTTTTGTGAACAATCAGCTGATCGCCCGGCGGCCGCCTTTTCTGAACGATCAGCTAATTGACTAGCAGCCGGCTTTTGTGAACGATCAGGTGATCGTCCGGCGGCTGGCTTTTGTGATTGATCAGCTGATCGGCTGGCGGACGGCTTTTGTGAACGATCAGCTGATCGGCCGGTGGCCGGCTTTTGTGAACGATCAGCTGATTGCCCGGCGGCCGGCTTTTGTGAACGATCTACTGATCGGCCGGTGGCTGACTTTTGTGAACGATCAGCTGATCGCCCGGCGGCCGGCTTTTATGAACGATCAGCTAATTGACTAGCGGCCGGCTTTTGTGATTGATCAGCTGATCGGCTGGCGGAAGGCTTTTGTGAACGATCAGCTGATCGTCCGGCGGACGGCTTTTGTGAACGATCTGCTGATCGGCTGGTGCGTCGCCCCGCATTACCTTCTGCTGCAGGTCGTTGCGGGGTCTCCACAATCTTGGTGGTTTTCTGGTCACAGGTAGGTCACCTTCAATGGGGATCATGACGCCACTCCCGGTATTGCGGTCAGGGCAACCGCCGCTGCAGATTAGGGGACGCCTGGGGCTGGTGTTGAATGCAGCTAGATGTAGTGGCCTCCCGAGAGTGAGGCTGGCCCCAGGGCTCAGTGTGGGAGGGTAGTACCACAGGTCGCAGAACAACTCACACACACAGCAGGAATGTCTTTCAGGGTTTTTACTCACGCTTGCTGGTAACAGTGAGCCAACCCGGGCGATGCGGTGATGAACCAGGAGAGGAACCAGGTTCCTTCAGGCTGACTTAGGGGGTGGCTACTGACTCGCCTTCCTAGCCCTTTTGGGTTTGTGGTGACCCAGACTTGTAGTCCTACGGGGTCACCCAGGGAAGTTGCTTCTGCCTGTTCTCCCCTTTTCGGCCCGTTTGTAGCCTGGGCCAGGAAACTCCGGCTGCTTGCCTCTTGTAAGCTATGGGCCCTCTCGTTGCTACATGGCTGTGGACTCTGTGGTGTTTTGGTGGAGGGTATGAAGTACCCCCACCTGCAAGTTGAGCAGGCCAACTGAATGGGCCCCTGCTCAGGGTACCTGTAACCCCGTGCAGCCTGGTCCTCGCCTGGCAGTCCCCGTACTCAGCCACCTCTCTGCACTCCGGCCTTAGGTAGATTTCGGGTGGCACTACCAAGTGACCGTTTTCCCCCGTCAGTAACCACTGCACCTGCGATGTCTGAATAGTGACAGCCTGCAGGGTCCCTCCTTGCGACTGCTCTCCCTGAGCTTCACTAACTGACTGGCTCACTACTCCTTCCCCTCTGTGCCTGCCTCCCCAACTTAGCAACCAGCCTCTCTACCAGACCCCTTGAGTGGAGATGGAGGCCACGCCCCCTCCTGGATTCCCCAGGGGTCCCTTCAAAGGTCAATGTGGGAGACCTGGTTACTATGTGCCTGTGTGTCCACACCCCGGTCAGCCTTCTGGATTACCTGTTTTGCACTGACCCAGCATGGGTGCAGTACTCAGTGGTGCCTGACCAGGTCAGGGGCGCCACACTGGCTTTTGTGAACGATCAGCTGATCGGCCAGTGGCCGGCTTTTGTGAACGATCAGCTGATTGAATGGCGGGCGGCTTTTGTGAACGATCAGCTGATCGTCCGGCGACCGGCTTTTGTGAATGATCAGCTCATACCCTTTCAAACAGTGAAAAAAAAAACGAATCCATTTTTTTGCAGCATCAGTCACATCAGTTGTGTCACTATCTGCAACGCATCCGTTGTATCAGTCACACAACTGATTGTGACTGATGCAAAAAGACGGAAGTGTGAATGTAGCTTAAGCAGAAAATTGCATCAGGCAGAAAAGGCTCACATGATGTCACAATGTGACTGCAGGATATCAATGGAAAGAGGGCTCCTATAAGCGGGCTTTACACGCTGCGATCTCGCTAGTGAGATCGCAAGCGATCATACCTGCCCCGTCGGTTGTACGACATGGGCAAATCGCTGCCCGTCGCGCACAACCTCGCTTACCCCCATCACACGCACTTACCTGTCCTGCGACGTCGCTGTGGCCGGCGATCCGCCTCCTTTCTAAGGGGGCGGGTCGTACGGCGTCACACGGCAGCCGTCCAATAGAAGCGGAGGGGCGGAGATGAGCGGGATGTAAACATCCTGCCCACCTCCTTCCTTCCGCATTGCCGGTGGAGGCAGGTAAGGAGATGTTCATCGCTCCTGCGGTGTCACACATAGCGATGTGTGCTGTCACAGGAACGGGGAACAACATCGCTAATTAGAAGTAAACGATTTTTTGTTTTAGGACGACCTCTCCACGGCAAACGATTTTTGCCACTTTTGCGATCGTTTTAGGTCGCACATAAATGTCACACGCTGCGATATCGTTAATGATGCTGGATGTGCGTCACAAACAACGTGACCCCGACGATAATTCATTAACGATATTATAGCGTGTAAAGCCCCCTACACTGTCCCTCATACTAGGCTATTCTTAACCTCAGGGTTATCCCTAATGGTGGAGGCGCCTGAGTCATTTGCCTGGCTATTCTCTTGACCAGAGCTAATCTGTTCTCCCCCTACCAGGTAAGGCAGGTGCAGGAGTGTAATGGAAACACAGAAGTAGACAGACAGAGAAAAACACAAAACTGAGACACACAGAAAACTCACTGACGCAATTGGTAAGAAGCTAAGGAAGAAAGCAAGAAAAGTTAAGCAGTAACAAAAGGACAACAAGAGTTAACACCACAACAACTAACAGCAATGTACAAGAACCACCAGTAAGTCTAGATCACAATAGCTCTCCAAACTAGTATAGAAAAACTATAGCTGGCACTATTGGAAGTTTCCTGCCAGCAAGTATACACAGGAGGGGACTGAATGGAAAGACAAGAAGCAATGGGATGAAACAGATTGGGAGGAGACACAGATTAGATATTAGAAAAAACTTTGACAGTGAAGATGATCAACGAGTGGAACAGGCTGTCACAAGAGATTTTGACTTGAGATCCCCTTCAATGGAAGTCCTCAAACAGAGGCTGGACAGACATCTGCGTGGGATGATATAGTGAATACTGCTGTGAGTGTGACGCCCTGGACCCCAGGGGTCACAGGCAATGACACCTACCACTTACACACACACCCCCACCCCCCATTTGAGGTCACACACACGTCACCCAAAAGGGAGACCTGATGCCTCCCTCAGGGCCAGTAGAGCACACCAGGTGGGCGGAGTCAGGCGGAAAGACACGGCCACCGAGAAGACTACTGTCCTGAGGCAGGAAGTTCAAGCAGAAGAGTTTGTACAGTGACAGTAAGTGTCGCGGGCGGAGGAGGGGACGCTGCGCTCACCCACTGCTCGGGTCCGGCTACTGCTGCTGTTGCTGCTCGGTGGTGGCTCGAGCGGTGGGCCGGATCCCGGGGACTCGAGCGGCATTCCTCGCCCGTGAGTGAAAGGGGGTGGTTTGGTTTAGGGATATTGTCCGTGACGCCACCCACGGTTGTGGTGAGATTGGTGACACCACCGCTGCTCTGGACGGGGATCCCGGGAACGGTGACAGGGAGCAGCTTGGATGTTGGTTCTCCCCCTCCGTGGGTAGGGGGGTTGGTTGTCCCGGGGCCCGGTGAGGAGTAGGGATGGATGACAGGCAGGTTACGGGGCCTGGTGAGGTGCAGGGTCACAGGGGCAGCGCTGTGCCGCACGGCACGGTGGTACTCACTCAGCCAGTAATTTACACGGAGTCTCTGGTCAAACAAACGGCTGAATTGACGGGTCCCACAGGCGGCTGCGATGTTTTTCCCCTGACCCCATGTTGGTAATGTAAGTCCTTTCCTGCCCCTTCGTGTACAGTCCTCCTGCGCTCCGGTTTTCAGCTGGCTCCCCGGTTCGGTACCGGTGGGCCACCGCGCAGCCCCGGCTACCTACGGTTCCACCAAGACTGTCTTCCCGGCTCCTGCAGACGGCCACTACCGTCTGCCCCACTGGCTACACGAGGGACCTAGGCTCCAACCTAGGCCCCAGTCTGCGTCTGCCTCTCTGCAGACCTCCTCTCTCTTCCTCTGCCTGGACTTGTCTGAGCTGGTTTTTGCCTCAGGCCAGCTAGACTCCTCGGTGGGCGTGCCCATCTGCCTGACTCCGCCCACCTGGTGTGTCTGTCTGAACCCGAGGGAAGAAATCAGGTCTCACTGGGGATGACTGCTGTGAACTGCTGGGGGTGGGGATGTGTGTGTGTTGTTACCTGTGGCCCCTGGCTTGTCCAGGGCGCCACAGTGAGTGGTAGTGGAGCAGCTGTCAGGGACTCGGGTAGGAGCCTGGGACCCTTGAAACGTCAGGCAGGCAGACGGTGGTGGCCGCCTGCAGGAGTACCGGTACAGCAATCGGCGGAACCATACGGACCGGGCCTGGGTTGGGTCAACCCAGCAGAGATAAACTGTTGCTAGCCTTCCTAGGATCTACAAGTCTGTGGGTCGACACCCGAGTCTCCTTGCGCTTATCATAGATGTCAGAGAAGTTAGCAGGCAGAGTGCAGGAATCTGTTATTTCCACAGATCCTGAAGCTACCATGACATTTGGTGAAGCTTGCAAAAACCTACTGGTGACACATGATCTCAAGCGAGGCTTTTCTATAATGTTTTCCATCTACGGAAATAAATCACATGGTATAGCACAGCCAATCAGGAGGGAATATCATAGTCTGTATAAAAGCAGAGGAAGGGAATTCAGCAGCCACCATTTATTTTGTCAGCAAGAGCAGCAGTGAGAAATGACTAATATCAATTTAACCATAGCAATATATGTTCAGGTTGGTTTGAAATGATTAAACAAGAAAGTACATGAAGAATAACACATATATGGCCATTATTTGGATTGTATTCTGCATTTTCACAAGCTTTGCCCACTTCAGGCTCCTATGGTTTCTGAACATAGAAACATGAAAAGATTTCTGCTCTACTGCCTCAATGTAGAAGCAGCAACAACATAGAGAACATTATACAGTAGTACTGAGCAGTGTAGCTGTGAATACAGATCTGGGGTGAGATAAAACACTTACCATAAAGCGGCACCAATTTGTATGTATGTATCTCTCTTTCATTCTTTTACTTCCCAATAAGCATGATACCTCAGTGAGCTGCCAATTTGTCTGGTTTTTGACATTTTTTCATAGTGCATGGTAAGTTCAGGAAATGGGGAAAAAGAAGAGGCTCAAAAGTGGAGAAAAAAAGTACATTTCTCTCATACAAGTTTATCATTTTCAGTTGTACTATTGATTTATAAAAAGTTTCTTGATCATTTAATAACACGAGGATACGCTAGGTCGGACACTTACTTCTTGCTTATACTGAATGATCACATAACAATCACATAGTCAAGGAAGCTTTAAAATAGGAGTTTTCCAATAAAAATACAATATTAGGCTGGCGTGAGCAATGCCCTTTAAAATATAAAAATCTAAGCATTAAAGGGTGAATATATCTTCTGTAAAACATTATCCCCTGTAGAGAAATATACAAGACATTCCCGGAAAAAGTGGAGTAAGCAAACACAACAGCAATCTAGTACTGAGCTACGTAAAATAATCCGAGAGGCTGTAGGTGCCTCCGGGCCACAGAAAATGCTCTGATCAGCACTTGCAGAGGGTGAACGATTTTCCGAAGAATGGCATTAGCCTGTCAATCAGAAGATAGAAATCCAGATGTGGTTTCAGAGACGACACGTGGATGAATTCTGCAGGAGGAAAGTAGAATTGTATTATCAGTGGGCAGAAATAGTTCTCAAAAAGCAAAAATAAACTATATAAGGGGGCATAAGAGTTATTGGGGGAGTCAAAACTCTTAACTACTAGCCTGTCAAGGGTGACTAGGGGGCACAGGAAGACCTATACAGGCTGTAAGACTGGGGCCCTGTGCTCACCCTCTAACTGGAGGTAGCCTTAAAGGTGGGGAGGTCCGAGCCCCCGACCTAGCCCTGTCTCCTGTTCAGCCCTGACCTATTACCCCCGCACCCACCACGCAGGTCTGGACACAAAATAAAAAACCTCCAACAAGACAAAGTTAAGGGGGTAAAAACAGAAACTCATAAATATAGAAATAGAAATATCCACAGAGGAGAGACAAAAAGACACCAGAGGCGATAAACTAAAGGGGAAGGAGAAAGTCACACCAGGGAATTTTCATACAGAACAGACAAGTCACAAAATCCCCATGGATGTCGGGATATTGCAACAGCGAAGCAGATGCTATCTTCGGTGATAACTACCCAGTGTTAAGTAGAAGGTGACCAGCTGAACTTGGTTCTCTGAGAAGCCACACACTGCTCCAGGAGGCATTAACACCTAAAATGCCCATAGCAGTGGCGATAAAACAGCCGACGCCCAGCAAAACAGAGCTCCTCAATAGAAGCCAGGTTGCTTATTAGGTTCTAAAGTGTGTACAGAGTCCAACCTGGAAGTAGCAGGCTGCGGGCCGATCCGGGCAACGTATGATAGGTTGTTTGTCAGACTCAGTAGTGTGGACAGAGTCCGACATGGTAGTAGCGATCCGAAAATGCGGATCCAGACGGCGCATGACATAGGCACAATGGTGGTACAAGGGCTTGGAGGACCTGGCATGACCATTACCTCAAGGTAAATTGTTTACTACTTTATTTCCCCACTGGAGGCGTTGCAGGGGGATTGAGAACGTACTGCCAAGTCACTTGGGCATTCTATAAGGGACAGTTTGTGATCAGCTTATTAATTGGCTCTTATTGAGGGTTGACTCAGAAGTCAGTCTTTCTTGTATGAGTGCTGTGTTCTTTACAGAGAACACTCATACTTGTCTATGGGGTAACTCTCATGGCAGATTTTTTTCACCAAGAGGTCCACACAAAGGCATGGATTTTGACCAATATTGATCTGAGTGCCGGATCAAACCTGTCAGTGCAAGTATATGGGTCAGTGAAAAATATGGCTGCCATCCCTGTGCTGTCCAGTTTTCATAGACTGATAGGGGAAGGGTTTTTTTTCCAACCAAGAAAAACATATGAAACTATGACCAAATTCTGATGGTAAAACTGACAAAATTCTGACAACCCTCTGATCAAAGACGCCTAATAAACTCGGACAGCTCTTGGGGACTAGAAAAATCACTATGTATGATGGAGCCTTAACAAGAAGGGGGGGGTCGTAAAAATAGAAATAAAATTACTCTTCTGCTGACTTCCAAATTTAGATGTTTTTTAGAAATTTTAAAATAAATTGATTGTATGTTTCAGAGGAAAAAAAACCGGAATTCTGTATATTTAGAAGAAAAAATGCCTAATATTTTTTTTTTCATTTTGGGTTTGAGATGTTCATCAACCCTCAATTCCATGAGGGAACGGCTTAACTAAGAGACCACCGAGGTAGACACCAGGTGCAGCTACCAGGACATGGTCCCCTGGGGCAAGGAGCACAGGCACGGACACAGGTGCAGGCAGGTGCAGTCTCTAGGGTAGGCGGATGCAGCCGTCATGGCTGAGGCAGACAGGATGGCCAAAGCAGACTGGTACAGTGGGCATGACAGGGCCAGAAAGGTATGGGAAGGTGGACACATGTATAGGTAATGGTACAAGAGCACAGATCCTGACAGCTAGCAAGCAAATGGGTAGACTGACTAACTAAAGGTGTTGCGCAGGCAACTCCCCTAGTGGGAGGATGCCTTAAGTACCCACTAACCTATAGCTGAGAGGAAATTCTGGGAAATTATATCTCAGCCCTTCAAGAGCAGAGCAGGTGTGTGGTGGGGGTGTGCCGCCCCCTTGCCAGCAGCCGGCGCTGCCCGGGTCCGAGCCTTCAGGGGCGGTGGCTCGAGGGTCTCCGGACCCAAGGGTCTCACGCACACACCGAATAAATGGGGGGACGTAGATGTACGGGCTAGGCCGTAACGCGTTTGTGACGCCACCCACGGTGTGTGGTGAAGTGGGACACCACTGCTGCTGTTACGGGGCACCCGGAGGAGATATTGTGCAGCAAGTTGTTAACCCCTCCGTGGGCAGGGATGGTGGCTGGCTCCGGGACCCAGTTAGAGCATGGTGCAGGGGGATGGCAACCGCAGGGTGGTGTTGGTGTACTCACTTTGAAGGAAACACACAAGTCTCTGGTAAACCAAGATGGTGGTGGCCGGTGCCGCGGCCGGTGGCGTTCGGGATCCCCCACCCGGCTGGTGGTCTCTATCCTGTTCCTGCACCTGTTTTGGCTCGGTGGACTTTCCCGGTATGAAACTCGGGAGTCCGCTCCCGGCTGGATGTGGCCTAAAGAGCCGTGCCCGCAGACGCTTGCCCCTGGGATCTCTGGGCCTTGGCGGTGACCACTTATCCCTATTCGGTGGGATGGGATCTCCCTTTGGGTGGGACAGAACCTCTAGTCCTGGCCTCAATCGGTTAATTAACCAGTTCCAGTCGTTTCTGGTTCCTGACTTCAGGGTCCGAGTACCCCCCTTTGTGCACGGTTTCCGGTCGTGTCCCCGGTGTAGGTACCGGCGGGCTACAACCCTGTCCCGGTCCACCTCGGTTCTGCCAAGCCGTCTTCCCGTCTCCTGCTAACAGAGACTACCATCTGCCTCCTAGCCAGTGGCACCAGGGCCCCAACCCTGGCACTGTTCAACTTGGACTTGACTGCTGGAGCTACCCCTAGCTCCAGCCTACACTCCTCTCCACACTGAACTCCAAACTTGAACTACTCTTTTTCCGCCTCCCGGGCTGTCTAGACCCCTGGGTGGGCATCTTCCAACCGCCTGGTTCTGCCCCCTGGTGTGTCTGTCTGTCCCTAAGGGGGGTGACTAGGGTTTCTGGTCGGCTGTGTGTTTCCTAATGAGGGAAGGTGTTATGCGGGGCCCTAACTGTGACTACCTGGTTTTACCAAGGCGTCACAGGTGCCCTCCTGGGAGACCTGTGTGGCGTCCACAGGCCCCGGGATTAGGAAGCAGCAAAGGATGACTTGGATGGCCGTGGGAGTGCAGGAGAAGACGCACTCTGGTCACAGTGGTGAGTGACTCGGTGCAGCAGTGACCACATAGAGACATATGTGACATAAACTTCTCTTTTTTAAAAATGTTGGGTTCTAGATGTTCACTAACCCTTAATTCCAGGATGTCTTTATAATGTAGCCAGGGGCGTTAGTCGTGGGTGAGGGCTGCAGTCCTTCACCCGCCCTGGCACACTACAAACACAAGGAATTGCATGGAGTGGGTGTGGATGTGTTACCTGGGAGCAGTGATGCGTCTTGGCTCCAAGCCGGCTCCTTACTGTCTGGTTCACACTGTGCTGTGTGCAGGCTTACTAAAGACAAGTTCACACCCTCTCAGCCCTGTCACTATACCTGAAACCTGAGTCTCCCCCTCCAGCTAGGTAACATCTAGTGGTGGCTGGTAGCACGGCCCCCAAAGACATTCACATGGGGGCTGTAAAGGGAACCAAACACCATGATTTTCGTATATTTCCTAAAGCCAGTGCTACACTGGCAGGGCCGGCTCCAGATTTTTGTGGGCCCAGGGGCGGAAGAGTCCCAGTGGGCCCCATCCACACGCAGATACACACATACACACACATACACAGATACGTACACATACATATACATATTTAAAGACAAACATACAAAAATAGATATGAACAGACAAATCTATACAGTCATATACACTGACATACATAGATACATATACATGTATAAAGACAGACACACACAGATCTGCTGCATACAGACACACACACATAGCTCTGCTAGATACATATAGACAGACACAAACAGCTCTGCAGCATGCATGCATACAGACACTCACAGCTCTGCTGCATACATACAGACACACACACAGCTCCGATGCATGCATACATACACAGCTCTGCTGCATACATACAGACACATACTGCTCTGCTGCATACATACAGACACATACTGCTCTGCTGTATACATACAGAGACACACACACACTGCACTGCTGGATACACAAACATACATGCAGAGACAGACACACACACACACACTGCTCTGCTGCATACATACAGACATACTGCTCTGCTGCATACATACAGACACATACTGCTCTGCTGCATACATACAGACACACTGCTCTGCCGCATACATACACACACACACTGCTCTGCTCTATACATACAGACAGACACACACACATACACTGCTCTGCTGGATATATACATACAGACAGACACACACTGCTCTGCTGGATACATACATACAGACAGACACACACACACACACACACACACGTGGCTCTGCGGGGCCCACACATGCGGCTCTGCGGGGCCCACACACGTGACTCTGCGGGGCCCACACACGTGGCTCCGGGGGGGAGCCCATACAGCTCACCGGAGCCCATAAATCAGGGGGCAGGGAGGGCACATACAGATCGAGTGGGGGGGGAGTGGAACACATACCGCTCCGTCACGGAGGGAAGCGCTGTGCTGGGGGTCGCTGGCTGGCACTGCGCCTGGCTCCTTCATCTGTGGGACTGAGCAGGACGCCGGGTGGTAGCTCCGCCCACAGATTAAATTCAAAGCAGGAGGACGAAGCTAACGCTGTGTTCTGCACACCTTAAAGGGACGGCAGCCACAGATTCCTGCCGAGGACTGCTGTCCCCGCAACTCGGCCCGGCGTCAGCAGAACTGACGAGGCCGAGTGGGCCCCCCGACTCTCCAGGGCCCCGGCGTTTGCCCGGGTATGCCGGGTGTTGACGCCGGCCCTGTATACTGGCACTATCAGGCTGATTCTTTACATACCTGTAGTGGTCAGCTCGGATGTTTAAGTTTTGAAATCCAAGAAAGTAAAGTTTTATAAAGCCATCATCTTCTATAGTGACAGCAGCTGAGGATCGGATAATATATGGGGGGAATTCGTAGTTATCCCCTCCCTCTTTTAGAATTAGTGTTACAGTTCGGGGTTCTGTTGTGCCTCAAACCGATCCAGTCCCATCATTGACTCCCACAGCGCCACCTGGCTGTCGCTTGAGGCATCAGGTGGCTAGAGTTTTGTACCATCCTGAGCCTAAGTGCTCATTCAGTCATACTGAGCGTGATGTCATCAATGGCAAGGCAGCCACTGATTGGTCATCAGTGACATCAGCGATGAAGTAGCAGTCGCTGATTGGTCACCATGACATCAGCTATGACGTGGCAGCCTCTATGTGGCTGCAACCAACGACATTACCAAATGCCATGTGGTCTGGGCCATGGAGGCGGCTACAAATGGCCCGTAGCTAAGCCCATCGGGGCGCGAGCGTCACATTGTCCATGGTGGCTGCTCACTGAACAGGCTGTGCTGCATGTTTGCAGTCATTCCAGTGCCATCTTATCCTGCAGAGTCTGTGGCAGGTGTATTGTATAGGACAGTAGTAGACAGGGCTAGGGCGTCGGTGCCGGACGCCACAATTCTCTGGTAATGCGGCGCGGTTAAGGTCAGCTCCCGTCCTACTTGTGTGTATGTGTTTTAGGGCTAGGCGCTGGTACCAGGTATTCATATCTGGATACAGCTGTGTCTTTGCATGGTGAGGGACAGGATCCACATGGTCTGACGTACCTCCTACACATGTGACCAGTAGTCTGCAGTGTCAGTGGCAGACTTGTGTGTGTGTGTACCAGATCTCAGTGACGCTAACTCGGTATCCCATACGTGGCCTCGACGCACGTGACCAGATCTGCGCCTACCCTGTTGGTTTCCCAGTGAGGTTAACTGGGTCACCTCTCGGTCTGACGTGTTCCAACACACGTGACTGATACCTGTGTATCTCTGAAGCTAAAAGGGACACGCTACACATTGGGGTGTACCCTTAAACATCCTCTTCATTCACAATTGGTGTTTTCCTTAGTTGCTGTACTCATCCTCCAGTCCCATAGCGGCCTTGTCATCTGCCCAGCGGACTTCGGGCAACGATTGGTTTCATATTATTTTATATCCAATCGTCCCCTCCATAACAATTAGTATAAGTATTATACAATCAATTTACTCTTTGCCTTGCAGGACCTGTGCTGAGGTCATACCCATGTGACCAGAAGAGGTGGGGCCTCAGCCAACAAAGCTGATACCAGGAAGCAACATTATTCTGTTGACTGATGCCCCACCCCTTCTATGCTCAGCTGCTGTCACTCAAGAAGCTGGTGATTTTATAAACTTTACTTTATTGCCATTTTGCATCTAATCACGCTTCGACAGGTCCGGTGGACCTGTCGAAGCGTGATTAGACGCAAAACGGCCGTCGTCAGTGAGGGGGCCTGCATTTAGCTCCTCTCCTGCTTTTTACTATGCACCTGTAATTTAATAAAAAAAGATTATTCGGCATATTCCGGAGAGTGCGGTCTCATCTCTTCTATGGACTGTATATGGAATTCTTTACCTGAGCAGATGTGCACCTCTGAGCCGGGATCACGGAGTGCCTAAGCCAATTCCCATGTTTGTGTGACACCCCGTAAGGTAACGCTTTATGGTGCGGAAATATTTTCTTCTGTTGTTTGCTGCTTTAATCTGATGGTGTCTTATTGGGGGGCGGCAGGACTGGTAAAGCAGAGTCTCAGTAGACAGGAGCCGTAGTGGATTAGGGAGATGCTGCAAGCGGTGCGGCAGGTGTCGCGGATGCTCACTGTAGGCGATGTGAGGCTGGAGGAGCATCTAGAAACTGTCAGCAATGCAGGCTTTAAAGAAATGGTGCCTGGAGTCGGTGCGTGCGCAGATTGAGTTATCAGCTCAATGACGAGCCAAGATCTCATCTGCGCATGCGCCATCTCCTGGTGCTATTTTCGTTAAATTCGCTGCTAGGAGATCAATGGGTCAGAGGCGGCACGTGCGCAGATGAGTGCACATGCGCCAACTCCGCACCGCTGACATTTTCAGGTTTGCCCCTGCCTCACCACCTGCAGTGAGTACCAACACCACCCACAGCACTAGCACCGCCCACAGCACACCACACAGCCCGCAGCACAGTGCACAGGCCATAGTATTGCCCCTTCCTCCTGTGACCATTCTCTACCACCTCCCGGTAAACTACATTCGGCTTTTAAGACGCATCCATCATTTTCCTTCCAAATTATTGGAACAAAAAGTGCGTTCAAAATCGAAAAAATATAGTATTTGCTTCATTTTTTATTTTAGATGCTATAAACAAAGGTTGGATAGTAAAGGTGAGTGAAATGCTGAAATTGATATTCTCCAAATCAGCTGAATTTTTCCAAGAAATTTGATTTATAAATCCATTCACCCCAAATCTAAGGTAATCGAATGCCTCCAATTGCCCCCCAAAAATGTAGAACACTTCAAAGCTGTGCTGTCACACACTATTTGTACATTTTTTTCCTATCTTTATGAAAAGCCACGAGCTGTAATGTCCTCTTTCTGTCCAGATTCACTACAAAGCGACTGCTGCATTCCCTTCTTTTGCTTTTATACTGGCTGCGATAGTCCCTCATGATTAGCTGTGATATAACATATGATTTGATAGCTTCAAGGCATTATGGGAAGCTCACTGTCATGCTAGGTATGAGAAAGTATCAACTGAGTGGCGAAAGGTAAGGGAAGGGGAACCCTGTGTCTAGGGAAGTGGGAGATGGTGACCCCTGACCAAACCTACTGCTGGTCCCTGGGGTCCCTCACCACCCTAGATAGGTTCCACACCTATGCGCCAAGACGGATACCTGACCCCAGGTATCCCTAGTACTGGACACTAAATAGGTAACAGGTGGGATGAGCTCTTTGTCAACCCCTCTAAATGATAAACGAAGACACAAGGAGGACACAAGGGGGAAAAAGCATGAACTACTTATCCACAAATGACTCAGGCAGAAATTCAGCAACGATACCACAGAGGAGTACAAGCCACCTGCTTGCAACCCAAGCTAAAATAAACTGAGTAATATCACCAGCATCAGTCCAAGGAACAAGGGAGTATTTAAGCACATAGAGAATACTGATAATCAGCAGCTGGGTGAAAGGTGAGCTTCTGCTGGATCCAAAAGGGAAAGAGACTAAAATCCAGCAGGAAAGCTACCTATACCAATGAATACTAACAGCAGTAAAGGCCCCATTACACGCAACGACGTATCTAACGATATATCGCCGCGGTCACGGATTCCGTGACGCACATCCGGCATCGTTAGCGACTTTGTTGCGTGTGACAACGAGTGACCATTAACGATCAAAAATATTCACCTTATCGTTGATCGTTGACACGTCGTTGATTTTCATAAAATCGTTGACTGTTGAGGACGCAGGTTGTTCATCGTACCCGAGGCAGCACACATCACTACGTTTGACACCTTGGGAACGACGAACTGCAGCTTACCTGCTGCCGCCGGCAATGAGGAAGGAAGGAGGTGGGTGACATGTTACAGCCGCTCATCTCCGCCCCTCCGCTTCTATTGGGCGGCCGCTTACTGACGCCGCTGTGACGCCACACGCTTAGAATATACGATATCGCTGTGTGTGACGGGGCCTTAACAATAGAAAGTCAGGGAGCATTCTGCACAGCCAAACACTGTGACCTTCTATGGCCAGAAACCACATGACTGTCACCCGTGACACACCCTAGTCCATGTGAACTTTCTCTGGCTAGTGCAAAATTCTGCTTGGTGAAAAATGACGATGGGCATTTTTTATCTGATTGATGCTCAAATGCTTCTGGTTCAGCGAATTCCGAATTATTTGAGTCATATTTGATTTGCAGTGAATCGGTTTGCTAATATTTTATTGCAAAAATATTCATCTGCACATGGAAACATTTGACGTCGGTATCTTGATTAATGATTCACTTTGGGATTTTGGGTATAGCTGGATCACATTATGTGAATTATCATCTTTTTTTCAGGAGCTAAAATTATTTTTTTTTGTTCATATCCTTCAGCGATAAAATTATTTGACATTTCTTACAATCTGTCGAGTAATTTTGCTTCATCCCGTCCTCTCATCTCTATCCTCATTAAACGTCTCAGAGGGAGATCTTTTTAAGGTGATGGGGATGGAAACTGTCAGCTTGAAAAATGTTCTCTTGTTCAGGGAGTGTGGAACGGATAATAGAGCGCCGCGAATATTACATAAATTGTTTAACGTTACGTATAGGAATTCAGAGTGTTTTATGAATTTTGCTTTCCTATGTATTGTAAGGGTCAATTCTTCTACAGGGAGCAAGTTCCAGACCTTCGGAGTATTACTTCTCAGGCTAATGTGTGTACCGGACAGTCTGATGAAAATTCACGGTTCTACGGGACCAATGTGAACTTCAGTAATATATTAAAAACACCTGAAAGTCGCAACGATTACAGAAGGGCCTTGAGAATTGTCATTTAGCACTTTGAGATAGGAGAATAATACTATGTCTTATTCCTAAAATGCTGATTTCATGGTTATGTTTCTAGGCCCGGACTGTCTGCCTCAACGGGTAGATTCCCGGTGCGCTACTGATGCAGTGGGACGCCTGGCCTGCCTCCTTTATCTCTCCCTGGTTTCTGTGCATTGGTGCCCATGCAGCCCTGACCTCATCACCTTGTACGCTAATGCGGGCATTACACGAGACGATCTATCGTGCGATGCATCGCCGGGGGTCACGGTTTTAGTGACGCACATCCGGCATCGTTCACGACGTCGTCTCGTGTGACACCTCCGAGCGACGCAGAATCGCTCACAAATCGAGAGTAGTGTACTCGTCGCTGAGTTTTAAAAAATTGTTTATTTAACGTGGCGCCGGTTGTTCATTGTACCCGTGTGACACCCCGGGGACAATGAACACAGCTTACCTGCGTCCTGCGGCACCCGCCGGTTATGTGGAAGGAAGGAGGTGGGCGGAATGTTACATCCCGCTCAGCTCCGCCCCTCCGTTTCTATTGGCCAGCCGCTGTGTGACATCGCTGTGACGCCGAACGTCCCTCCCCCTTCAGGAAGAGGATGTTCGCCGCCCACAGCGACGTCGCTCAACAGGTAAGTACATGTGATGGCGGTTTAACGACTTTGTGCAACACGGGCAGCGATTTGCCCGTGATGCACAAACGGCGGGGGCGGGTACGATCGCTCGTGCAATCGCATGATAGATCGTAACGTGTAAAGCCCGCATTAGCTCCATCCTATGCACCATTCCTGATATTACTAACTGCACCCTAATCTGGTTCCTGCCGGCAGTGAAGAGGTGCCCTATCAATTGTAAGGCACACCAAGATTCAATAAGAGGTGTGTGCCTCATTGAATTCAGCACCTGTGACTCAAGCCTACCCCCTCATCATGCCCTACATGAACAACACTGGTCTTAATCAATCAGGGCCACAATAGCTGCTGACTGGCAAAAAAAAGGGATTGTCCACTTGTCACGGCCGGAGATAGAAGCTATACAGGCCATCTAGTACAATACATAGGGAAGGGGAAATGCCCTAGTGCTAGGGAAAGGGTGAAGTGGTGATCCTTGACAACAACCTGCAGCTCACCCTCACCAACCCACACCTGTTGCCGAGCAAGAATACCTCACCATAGGCAAGCCCTGATCTGGACTCTAAGTAAGGATGGCAGATATGAGCGCTTGTCAATACCACTAACGCTAAGGGAGACAAAAGGAAACAATACATGGGAAACACAAATGCTACCATCTGAGCCCAGGTAGATCGCAAAAGTCAAACATTTATCTTAGGGGCAGCTACCACAGAAGTCTCTGAAACAACAGGAGGAGACAACTGCTGCAGACCACAGCCAGGAACAACTATAAGCAGCACCCAAAACATTCCACGGTGAGGTTTATAAAAGAAGTCAGAGGTTTGGCAACTGAAAGGACAAACTGACAGTTTTGCAGGATCATAAAGTTTGCTGCTGCCAAAACAGGGAACTGTCAGATAACAACACGTGCTGCCAATCTCTGGGATATTCTAACACTCGCTGCGACTTGATTGTCAGCCAGCCGTGACACCTCTGTGACAGGCCATAACACATCCGTGACACCACTACATAGACAACCCCTTCTGAATCCATATGTTTCCCTTCTCCCACAGTAAAATAACAACACTTATACTCACCTCTGGTGCCACTCCAGCGATGTTGGCACAGGCTCTCCTAGGGATCATGAGACATTATGTCACCTAATCCCTGTTCCCAATCAGCTCTAGCTTCACTTTCCTCTCCTATGGACTTAATTGACATCTTGAGGAAGTGAGAGAAGCTGCAGGTCTCTTTAAGGGTATAATTCCATTTGCATATGACCCGTGCGATTCTCGCATTGGTATCACCCTACACTGTGCACACTCTTCTGACAGGAGCGCCTCAGCTGCATGGAAATACATGCAGCTGACGCGCTCCTGTCAGGAGATTGTGCGCTGTGCCGGGTGATACTGATGCGAGACACGCACGAGTCATACGCAAGTGTAATCATACCCTAACTCTGGATATCTGATTAGTCTGAAGAAGGGGAGCGTGAAGCCAGCTCTTAATGGCTGCAGGGGTTTCAGGATGTAACTGTCATGGGATCCCCAGGAGAGAGAGTGCATGCACCGCTGGAATGGCACCATGGGTGATTATAAGTGTTTTTATTTTACTGGGGGGAAACTTTTTGATTCAGAAGTGATTGTCTAAGTAGTGGACAACCCCTTTAAAAGGGAAACTGTCAAGTCAAAAAACACTATTGGGTACATTACCATTATGTAACCTAGGGCACTGTAAATGGTTGTAGAATTATAGTTGCTGAGAAGGAAATCAAATTGCATAAGGATATTTATTTTTTAAACAAATTGGTGAAACAGTGTTCAGAATGTTTTTTCAAATAGTATTTCTGTGTCTGTATTTTTTTCTTTTGACTTACTGTGTTAGTAATGAGGGTATCTGATAGACACCTCTCCATTACTAACACCAGGGCTTGATTCCAGCTGTCACTACACAGCTGATATGTAACACTTATGTAGATACTCTGGAATCTGATAGCATGGAATATAACAAAACTGAGACAAGGGTTAGGTAAATACTCTATTAAATAATAAACACACAGTGTGAATAACAAAGGCAACTACAAATGATATGCAAGTGCCAACTGCACTAACATGTGAATGTCCAAACGTAATATGTAGGATTGAACACAGAAAACAAGTGGTGAATGTCCAGAATAATATGCAGAAGTACACACAGCAAACAAGGGATAAATGTCCAGAATAATATGCACAGCAAACAACTGGTGAAATGTTCAGAAGCTATATGCAGGTGTGCGTACAGCACTAATACATGAGAGTCCAGAAGTTATATGCAGGTGCACACAGCAACAAACAGTTATCAGTGTACTTCCTAGGCTGAACAAAGTCTCGCTCAAATCCAGTACACAGACCATACAGTTAGAGTCCTGGATGAAGTACACAGATAACTAACAGATAAACTAGTTCTTACAGACCAAGGAAGTCCAGCAGTATTAGCTCTTCTCCTGGGAGTCTTGAAGAGAGGGAACCACAGCCAGAATCAGGCGCCGTTTCGTTTGAAACAGCTCCAAGATAAGGCAGCGCAACGAAGCACTACCAAATAGGCTCCTCCAGCCGGGCCCAGAACCAGAAAATACAGTTCACAGAAAAACACACACAAAACATTTTGGCTCTGTATGAAATCAGAGCCACAAGAAAGAATCATGACAGAATGAAAGAAAAGGTGTGCACCCAAATTATGATAGTGTGCCGCCCCCGCGACAGCCGACAGGCTGCTCGGATCCGCAGTGGCTCGAGGAGTCTCTGGACCCGAGGCGGAGTCGCGCGGCCTCTCGAAAATAAAAGGGGGGTAAAAGGAAGGGTGGATTGGATAGTGTTCGTGATGCCACCCACGGTTCAAGGCAAAATGGGATACCACCGCTGCATTTAGAAGGTAGGAGGGGAGCACCCGGGAGCAATGGAATGGCAGCTATAGATGTTAACCCCTCCATGGGCAGGGGAAGGTGTCTCGGGGCTCGGTGATGGCAGGCTGGGGACCCGTTGGGAGTAAAGGGGCACAACGTACTCACACAGTCCAGAGATGCTGACACTGACACCAGGTAAACCAAAGTCTTCAACACCCTGCAGCTTTTGTCCGAACACGTTGGTTCCGTGCCCTTTTGGCATTGCTGGTTGGTCTGAAGCCTTGTCCCTTGGCACTGTGTTTACACTTGGTGGATCCCTTTTGCCTAAACCTACTCTGGCCCTGCTCACCTGCGTGGCTAGCAGGTTGAGCTTGCTCTCAGGGTTCACTCTTGGGATTTTCTGGATGGTTTTGGGAAGTCCTATCCCTCTCAGTGCGCTAGTACCCCGATTTTGGAGCGGGTGGGGAGCGGTTCATGAAGATTCAGTTCCCGTCGGATGAATTACCAGGCTGCATGAAGCTACTTCCCAGCCTAGGGTCCGCGTACCCCGTCGTGCCCTGGCCCCTGCCCGGTTGTAGCACAAGGCCACCGATCTGCCCTTTGTGGCAGTACCGTGCCCCCTGTCACTACCCCCTGTGACCGGGGTTCCAGCTCCTTCCAGGCCAGGCCAACTTCCGGCATCTGGGACGGGTACAGGAGCCCAGCTCCGCAGCGTGACCTTGTCCTGTCACGGCTCACTGACACTCTCTGACTACTACTGACACTTCTGGCCCGCCTTCTACCATCCCTCTGTGGCGCACTGGACAAGCAAGGTCGTCACAGGTACTACACCAACACACCCCACACCCCGGTTAGGCACACCTAAGCCAGACACAAAACCCTTGTTGCCTTCCTCCAGGGGCTGATGTCCACACCAGGGGGCGTGCCAGGTGGTTGGTCCCGCCCACCGAGGAGTTCACAGTCCTGGAGGCGGGAAAACTGTGTAGTGAGTTGGAGTTCAGTTTTGGAGTGAGGTCGTAAAGGAGCAGACTGACAACATCCGGGTGTGTGGCCCGGACGGTACAGCAAGGTTGGCAGACGGTGGTGACCGTCTGCAGGAGAGGCCTATTGGAGCAAGCCGTAAGGACCGTGGACGGGCGGTGGCCCGGCGGTACCGGACCGGTGAGCAAAGAAAAGCCAGCACCATCCGGCAGGGCTTACGGACCCCGACAAGGCTAGGAGTCGCCGTTGAAATTGTCAAATCCGTTAGCGAAGGGAACCTCCGGGGTTTCCCAGCAGTCAAGTCCCGATTGAAGGCAACAGCTCAAACCATAGAGGGAAGCACAGTCACCGCCAAGGCTACAGTTCCCAGGGCCAGAGCCTGCGGGCAAAAGGGGCTCCTTCAGCAACCATCCAAGCTGGGGAGCGGGTTACTGGTGGGAACCCATTGGAACCGTACACAAAACACAGGTGCAGGGAAAGGCAGTCACCATCAACCTGCCGGGAGGAGAAACACCGCCGCCATCTGTGGGACCCGTCCATCCAGCCGTTTGTTTTACCGGAGACTTTGCATTCATCATTGGCTGAGTGAGTACCACCGTGCCGTGCGGCACAGTGCTGCCCCCGTGACCCTGCACCTCACCAGGCCCCGTAACCCGCCTGCCATCCATCCCTACCCCTCACCGGGCCCCGGGACAACCAACCCCCCTACCCACGGAGGGGAAGAACCAACACCCAAGCTGCTCCCTTTCATCGCTCCCGGGATCCCCGCCCAGAGCAGCGATGGTGTCACAACCTTACCACAACCGTGGGTGGCGTCACGGACAATATCCCTAAACCCAAACCACCCCCTTTTCACTCACGGGCGAGGAATGCCGCTCGAGTCCCCGGGATCCGACCCACCGCTTGAGCCACCACCGAGCAGCAGCAGCAGCAGTAGCCGGACCTGAGCAGTGGGTGAGCGCAGCGTCCCCTCCTCCGCCCACGACACCTCCATCTGGGTGGCCCTATTCCCCTCAGGCTGCCCAGTGGGTGTTTGGTGGGTGTGGTGCAGAGTATTCCTCAGGATTTGTGTATACCTGTGTGGCGCCCTGGACAAGCCAGGACGTCACAAGCACTACACCAACACACCCCACACTCCCGGTCAGGCACACCGAAGTCAGACAAAAACCCTTGTTGCCTCCCTCCAGGGGCTGATGTTCACACCAGGGGGTGGGCCAGGCGGTTGGTCCCGCCCGCCGAGGAGTTCACAGTCCTGGAGGCGGGAAGAGAGTGCAGTTTAGGTTTGGAGTTGAGTTAGGGAAGTGGAAGTGAGAGGAAGGAGAGTGGTAAAGGAGCAGACTGAAGTTGGTCCGGGTGTGTGGCCCGGACAGAACAGCAAGGTTGGCAGACGGTGGTGACCGTCTGCAGGAGAGGCCTATCGGAACCAACCGTAAGGACCGTGGACGGGCGGTGGCCCGGCGTTACCGGACCGGTACGCAAAGAGAAGCCAGCACCATCCGGCAGTGGCTTACGGACCCCGGCAAGGCTAGGAGTCGCCGTACAATTTGCCAAATCCGTTAGCGCAGGGAACCTCCTGGGTTTCCCAGCAGCCAAGTCCCGACAGAAGGCAACAGTCCAACCGAGAGAGGGAAACACAGTCACCGCCAAGGCTACAGTTCCCAGGGCCAGAGCCTGCGGGCAAAAGGGGCTCCTTCAGCAACCTTCAAAGCTGGGGAGCGGGTTACCGGTGGGAACCCATTGGAACCGTTTACACTACACAGGTGCAGGGAAAGGCAGTCACCATTAACCTGCCAGGAGAAACAACACCGCAGCTGTCTGTGGGACCCGTCCATCCAGCCGTTTGTTTCATCAGAGACTCTGTGTACATCATTGGGCTGAGTGAGTACCACCGTGCCGTGCGGCACAGCGCTGCCCCTGCGACCCTGCACCTCGCCAGGCCCCGTAACCCGCCTGCCACCCATCCCTACCCCTCACCGGGCCCCGGGACAACCAACACCCTACCCACGGAGGGGAGAAAACAACATCCTAGCTGCTCCCTGTCATCGCTCCCGGGATCCCCGTCCAGAGCAGCGGTGGTGTCACAACCTCACCACAACCGTGGGTGGCGTCACGGACAATAAACCCCCAAAACCATCCCCCCTTTCACTCATGGGCGAGGAGCGCCGCTCGAATCCCTGGGATCCGGCCCACCGCTCGAGCCACCACCGAGCAGCAGGAGCAGCAGCCGGACCTGAGCAGTGGGAGAGTGCAGCGTCCCCTCCTCCGCCCGCGACACCTGTTCTTAACAACACTAAAGGGACAGGACCCATAACCAAGGAGGAGCGGGTACCATGCAGAAGGGCAGATTGCACTCCACCCTGTGACGACCTGATAGGCCAGGGCGTCACAATAGCATGCACCCTTGTGAGTCGTCTGGTCCAGTTTAATCCTGTTCATCTTTTACAAAAAAAAAAAAAAGGAACAGAAATAAAAAAAAAAAATCTCAAAATTTCTAAAAAGTATCTCGTCACTAAGAATTCAAATCCTTTGATTATTAAAGGGTTACTGAGGCTAAAAATTACACAAGCTGAAAAAAAAAAAAATAGCGTTTATTGACTCAGGGTTTTAATTTTGCACTAAAGAAATCATCCATAATTAATCTCATAATTAATTATAAAAAAAAAAGAATTGCCTCCTGAATCCACAAGGCAGAATTTCCAGGCGTGCTGCAACAAATCTCGCAGGTGTCTCTTGTCTGTGCCAATAACCAGAGACGCTGAATAACTTTCAATGAAATCAGAGGCAGCTAAAAATGAGCTACGAGAAGAGGAATATCACCATCTGCAGGTCCCTGGGAGACCCTCGATACCTCTAGAGATCACACCGGGCCGCCTCTATAAATATTACATTCCCCCTGTATACACCGGATGAACGCCGCTAAAACAACAGACACGGAGGATTTTCGAAAATGCAATGTTAGAACTAAAATGTCATCACATCATGAAGAAAGAATTTTGTTTGTGTTTTTTCTTTGTGTACTGGGCATTATATAGAGAAGATTCATTTTCAACGAAAACATATCTAGACTTCTGCAACCAAAGCGTAAAAATCGAATAAAGCTGTTACCGTGCTCCACCAGGTAGGGGGTCCTTTCTTACTTCTTCGATGCCTCAATTTCGCTGATCCTATCCATGCCCTTACCATTCTCAGCTTGCCATGGCATAGTGTCTGGTTAATTGTAGATGACGTCAGGCTGGTGGCCTATTTAAAAGGACTCCGAAAACATCACATTGTCTCTGTATTCAGGCCTAAACAAATACACAAGGACCCCCACTGATCACCAGAACAGGGATTCATGTCCTCTATTCCCCTCTCAAAGCAAAAGTACAGGTACATCTCAATAAATTAGAATATCATTAAAAAAGTAATTTCAATACAAAAAGGGAAACACATATATTATATAGAGTCATTACACACAGAGGGATCTATTCCTATATATTATATAGAGTCATTACACACAGCGGGATCTATTCCTATATATTATATAGAGTCATTACACACAGAGGGAACTATTCCTGTATATTATATAGAGTCATTACACACAGAGGGATCTATTCCTATATATTATATAGAGTCATTACACACAGAGGGATCTATTCCTATATATTATATAGAGTCATTACACACAGCGGGATCTATTCCTATATATTATATAGAGTCATTACACACAGAGGGAACTATTCCTGTATATTATATAGAGTCATTACACACAGAGGGATCTATTCCTATATATTATATAGAGTCATTACACACAGAGGGATCTATTCCTATATATTATATAGAGTCATTACACACAGAGGGATCTATTCCTATATATTATATAGAGTCATTACACACAGAGGGAACTATTCCTGTATATTATATAGAGTCATTACACACAGAGGGATCTATTCCTATATATTATATAGAGTCATTACACACAGAGGAATCTATTCCTATATATTATATAGAGTCATTACACACAGAGGAATCTATTCCTATATATTATATAGAGTCATTACACACAGAGGGATGTATTCCTATATATTATATAGAGTCATTACACACAGAGGGATCTATTTCTATATATTATATAGAGTCATTACACACAGAGGTATCTATTCCTATATATTATATAGAGTCATTACACACAGAGGGATCTATTCCTATATATTATATAGAGTCATTACACACAGAGGGATGTATTCCTATATATTATATAGAGTCATTACACACAGAGGGATCTATTCCTATATATTATATAGAGTCATTACGCACAGAGGGATCTATTCCTATATATTATATGGAGTCATTACACACAGAGTGATCTATTTCTATATATTATATAGAGTCATTACACACTGAGGGATCTATTCCTAGTGGAGTTTAGGTATAGTAAAGTAGCCATGTGCTACGCAATGAAACCACCTATAGCGCCACCTGGTGGAAAACAACGGAGTTAGCATTTTTATCTCGAAAACGAAACGAGATAGAGGAAAAAGTGAATTACAAAGTTGTAGGGCATCATCAATTCAATACAAATCGACACCTTGCATACAGAAATGCTATGATTAAAACGTGTAAAACTCACAAGGCTGCGGACGTTAAGCGATATCTCATGGAGACCTTCCTACAAGTCATTGGGTATGGTGGCTGTGTCGCGGGCGGAGGAGGGGACGCTGCGCTCTCCCACTGCTCGGGTCCGGCCGCTGCTACTGCTGCGGCTGCCGCTGCTCGGTGGTGGCTCGAGCAGGGGGCCGGATCCCGGGGACTCAAGCGGCACTCCTCGCCCGTGAGTGAAAAGGGGATTGATTGTGGGGATTTATTGTCCGTGACGCCACCCACGGTTGTGGTGATAATGGTGACAGCACCGCTGCTCTGGACGGGGATCCCGGGAGCGGTGACAGGGAGCAGCTTTGTTGTTAGTTCTCCCCTCCGTGGGTAGGGGGTTGGTTGTCCCGGGGCCCGGTGATGAGGTGGGGATGGATGGCAGGCGGGTTACGGGGCCTGGTGAGGTGCAGGGTCGCAGGGGCAGCGCTGTGCCGCACGGCACGGTGGTACTCACTCAGCCAATGATGAGGACACAGTTCTCGGTAAAACACACGGCTGGATGGACGGGTCCCACAGACGGCTGCGGTGTTGTTTCTCCCGACAGGTTGATGGTGACTGCCTTTCCCTGCAACTATGTACGGTTGATGGTTCCGATGGGTTCCCACCGGTAACCCGCTCCCCAGCTCGGAAGTGGGCTGGAGGAGCCCCTTTTTGCCCTCAGGCTCTGGCCCTGAGAAACGGTTGCCTTGGCGGTGGCGGTGTCTCCCTCTGTTGGTTGGACTGTTGCCTTCTGTCGGGACTTGGCTGTTTGGAAACCCAGGAGGTCCCCTTCACTAACGGATTCGGCAAATTCACGGTGACTCCTAGCCTTGCCGGGGTCCGTAAGCCCCTGCCAGATGGTGCTGACTTCTCTTCGTGTACCGGTTCGGTACCGCCGGGCCACCGCCCGTCCACGGTCCTTACGGTAACTCTGATAGGCCACTCCTGCAGACGGTCACCACCGTCTGCCAACCTTGCTGATCCGTCCGGGCCACACACCCGGACCAACTTCAGGCTGCTCTTTTGCCACTTTCCTCCTTCCTCTCTCACTTCCCTAGCTTATCTGTCTGCTTTTCCCGCCTCCAGGACTGTGAACTCCTCGGTGGGTGGGACCAACCGCCTGGCCCACCCCCCTGGTGTGATCATCAGCCCCTGGTGAAAGGCAACAAGGGTTTTGTGTCTGACTTTGGTGTGCCTGACCGGGAGTATGGGGTGTGTTGGTGTTGTTCTCTGTGGCCCCTGGCTTGTCCAGGGCGCCACATTCCCCCTTAGTTAAATGAAGACCGTCCGCGGGCTGCCCGTCCATCACCGGTTTTATTTTTACAAACTGAAAAAGATAACGGTAAAACAGTGATTACAATTAAAATAACATCTTCCCACATCCGGAGGTACTCTTACTTTAACGTTGCAAACGGTTACGGCTTCCGCTGTCTCCCACCCAAGCAACCTGGCCCTGATGCTGCCCATAAACAAATAGGCAGCACCCCTTGATCCCAGTCCAGCACAAGTTGCCCGAGCGGGTTCTGTCCTTTTCAGGGGACCCACGTCCATGGGGAACCCCTGAAACCCCCAGAGGATCGCCACCGGTTCCGGTGGTGGCTGGGCCCCAGCCTGCTCCACTGCGGGCCCTTCCTCCAATCTGCCTCTCCGGAGGCAGTAACGGTGGGAGCCATGAAACATTTTTATTTACATGCCACAAGTTTGTGGTTGCCCTGCTAGTTCTCAGGCTTGTCCATAGTAGTTTCTATGCATAATTTGAAAAAGGGGGTCCCTACGGGGACCATTGCAACGGGACTCCGCTGCCCTGATGGTGCACTCTCGTCTTCCCCACCCAGCTCTGGGTGGAAGAACACGGGCACCAGCCCTTCCAGCGCATAGCAGGCGTGGCGAGGAAGGGCCACCCGATACCCGTTATCTCCGCTCCGGGGGATGTAGGTGGCCTCCATGCCATGCAGGGCGACGACTCCTTCGTCCTCTTTCGAAACGGGCTCGGTATCAGGCCCGGAGTCACTATCGTCCGTCCCTGCGCCAGGCGGGTTGCCGCCAGCTGCCGCAGTCTCCAGGCTCGCCACTCTCTCGGCCACTGCTACGAAGTGGTGTACTCCCGACGGGCCAGGCGCAGCGCAGTGCACGGTGCAAGGAGGACGGAGGCGGCATGGGGGCCAGGGGTAGACCGGGTCCCTCATCCGCAATGGCCGGTCCCTCGGGGACACAGGGGCGTGGGTCACTCACCAGCTCCTCCATCATGGCCTCCATTCCATACACCCGGGCGACTGCAGCTACCTCCTGCACCTCCGCGGTCCACTGCTCCATCAGCCTACATATATGACTCCGGTAGTGTCGGCAGATCCCTGCCGTTCGGGCCCTCAGCCATGCCGCTGTTCCGGGCACCGGCTCGGTAGCCTCCGCATAGCTGGGTGGAGCGGACATTCTTTGCAGGGGTCAGCGGATCGTGGGGTCCCGGCGTTCCTGCTTGTATAGCCGCAGGCTACATGCGGACAGACGCCATCAGTCCCCCTTAGTCTCTTTCCGGCTCCTCCTCTATCGGGGCGGGGTTTTGGCCTTCACGCCTCCACTAATCGAGGAGACGCTCGAGCGGGAATTTTTCGCACCCAAGATGGCGGCTTCTCAAATTTTCCAGCCGGACACCTCCGGCGGTTACAAGGCGCACCTCTACCAGACGGCAGAGCGGTAAGATCCTGTTCGTGACGCCAAGATGTCACAGGCGGAGGAGGGGACGCTGCGCTCTCCCACTGCTCGGATCCGGCCGCTGCTGCTGTTGCGGCTGCCGCTGCTCGGTGGTGGCTCGAGCGGGGGGCCGGATCACGGGGACTCGAGCGGCGCTCCTAGCCCGTGAGTGAAAAGGGGATTGATTGTGGGGATTTTTTGTCCGTGACGCCATCCACGGTTGTGGTGATAATGGTGACACCACCGCTGCTCTGGACGGGGATCCCGGGAGCGGTGACAGGGAGCAGCTTTGTTGTTAGTTCTCCCCTCCGTGGGTAGGGGGTTGGTTGTCCCGGGGCCCGGTGATGGGGTGGGGATGGATGGCAGGCGGGTTACGGGGCCTGGTGAGGTGCAGGGTCGCAGGGGCAGCGCTGTGCCGCACGGCACGGTGGTACTCACTCAGCCCAATGATGAAGACACAGTTCTCGGTAAAACACTCGGCTGGATGGACGGGTCCCACAGACGGCTGCGGTGTTGTTTCTCCCGGCAGGTTGATGGTGACTGCCTTTCCCTGCACCTATGTACGGTTGATGGTTCCGATGGGTTCCCACCGGTAACCCGCTCCCCAGCTCGGAAGTGGGCTGGAGGAGCCCCTTTTTGCCCGCAGGCTCTGGCCCTGAGAAACGGTTGCCTTGGCGGTGGCGGTGTCTCCCTCTGTTGGTTGGACTGTTGCCTTCTGTCGGGACTTGGCTGTTTGGAAACCCAGGAGATCCCCTTCACTAACGGATTCGGCAAATTCACGGTGACTCCTAGCCTTGCCGGGGTCCGTAAGCCCCTGCCAGATGGTGCTGACTTCTCTTCATGTACCGGTCCGGTACCGCCGGGCCACCGCCCGTCCACGGTCCTTACGGTAACTCTGATAGGCCACTCCTGCAGACAGTCACCACCGTCTGCCAACCTTGCTGATCCGTCCGGGCCACACACCCGGACCAACTTCAGGCTGCTCTTTTGCCACTTTCCTCCTTCCTCTTTCACTTCCCTAGCTTATCTGTCTGCTTTTCCCGCCTCCAGGACTGTGAACTCCTCGGTGGGCGGGACCAACCACCTGGCTCCACCCCCTGGTGTGAACATCAGCCCCTGGAGGAAGGCAACAAGGGTTTTGTGTCTGACTTTGGTGTGCCTGACCGGGAGTGTGGGGTGTGTTGGTGTTGTTCTCCGTGGTCCCTGGCTTGTCCAGAGCGCCACAGCTGCATGGAGTGACCGAGATACAAAGTGACTGACAATACAGCCCTCAGTTTATAACTCATAAAGGTTATGGCCTAGGAAGGAACAAAAATGTCACATGAAGTGTGTGTCCAGGGAAGGAGTTCCCTAAGCATCAGAAAGCTGTAAGCTAAATTCGGCCATAGTGGAAAAACAGCTCCTTTAAGAGGAGGACAAGACATGAAACCGTGGGAGGAAGAAATGACTTGCATGGACTGTACTGTCGTGCTAAGCTGGGTTGTGGTGAAGCAAGTGGGACAAATGGAGGCAGGAACAAGTGAGTGTGAAGAAGTAAAGGAACTGTGTTTAGAGATGCTCTGTGTTCAAGACAAAGCGTAATAGAATTTGTGCACCCGCTATCCATTGTATATAAATGTGATTAAATGGCTGTTAGTAGAACAACGTTTATTGAGAACTGGTGGTCTCCTTCCTTGAACTGGTTACCATCTGGTCCTGGTCAGCTGAGGTGATCGGCATCATGTGACCTGCAAAGGGGTATTGCCTCTTTAGCACAAGTCCACACATCCAGCCAGGACCATGTTTTTCATAAAACATTCCCGGGTATGATATATGACTGCATCGTCCATGACTACAGCTCCGTCCCACATAAAACATCCATAGATCACCACACAAAGTCCCACCATTGGGACCAACATCAATCTAAACTTGTTTTGTCTGTAGTACCTATTAAGGGGCACCTGTGCTTGTCTCTTTGCTCCTAATTACCATTGAGTCTGAGGTTGACCTTGGCTTTGTTTCCAGATCTCACTTCTGTCTCATCCCTCGGATTTGTTGCCTGGTACGTGGTGCCCTTCTCCTGGTTGGGACCTATAGTTCATCTTTTCATCAAGTCTACATCTCCTCTTCTGGTTTGTAGCTTCCTGACTATTTACTGGGTAGCACTACTTGCCTCTTGGTTACTTTTCTAACTACTATACTGCAACTCCATCATCTGCCTCCAATCGAAGATGGTCTTAAAACTCACTTTGTTGTATCTCTAACTTTCCACAAAGCATTAGTTAGAGACACAATTGCTTCCCCGTAAATAGCGAAACTATCACTTTTTTCATGTTAATGTTCTGCTTGACATTAAGGCAGAAAGTCTGTGAAATAACAAGAAATGCAAAAGTTTTCATGATGAATGACCTCAAAACCGCTCACAAGTTCCCTTGTTTTTAAGTGGATAACTGGTAGCTAGAGGGAAAGCACTGATGTATCGTAAGTGATGGACATATATGTCATAAGTAGTAAAAGCCATTATTAAAACAGACATGTGTCGCAGGCGGAGGAGGGGACGCTGCGCTCTCCCACTGCTCGGTTCCGGCTGCTGCTGCTGCTCGGTGGTGGCTCGAGCGGTGGGCCGGATCCTGGGGACTCGAGCGGCGTTCCTCGCCCGTGAGTGAAAAGGGGGGATTGATTGTGGGAAGTTGATATTGTCCGTGATGCCACCCACGGTTGTGGTGAAGTTGTTACACCACCGCTGCTCTGGACGGGGATCCCGGGAGCGGTGACAGGGAGCAGCTTTGATGTTAGTTCTCCCCTCCGTGGGTAGGGGGTTGATGGTCCCGGGGCCCGGTGATGGGGTAGGGATGGATGGCAGGCGGGTTACGGGGCCTGGCGAGGTGCAGGGTCGCGGGGGCAGCGCTGTGCCGCACGGCACGGTGGTACTCACTCAGCCCAATGATGCACACAGAGTCTTTGATGAAACAAACGGCTGGATGGACGGGTCCCACAGGCGGCTTCGGTGTTGTTTCTCCCGGCAGGTTGATGGTGACTGCCTTTCCCTGCACCTGTGTAGTGTAACGGTTCCAATGGGTTCCCACCGGTAACCCGCTCCCCAGCTTAAGGGTTGCTGAAGGAGTTCCTTTTGCCTGCAGGCTCTGGCCCTGGGAACTTTAGCCTTGGTGGTGACTGTGTTTCCCTCTCTCGGTTGGACTGTTGCCTTCTGTCGGTCGGACTCAGCATCTTTAGCAGCGGCCTCTTCCAGGAACCAGTAAATGGCCGCAGGGTCCTGGCGTCCCCGCTTCCACAGCCGCGGGCTACATGCGGCCAGACGCCATCAGTCCCCCTTAGTCTCTTTCCGGCTCCTCCTCTACAGGGGCGGGGTTTTGGCCTTCGCGCCTCCTCTGCTTGAGGAGACGCTCGAGCGGGAATTCTTCGCAGCCAAGATGGCAGCTTCTCAAATTTTCCGGCCGGACACCTCCGGCGGTAACAAGGCGCACCTCTACCAAACGGCAGAGCGGTAAGATTCTGTTCATGACGCCAAGTTGTCGCGGGCGGAGGAGGGGACGCTGCGCTCTCCCACTGCTCAGGTCCGGCTGCTGCTGCTGCTGCTCGGTGGTGGCTCGAGCGGTGGGCCGGATCCCGGGGACTCGAGCGGCGTTCCTCGCCCATGAGTGAAAGGGGGGATGATTTTGGGGATTTATTGTCCGTGACGCCACCCACGATTGTGGTGAGATTGGTGACACCACCGCTGCTCTGGACGGGGATCCCGGGAGCGATAACAGGGAGCAGCTTTGATGTTAGTTCTCCCCTCCGTGGGTAGGGGGTTGATGGTCCCGGGGCCCGGTGATGGGGTAGGGATGGATGGCAGGCGGATTACGGGGCCTGGCGAGGGGCAGGGTCGCGGGGGCAGCGCTGTGCCGCACGGCACGGTGGTACTCACTCAGCCCAATGATGCACACAGAGTCTCTGATGAAACAAACGGCTGGATGGACGGGTCCCACAGGCGGCTGCGGTGTTGTTTCTCCCGGCAGGTTGATGGTGACTGCCTTTCCTTGCACCTGTGTAGTGTAACGGTTCCAATGGGTTCCCACCGGTAACCCGTTCCCCAGCTTAAGGGTTGCTGAAGGAGCCCCTTTTGCCCGCAGGCTCTGGCCCTGGGAACTTTAGCCTTGGTGGTGACTGTGTTTCCCTCTCTCGGTTGGACTGTTGCCTTCTGTCGGGACTTGGCTGCTGGGAAACCCAGGAGGTTCCCTTCGCTAACGGATTTGGCAAATTCACGGTGACTCCTAGCCTTGCCGGGGTCCGTAAGCCCCTGCCGGATGGTGCTGGCTTCTCTTTGCATACCGGTCCGGTACCGCCGGGCCACCGCCCGTCCACGGTCCTTACAGTTGGCTCCGATAGGCCTCTCCTGCAGACGGTCACCACCGTCTGCCAACCTTGCTGTTCCGTCCGGGCCACACACCCGGACCAACTTCAGTCTGCTCAGCTACCACTTTCCTTCCTTCCACTTTCACTTCCAAACTCTATCTGCAAACTGTACTGCTTTTTCCCGCCTCCAGGACTGTGAACTCCTCGGTGGGCGGGACCAACCGCCTGGCCCACCCCCTGGTGTGAACATCAGCCCCTGGAGGGAGGCAACAAGGGTTTTTGTCTAACTTAGGTGTGCCTGACCGGGAGTGTGGGGTGTGTTGGTGTTGTTATCTGTGGCCCCTGGCTTGTCCAGGGCGCCACACATGTAGTCTTTAAAAACCACCACCACCAAAAGTTGACTTTTTACATGTTCATCAGGTCTTAAAGGTGTGGTCTGATACATAAAATATATCAGACCCTAACCAATTTTGGTTTGTTTAAAAACTCCATTCTATTATTTCTGTACAGCTGTGAGAGGGCTGATGAGTCAGCTTGAGTGTCTCCTGAGGAGCCAGCTGCAATGTCTCCTCCCGGACACCAGAGAGATGTCTGCGTAGCCTGGGAGGAGGATAGAGAGAGAGGAAAAGAAACAGAGCGAGAAGATTCTGAGGTGAAGTGGCTATCTGTTTCCTGGTCTGATCTTGATACCTGGAGTGTTAGAGACAGCTTTTGGACTGCTGTGTGAGCAGACCTGGAGTGTGAGAGACAGCCTGCCATTTGCTATGCAAGCAGAGGCCACTCAGCTGCGTGTCGGTATATATAAATGGCTGCCAGAGAGAGAACTGTGAGCGGAGTGGTTACCCTGAGGTGATCCACACCTGAGATCTTCTTATCAGACTGTGACTTCTACCCTAAGGTGAACTGTCTCAACAATGCAACAATGCAAGGCCCAACAGGGCCTTTTTGTTTGTACAGGATACAGCCAGGCCCCTTTCTGTTGGGCCTTGCATTGTAGAGTGTCTGTCCGTGCATGATACACAGTGGGGTACGGCTTGGCAGCCCGCCTGATCTAATAGAAGGGCGTCACCTAATAGGCTGCGGGTTTGTGACTGTGCCATCTGTATGTGAACAGCACTCTATGCAAGCCACTTGTGTGCAGTTTTATCATCTAGCATTCGCCTCCCTCCATTCCATGGAGGTGTGTGTGTGATCTGCTTCTCCTGCACCTGTGATGCTTCCACATTAGTGGGGGTTTAGCTGTATCCTGGTAGAGCATTAGCTTTTGGCCTGGGCGATGTACACACTGCAGCCCAACTTGCTGTGAGTAGAACTGCAACAACAACAAAGTTTCTCCAGATGAGTATGTGGTGCCACTGAGGCTTCAGGCGCCACAGGGTACTACACCTCACCCGAGGTGCGATGCTTATCTCGGATATGGAGGAGGTTGTTACCGGTAACCACCACCAAAACACTCATCAAACACATAACACGGGAGCTCTTCCACTGGAACTGGCCTAGGGTAGGTGCTGGGGTGGCCATCATGAGGTATTGGATTTCTTGCCCACTAGTTTAGGAATCCGGGAGGCAGGGCTTCCACAGGGGAAGAGAGGAGTCATCAGACACAAAATACAGTCAGAAGTTAGCTCTGGGCGCAGCAAGCGTCAGGAAGGACTCAAGGGAATGACGCAAGCAAAAATACAGACCCGGGTTCTTAGGAAAGAAGGGGAATCCCAGGGTTCGCTCGGAGTGCAGAAGGCACCCGTGACCCATTCCACGGCTGAGGAGCTGGGGGTGTAGGGAAACCATCGAACGGAGATGCACAGAAGGAAACTCCGGCATTGACCTCCGTAGTATCTGGGATCGGCTGAAGCCCATCATAGCAGGACGTGGCACACCAAGGGCAGGACTTGAACTGCGCCCCCTGTGTCAGTCATCCCATCATTTCCGGCGTCCTCACCATCGCGCCCCCGCACCATAGGCGAGTACTACTACCTGTACTACATGTAGAGAGCCGAAACACATGAGCTGCATCAACATCCGCTCCAGAAGAGAAAGCACCTGCAGTGGCAGCTCATATTTGCCGCAAACCACAGGTGGCGTCACAAACAACTACCCCCATCATCCCAATCCCCAAAGCTTAATTGACACTGGACGGGTTCACGGAACCGGGCGATGCCACCGTGGCGACCCAGGTAACCTCCAACCCCGTAGGCGCGTCAAGTACAAGCCGACTGCTTGCACTGCAGACTTGTTAAAGGTATAAGAGCTATCAATAGCACCGAGTAAGGGAGAGTGAGGATATTTAAAGACACAAAGGGAAGTGCTGAAGATTAACAGCTAAAAAGGTGAGGATCTCTGCAGGATCCTAAAGAGAAGAGGATAAACCCCAAGCAGGGAAAAAGGGAAGGTCCGAGAGCAGCTTGAGTAGCCAAACACGGCAACCTTCTACAGCCGGAAGCTACAGGACTGTCTGTCAAGTGTGACACATCCGTGACAGATAGTCCAACAGCTATAGCACTATTTTAGAAAGTAGTGGCCACCACTTGTCTATGGGTTGGTATTGGACTTGGCTCAGTGATGTGAGGTATGAATGAACCGTAGTCTGTAACGTCAACCCCTGATGCAGGTATCATCATCAGCTATCTGGTCCCTTGGGTCTGGTTTATCATAAAGCTTATAGCATTCATTACTTCCGCAGTCGTGCACTTTACATTACAGAAATTCTACATCTCATAATTGATCTTCCGCTTCTCCGATCTCCTTGGTTTAACAGAAAGGAAGCGTAATCTAATATTTAGCAGACTTTGAATTAAACATTGCATTTCTTATTGTCCTGTAGATCTTGGAGGCCGTGAACATTGAGAAGGTTTTATTTGGGATTATAAAAGTTCTGTCGGTAACGGAAATCGTCCTTCAAAAGGATTCAGAGACCGGAGTTATTTCTTCCTTCATCTGACTCTTTACCAAAAATAGTTTTTGGGCTCCTTCATTTTCGATATTGTACAGATTATACGTACAAAACATATTTAGTTGTGGTTTTCTTTTTGATTTTTTTGATTTTTCCTTTACTGGCATCTTGTACATACAATTTGTTCGGCATTTTTTCAAATCCTATATAAAAGTCTACAAAATAATAAAAAAAGAAAGCAATCTGCATTGACAGCTGAACTAGCGAAAGGGAGAGCCTGGCACCAAGACCAAAAAAAAATAAAAAAAAATAAAAAATTGCAATATTAGAGGGGTTTTCTCATAATCATAAATTAGTAAAAACAAGTAACTTTGCTATTCACTTCTTGGTTCAAAAGATGGGAGGGATTTTTTATTGTAAAGTTTAATTCTTTAGGTTGCCTAGATTACTAGCCACCTTTACAGGTAATCAGAGGTGACCAGCATCCTAATAAAGGAGCACAGCACTTACAAGCTCTTTAGAGCTTACAATCATTACTCTGAAGTCTTTACATCTCTGGTCAGATTGTTGGATCTATACTACTACTGTAAGAGGGTGTCCAGTGTCCTGATGCCCTAGAAGATGTTATGATCTGATTGTATACATTTTAGAGTAATTAATTTTTACGTGTTTTTCCTGTGTAATTTTGCCGGCCGCCACTAGGTGTCACTGGGTCCCTGGTTCCACAGTGTAAAGGAATGTGAGGGAGTGACAGGCTGACATGGGTTAAAAGGGGAGGACAGTCCCCAGCACAGGAGGAGAGAGTGTCCCTTTTCCCTGTAGTCTAGCCACCTTGCCTGATTTATTGCTCCTCAGTGGCCCTCCTCCTGTAGCCACATATCCTGATTTATAGATCCTCAGTGTCCCTCCACCCTGTTTACCAGATAGGCCCCTGCATTATTATCGCTACGGCAGCGTCACACTACTTACCTGCTCTGCGACGTCGCTGTGACCGGCGAACCGCCTCCTTTCTAAGCGGGCGGTTCATTCAGCATCAGCGACGTGACAGCAGCGTCACTGAACCGCCGGCCAATGGAAGCGAAGGGGCGGAGTTGAGCGGGACGTAACATCCCGCCCACCTCCTTCCTTCCGCATTGCGGGCAGCCGCAGGTAAGGTGAGGTTCCTTGCTCCTGCGGCGTCACACATAGCGATGTGTGCTGCCGCAGGAGCGACTAACTACTTCCTACACCGAGCAGCAGCGATATTCGAGAATAGGGGGGCATGTCACCGATGAGCGATTTTTGCGATGAGTCAAAATCGCTCATAGGTGTCACACGCAACGACATCACAAAAGCGACCGGCTGTGTGTCACAAATTCCGTGACCCCAACGAGATCGCTTGAGCGATGTCGCAGCGTGTAAAGCGGCCTTTAGAGGTCAGTTCATGAAAAATGGGAAAACAAAACAAAAGTGTTGAATTTACACTTTTGTTCAATGTACTATTTTGTCACACAAAATGGAAAATTTAAAGACACAGACTTAAAAAGACACTTCAGATGATGAAGCCTTACCTATAATACATGTTTGTGACTACGTAAAGAGAAAAGTAAGACGGCACCTGGCACTATTCAAATAAATGTTCTGTGATGTAATGTATGGATGTGTTAGGTCTGCTAGGCCGAGAGCTTCTCTTAGGCCTAAGACACACGGCATGAAAATCGGAACAAGTGGAGTGCGATAAAACATCGCATTCCACTCAGACCAATATTACTGTATGTGCCAGCACCCACGAGCGATTATTTTCTCAGCCCTAATCAGACCGAGAAAATAGTTGCAGCATGCTGCGGGTGCAATGCGAACCTCTTTGGGGTACTTTGCACACTACAACATCGCAAGCCGATGCTTGCGATGCCGAGCGCGATAGTCCCCGCCCCCGTCGCAGCTGGTGACGGGGATCCCGGGAGCCATGGTAGGGAGCAGCTGGGATGTTGTTTTCCCCCTCCGTGGGTAGGGGTCGGTGGTCCCGGGGCCCGGTGATGTGACGGGGAGGCAGGGTCGGTGAGGTGCAGGGTTGCAGGGACAGCGCGGCGTGGTGCCGGATGGCACGGGTGTACTCACTCAGCAAGAAAGGTACAAAGTCCTCGGTAAACCAAACGGCTGGATGGACGGGTCCCGCAGCCGGCTGCAGTGTCTCTCCCCGGACAGGTGATGGCGACTGTCTTTCCCTGCACCTTGATGTTCTTCTTCTGACTACTATGGATTCCCAACGGTGTTCCGCTCCCCGGTGTATGGGTACCGGAGGAGCCCGTTTGCCCACAGGCGCTGGCCCTTGGGTCTCTAGCCTTAGGCGGTAGCTGTATACCCTCACGGTGTGGGCAGTTGCCTTCAATCGGGACTTTTGCTGTTGTGAAACCCCTGGGGTTCCAGTCACATTCAGATCTGACTATTGTCGGTGGCTCCAATCCTGGTCAGGGTCCGATGGCCCTGCCTGTGTGTGCTGGCTTCACTTTGCTCCCCGGTCGGTACCGGCGGGCCGTCGCCCGTCCCCGGTCCTACGGTTCCGCGTTGCTCCACCACTCCTGCAGATGGCCACCACTGTCTGCCAACCTTGCTGTCGGTGCCTGGGCCACAAACCCAGACACCCAAGTGCTTACTCCTCTCACTTCACTCTCCACAACTCAACTCCCAACTTTTCCCGCCTCCAGGCCTGTGAACTCCTCGGTGGGTGGAGCCAACCGCTTAGCCCCGCCCCACCTGGTGTAGACATCAGACACTGGAGGGAGGCAACAAGGATTTTGTGTTTGGCTGGTGTCCCTGTATAATGGGTGTGGGGGTGTTTGTGTGTTATCTGTGACGACCTGGCTAGGCCAGGGCGCCACAACACGATTGCGACGCTTTTGCACTCATTAATCGTATCATAAAGGATTTACAAACTACGATATCGACAGCGACGCCGGATGTGCGTCACTTTCGATTTGACCCCACCGACATCGCACCTGCGATATCGTAGTGTGCAAAGTACCCCTTTCTCTCGCACCTATTCAAGTGTATGGGGTGAGAGAAACATTGCACTGCATTCGCATTACACCGGTCTACTGTGAGTGCAGGGCGAGAATGGCAATAGGCGGCAAAGGAGGAGATAGGTAAATAAATCCCTCGCTCTCCTCAGCGCTGGCCCGCCCCTCCTCCGAGCCAGCCCGCCCCTCCTCAGAGCCGGCCCTCCCCTCCTCAGAGCCTGGCCGACTCCCGCAGCTGTGGTCTGATCGCATTATCGGACCTCAGTCGCAACGACACTCGCATTACACTCGGCTCCTGCTGTGCTGCCAGCGTGAGCCGAATGTCATACGAGGATCGCATTAGTCCCCGTGTGGTCCCGGCCTTACACAACATCTATCTTTTCTGGCTCAAAGATGGTGAACTGAGTGTTATGCACATACCTAATCTAAATATGGGTAAAGGGAGAAACAAAGTGTACAACACAACAACCACATCCATACTCTACTGGTTCCTATACAGATTAGAAGATCCCTAGTCGCACAACTAAAAACACCAACACAGACCTGGCTACCTGAAAGGCCATGAAGTGCTCTTATTTGCCAGGCCCTCTCTCCTGTGGAGTGTCAGCTCTTGTGTGCAGGGTTCTCTCTCCTGTAGAGTGTCAGCTCTTATGTGCAGGGTCCTCTCTCTCTTGTAGAGTGTCAGCTCTTATGTGCAGGATCCTCTCGCCTGTAGTGTGTCAGGTCTTATGTGCAGGATCTGTACCGCCCCGCGGGCTCGGCCGGCTGCCGAGCCGCTCGGATCCGTGCTCGTACGGTGGGTGGCTTGAGCTCCTCTCGGATCCGGGGGTCACGACGCTCTGCAAGGGGGTTGGCGCTACACGCAGGGACTTCAGTGGGGAGTTCCACGGCCGGGGCCACGGTGGTTTGTAAGGGATATAATTCGTGACGCCACCCATGGGTTGTGGTGAATGGATGGACACCACCACTGCTGTTGACTAGGCCTCTCAGGGACGGTGTTGCGCAGCTTGGTGTTGACCCCTCCGTGGGTAGGGGAGTGATGGTCCCGGGGGCCCGAGGGAGGTGCTGAGGAGTGGGGATGAGTGCGTGCTGGGTGCTGGTGCGGCGCGGTGCGCGGCCCGAAGGCACTGGTGTACTCACTATGACACAACACACTGGAGTCTCTGGTAAACCAAACGGGATGATGCACGGGGCCTGCAGCCGGCTGCAGCTTCTCCCTTAACAGGTTGGTGGTTTCTGCCTTTCTCCTGCACCTCCTTATGTGAATGTTTTGACTCCTATTCCTAAGCAATGGTAGTCCGCTCCCCGGCTTGCTGGGTGTCGGGAGAGCCCTCTTTGCCCGCAGACGCTGACCCCTTGGGTCTCTATGCCTTGGCGGTGGCTTTACCCTAATGGTTGGTATGTTGTCTTCAGTCGGGTCTTGTGTGGGAAAGGTCCTAAAGTCCAGTCCTGAATCAGTTGATTCGACTCAGCCCTGTGTATTCTGGGCTTCGTACTGGGTCTGAGTACCCCTCCTTGTGCTCCGCTTTCCAATCGTTCCCCGGTTCGGTACTGGCGGGTCACCGCCCGACCCCGGTCCCTACGGTTCCACCGGCTGTAATCCCAGCTCCTGCAGGCGGCCACCACCATCTGCCTCCTTGCCAGAGGTGACTGGGCTCCAACCCAGCCACCTGAGTAGACTATCGGCAGGCCTGGTCACAGGTCTGCCCTTGAGCTTGACTTCTCTCCTCCACTGTCAAACTACTCTCTCCAACTACTCTCAAGAACTCCACTGCTTTTTCCCGCCTCCAGGCCTGTGAACTCCTCGGTGGGTGGAGTTAACCGCGTGGCTCCACCCCCCTGGTGTGGACATCAAACCTGGAGGGTGGTGACAAGGTTTTTTTAAGTTTGGCTGGTGTCACCTTTTCACCTTTTTAGGGAGGGGGTGTGTGTGCATGGGACTACCTGGGACGACCTGACTAGACCAGGGCATCACAGATCCTCTCTCCTGTAGAGTGTCAGCTCTTATGTGCAGGATCCTCTCTCCTGTAGAGTGTCAGCTCTTATGTGCAGGGTCCTCTCTCCTGTAGAGTGTCAGCTATTATGTGCAGGGTCCTCTCTCCTGTAGAGTGTCAACTCTTATGAGCAGGGTTCTCTCTCTCCTGTAGAGTGTCAGCTCTTATGTGCAGGGTCATCTCTCCTGTAGAGTGTCAACTCTTATGTGCAGGATCCTCTCTCCTGTAGAGTGTCAGCTCTTATGTGCAGGGTCCTCTCTCCTGTAGAGTGTCAGCTCTTATGTGCAGGGTCCTCTCTCCTGTAGAGTGTCAGCTATTATGTGCAGGGTCTTCTGTCCTGTACTGTGTCAGCTTTTATGTGCAGGGTCCTCTCTCCTGTAGAGTGTCATCTCTTATGTGCAGGGTCCTCTCTCCTGTAGAGTGTCAGCTTTTATGTGCAGGGTCCTCTCTCCAGTAGTGTCATCTCTTATGTGCAGGGTCCTCTCTTCTGTAGAGTGTCAGCTTTTATGTGCAGGGTCCTCTCTCCAGTAGTGTCATCTCTTATGTGCAGGGTCCTCTCTCCTGTAGAGTGTCAGCTCTTATGTGCAGGGTCCTCTCTCCTGTAGAGTGTCAGCTATTATGTGCAGGGTCTTCTCTCCTGTACTGTGTCAGCTTTTATGTGCAGGGTCCTCTCTCCTGTAGAGTGTCATCTCTTATGTGCAGGGTCCTCTCTCCTGTAGAGTGTCAGCTTTTATGTGCAGGGTCCTCTCTCCAGTAGTGTCATCTCTTATGTGCAGGGTCCTCTCTTCTGTAGAGTGTCAGCTTTTATGTGCAGGGTCCTCTCTCCAGTAGTGTCATCTCTTATGTGCAGGGTCCTCTCTCCTGTAGAGAGTCAGATCTTATGTGCAGGGTCTTCTCTCCTGTAGAGTTTCAGCTCTTTTATGCAGGAGCTTCTCTCCTGTAGAGTGTCAGCTCTTATGTGCAGGGTCCTCTCTCCTGTAGAGTGTCAGCTCTTATGTGCAGGGTCCTCTCTCCTGTATAGTGTCAGCTCTTATGTGCAGGGTCCTCTCTCCTGTAGAGTGTCAGCTCTTCTGTGCTGGTTCCTCTCTCCAGTAGTGTCATCTCTTATGTGCAGGGTCCTCTCTCATGTAGAGTGTCAGCTCTTATGTGCAGGGTCCTCTCTCCTGTAGAGTGTCAGCTCTTCTGTGCTGGTTCCTCTCTCCTGTAGAGTGTCAGCTCTTATGTGCAGGGTCCTCTCTCCTGTAGAGTGTCAGTGTGGCGCCCCTGACCTGGTCAGGCACCACTGAGTACTGCACCCATGCTGGGGACAGTACAAACAGGTAATCCAGAAGGCTGACCGAGGTGTGACTACACAGGCGCATAGTGATCAGGTCTCACACATGTACCTTTGGGAGGACCCCTGGGGATCCCAGGAGGGGGCAAAGCCTTCACCTCCACTGGAATAGTGGAGGGGGTAAAAAGCCTCCATCTCCACTCAAGGGGTGTGGTGGAGAGCCTGGTTGCTAGGTGGCGTAGGCAAGAACAGGAGAGGAGGAGCAGTGAGCCGGTTCAGTGTGCAGTTCAGGGGGAGCAGACGTCAGGAGCAGACCCCTGGGGCTGTTGCAGTCTGACAGCGTCCGCGCAGTGGCTACCGACGGGGGAGAACGGTCACCTAGTAGTGCTACCCGAAATCCATCTTCAGCTAAAGAGAGAGCAACGGAGTGGGAAGTAAGGAGACTGCTAGGGAGTTACCAGGCCCAAACGGGTAGTAGGTCCCAGTGCAGGGATAGATCCACCTTTCCTTGCCAAACCTGCTTGAGGGGGTACTTTACACCCCCAAGAACACACTAAAAAGTCCGCAGCCACGTCGCCACAGTTAGGGCCCATAGTTCACAGGAGGCAAGCAGCCGGAGTGCCCTGGTCCAGGCTACAAGCAAACGGACAAAACGAAGGGGAGAGAGGCTTCAGCAACTTCCCTGAGTGACCCCCATAGGGACTAAAAGTCGGGGTTACTCCAAAACGCAAAGGGCTAAGGAAGGCGAGTCGGTAGTCACCCTCATCAGTCAGCCTGAAGGATACCTGGTTCCAGCCTGGTTCATCCCAGCTACGCCCGGGTTACTCACTCTGCCACCTTCTGTGAGTAAAACCCCTGAAAGACATTCTGCTTGTGTGGAGTTATTCTGCGCCTTGTGGTTCTACACACCTACACAGGGCCCTGGGGCTTGCCTCACTCTCAGGAGGCTACTACAACCGACTGCACCCACCATCAGCCCCAGGCATCCCTTAATTTGCAGTGGCGGTCCCCACTGACCGCAATTCTGAGAGTGGCGTCACGACAAATAGAAGATTTCCTACCTGTGACAAGATCCAGCTGAGTGGAGTCCCTGAAGGTAATGCACCGACACTGCACTTGTGGGGCTTCACATCTGGCGTCACGAACAGGATAAGGACTAGACCTGTTCAGACAGGTGACCATGTGCCTGGGCGGTCCGCTTGGAAAATTGGAAGCGCCGCCATATTGCCACCATGAAAAGCGCGCTGAAAGACAACAGCAGCCCGCGCTGGGAGAAGTTACCGCCCACGAAGAGGTGTGGCTACCCAGAGATCCCCTGCAGAGTCCTGTCCTCGCAAGTGAAGAGAGCGGAGGCGTTCAGAGACGTCGGGACAGAAAGGGAGCCAGAAGCCTGCTGCTGGAAGAGGCAGAGCAGAAACTGAAGAGCCTGCAACTGGAGGCAGCGACGAGTCCACTGCTGGGAAATCGTGCAGAAGAAGGCGCAGAGGAAATGGCGTCTGAACGCAGAGGCCCAGAACCAGGCTCCGCTGCCTGGTGGTATCGGGAGCTTGCCCAGTTCTGCGACCGACTGGAGACCCGGGTCGTAGAGCAGATCAGAGAGGAACGCACGGAGCTTCTGGAGATGGCTGCAGCGGTTCAGGCCTATGAGAGGGGAACCGCACGACGAGTGCCAGACCGGACGGCGACGACTCAGACCCCGATGATACCACCGATGGGTGAGTCCAGTGTTGCCCCTGCCAGCACGAGTGCCCCGACCCCTGCTGCCACGCCCGTAGTCCCCGAAGAGGCGCCCGCCGCGGCGACGCTGAACCAGGCCGCAGCCACGCCAGGTGCGGCCCGCCAAGCCCAGGCCGCCGCAGAGATGCCCTGCCCGGCCCGTAAAGATCCGGCTGCCACCGCGACCCTCATCCATGCCGCGGGTGTGACGCTGACCCAGGCCGCCGCCTTGCTAGGCCCGGCCCGCCAAGACCCCACCGCAGCAGCGACGCTCATCCACGCCGCAGGCGAGGTGCTGAACCAGGCCGCAGCCACGCCAGGTGCGGCCCGCCAAGCTCCGGTCGCTGCAGCGACGCCCAGCCCAGCCTGCACAGATCCCATCGCAGCTGCGACGCCAATTCAGGCCGCCGCAGCGATGCCCTGCCCGGCCCGCCAAGAACCGGCTACAGCAGTGATGCCCTGCCCGGCCCGCCAAGAACCGGCTACAGCAGCGATGCCCTGCCCGGCCCGCCAAGAACCGGCTACAGTAGCGATGCCCGCTAAGACTCCAGCTGCGACCCTGATTGAAACTGCAACGCTGATCCAGGCCGCCGCCATGCAGGGCGCGGCCCGCCAAGACCAGGCCGCCGCCATGCCAGGCGCGGCCCGCCAAGACCAGGCCGCCGCCATGTCAGGCGCGGCCCGCCAAGACAAGGTTGTATCACCATTTACCCCGGCCTGCAAGGCCAGAGCAGACACCGCTCCCCAGTCCAAGGAGGTCCCTGCTAGGAAGTCCACGCTGGGGGAGGACCCCGAATACCAGAAGCTGAAGGCTGACCTAGAGGCCCAGTTCCCAAAGGAGATGGTGGACCGGTATCTGCTCCCTCCACATACCCCTCAGAAGACTCTGGAGATGTCCACGCCAAAAAGTCCACCGCCCGGGCCAGCTGATGAACACTCATCCCCAGCGCTGCCACCAAAGGAGTGCTCAGAAGAACTAAGGGGGAGAGGAGGCCAGGAAGCTGAGGAGCTGACCCCGGAGCCATCAGCAGTGGATCCATACCCAGAGCCAGAGATGTTGCCATATTCTCGCTGGGATGAAGAGGAAGATTTGTCCAGAAACCTCACCTGGGAGCCTGCAAACAGTGAAGCCGCAACCCAGCAGAACCCAGCCCGTAGGACACGGCGCCGCAGTAGAACCAAGTTTTCCCCTGCACCGCAGTCTCCAGAGAATAAAGATGAAGTCACGGCCAGAGACCTGGAGGAGAAACGGTTCCTGAGAAGGGCCAAATCCCAGGTTAGAGGTCCACTTTGTCGTGGTGTAGTAGAAGACTTCAGCTTGAAATCAGGATATGGCTTCATAGTAGCTCCTGGTATGAAAGAAGGCATATTCGTGAATAGAAGAGACGTTAGAGCTCATTTGCCTAGAGGACATCCAGGCAGAAATCTGCGAACAGGAGATTCAGTGGAATTCACCATGCACCAAGGAGAAAGGGGATGGTATGCATTGGATGTTACACCATGTTCCAGAAATCCCTACAGTGAACCTGCTGTCTCAACAGAAAAAGAAACAGATACAGAACAAGAAACAGATGTAGAAGAAGAAGGAAAAGACAGAGATGGAGAAAACAACAGGTGCCGCAGCCCTACAGGCCCAAGCCCTGGTAAGGAGGAATCTATGTAAAGTAAAGAAAGAAGTACAGCAAGTTACAGTTTTGACCAGTTTGCAACGTTTATAAGTTTAAGCATGTGCCCACATGAACTAATGTGAGAAATCCATGAACCTTAAGGCTATGAACTGGCTATAGCCACAAACTCTCGCAGTGTAAATAGTTACCCCAGAGGTACCACCACCAGAGCCAGCCTGTTTAGGGGCTTGGCTCACCTGCAACCAGGGAGCACGTCCGTTATGGGGCCTTGGCTTACCTGCAACCAGAGAGCATGCCTGTTTATGGGACCTGGCTCTCCACCACAAAGAGGGTACCTGGTCAGCACCAACTGTGGAGGCCGCCTCTACATCCTGCCAGAAGAGGCTGAAGGCGCGGCTCCACCAGGCCAGGTATACCCTGAAACCACCAGCCCATGAAAGCCGCCTCTACATCCTGCCAGAAGTGGCTGAAGGCGCGGCCAACGTGAGAGGGTTTTGGGTGGGTTAACGGACTTGTGGGTGGAGGGTGGTGATGTATGGTACCTGGTGGTTTTAAAAGTTTTACCATGTTTTACTGTTTTATGCATTTTAAAATGTTGTCTTGCAGCCCGAGGACGTGCTGGTGATAACTAAGGGGGAATGTGGCGCCCCTGACCTGGTCAGGCACCACTGAGTACTGCACCCATGCTGGGGACAGTACAAACAGGTAATCCAGAAGGCTGACCGAGGTGTGACTACACAGGCGCATAGTGATCAGGTCTCACACATGTACCTTTGGGAGGACCCCTGGGGATCCCAGGAGGGGGCAAAGCCTTCACCTCCACTGGAATAGTGGAGGGGGTAAAAAGCCTCCATCTCCACTCAAGGGGTGTGGTGGAGAGCCTGGTTGCTAGGTGGCGTAGGCAAGAACAGGAGAGGAGGAGCAGTGAGCCGGTTCAGTGTGCAGTTCAGGGGGAGCAGACGTCAGGAGCAGACCCCTGGGGCTGTTGCAGTCTGACAGCGTCCGCGCAGTGGCTACCGACGGGGGAGAACGGTCACCTAGTAGTGCTACCCGAAATCCATCTTCAGCTAAAGAGAGAGCAACGGAGTGGGAAGTAAGGAGACTGCTAGGGAGTTACCAGGCCCAAACGGGTAGTAGGTCCCAGTGCAGGGATAGATCCACCTTTCCTTGCCAAACCTGCTTGAGGGGGTACTTTACACCCCCAAGAACACACTAAAAAGTCCGCAGCCACGTCGCCACAGTTAGGGCCCATAGTTCACAGGAGGCAAGCAGCCGGAGTGTCCTGGTCCAGGCTACAAGCAAACGGACAAAACGAAGGGGAGAGAGGCTTCAGCAACTTCCCTGAGTGACCCCCATAGGGACTAAAAGTCGGGGTTACTCCAAAACGCAAAAGGGCTAAGGAAGGCGAGTCGGTAGTCACCCTCATCAGTCAGCCTGAAGGATACCTGGTTCCAGCCTGGTTCATCCCAGCTACGCCCGGGTTACTCACTCTGCCACCTTCTGTGAGTAAAACCCCTGAAAGACATTCTGCTTGTGTGGAGTTATTCTGCGCCTTGTGGTTCTACACACCTACACAGGGCCCTGGGGCTTGCCTCACTCTCAGGAGGCTACTACAACCGACTGCACCCACCATCAGCCCCAGGCATCCCTTAATTTGCAGTGGCGGTCCCCACTGACCGCAATTCTGAGAGTGGCGTCACGACAAATAGAAGATTTCCTACCTGTGACAAGATCCAGCTGAGTGGAGTCCCTGAAGGTAATGCACCGACACTGCACTTGTGGGGCTTCACATCAGCTCTTATGTGCAGGGTCCTCTCTCCTGTAGAGTGTCAGCTCTTATGTGCAGGATCCTCTCTCCTGTAGAGTGTCAGCTCTTATGTGCAGGGTCCTCTCTCTCCTGTAGAGTGTCAGCTCTTATGTGCAGGGTCCTCTCTCCTGTAGAGTGGCAACTCTTATGAGCAGGGTTCTCTCTCTCCTGTAGAGTGTCAGCTCTTATGTGCAGGGTCATCTCTCCTGTAGAGTGTCAACTCTTCTGTGCTGGTTCCTCTCTCCTGTAGAGTGTCAGCTCTTATGTGCAGGGTCCTCTCTCCTGTAGTGTCAGCTCTTATGTGCAGGGTCCTCTCTCCTGTAGAGTGTCAGCTCTTATGTGCAGGGTCCTCTCTCCTGTAGAGTGTCAGCTCTTCTGTGCTGGTTCCTCTCTCCTGTAGAGTGTCAGCTCTTATGTGCAGGGTCCTCTCTCCTGTAGAGTGTCAGCTCTTATGTGCAGGGTCCTCTCTCCTGTAGTGTCAGCTCTTATGTGCAGGGTCCCCTCTCCTGTAGAGTGTCAGCTCTTATGTGCAGGGTCCTCTCTCCTGTAGAGTGTCAGCTCTTATGGACAGGGTCCTCTCTCCTGTAGAGTGTCAGCTCTTATGTGCAGGATCCTCTCTCCTGTAGAGTGTCAGCTCTTATATACAGGGTTCTCTCTCTCCTGTAGAGTGTCAGCTCTTATGTGCAGGATCCTCTCTCCTGTAGAGTGTCAGCTCTTATGTGCAGGGTCCTCTCTCCTGTAGAGTGTCAGCTCTTATGTGCAGGGTCCTCTCTCCTGTAGAGTGTCAGCTATTATGTGCAGGGTCTTCTCTCCTGTACTGTGTCAGCTTTTATGTGCAGGGTCCTCTCTCCTGTAGAGTGTCATCTCTTATGTGCAGGGTCCTCTCTCCTGTAGAGTGTCAGCTTTTATGTGCAGGGTCCTCTCTCCAGTAGTGTCATCTCTTATGTGCAGGGTCCTCTCTTCTGTAGAGTGTCAGCTTTTATGTGCAGGGTCCTCTCTCCAGTAGTGTCATCTCTTATGTGCAGGGTCCTCTCTCCTGTAGAGAGTCAGATCTTATGTGCAGGGTCTTCTCTCCTGTAGAGTTTCAGCTCTTTTATGCAGGAGCTTCTCTCCTGTAGAGTGTCAGCTCTTATGTGCAGGGTCCTCTCTCCTGTAGAGTGTCAGCTCTTCTGTGCTGGTTCCTCTCTCCTGTAGAGTGTCAGCTCTTATGTGCAGGGTCCTCTCTCCTGTAGAGTGTCAGCTCTTCTGTGCTGGTTCCTCTCTCCTGTAGAGTGTCAGCTCTTATGTGCAGGGTCCTCTCTCTCCTGTAGAGTGTCCGCTCTTATGTGCAGGGTCCTCTCTCCTGTAGAGTGTCCGCTCTTATGTGCAGGGTCCTCTCTCCTGTAGAGTGTCCGCTCTTATGTGCAGGGTCCTCTCTCCTGTAGAGTGTCTGCTCTTATGTGCAGGGTCCTCTCTCCTGTAGAGTGTCAGCTCTTATGTGCAGGGTCCTCTCTCCTGTAGAGTGTCCGCTCTTATGTGCAGGATCCTCTCTCCTGTAGAGTGTCCGCTCTTATGTGCAGGGTCCTCTCTCCTGTAGAGTGTCCGCTCTTATGTGCAGAGTCCTCTCTCCTGTAGAGTGTCAGCTCATATAAGCAAGGAAATGGGGATGCCAGAATGGAGGAATAATATTGCATATGCAATAGAAGGGATTTACAATCAGCATTTACTATTTGCAGAGCGTTTTTGCCTTGTAATCTATCCTTAGGATCGTCGGAAATGGTATTTTACTTGCTCTATAAAATTTACTCATCCCTTGAAATTGACTGAATGGAATGTTATCCTGACAAATCCTGTTGATGGCAGCTATAATATACTGTATACATATATATACCTTCCTGATTAATAATAGCAGTAAAGCAACGAGTGGAAGAAGCCGCGCTTATAAAATACAAACGCAGTGATCTCTATTACAGATAAAGTCTATGTAATATATATATATTTTAATATTGCCGCTGGATATACAGGTTTTGTAATTTGTTACATTGCTTTACTTTAAAGGATAAACATTTTACAAGCAAGAAACAAATATTTCCGTGAAGATATTTAGTCTGTAAATTCGTTATTACTCGGCCTTTAAAACTAAATAAATAAATATACTGTGTGTGTATAAAATTGAAAAAAAATATAGCATTTAATGATAGTATTTAAAGGTTTACAGACATCCCTTTTATTATGGAAACCACAGAGATGATTACCTAATGTTCAACAAATCGGGTTTCCTTGATTAAACTGAAGGGTTTAAACAGGAGTGACAAATTCATTCTTCAGTAAAAAAAAACTGTGGATATAAAAAGCGCATATAGGGTCTTACCAGGATAATAACAGTAAGGGTTAATGAAAACCACTCACCTGAGATGGTTGTGTATCAGCTGCTTCAGACTCCACGTGCCAAAGGCAGAAGCAAGAAAAAACAAGTATAAAAAGTGGAAAAATGTCCACGCTGCTGTGCCAATAAAGAGTTAATTCCAAATAAGCGCAACGCAGGGTAGTTTATTCTACGCGTTACGGAGATAACCCCTCTCCTTCATCAGGAACCTCCACCAGAAAATGCATTTTTGGAGGTTTTCCTGATGAAGGAGAGGGGTTATCTCTGAAACGTGTAGAATAAAACACCCTGCATTGCTCTTATTTGGAATTAACTCTTTATTGGCACAGCAGTGCGGATGTTTTTCCACTTTTTATCCTTGCTTTTTCTAAATTCATTCGTTAAGCATTTAGATACTTTAATCGCTGTTCACCGCAGAGTGGAAGTTTCGAAAAAGCTGCAAACTCCAAATTAATTCATCAGTTAATAATTGATTTCTGCTGTGGAATAAGGGAACCCCTGATGAGCGCCGAAACAAACAGGTTATATTTGGAACATGATACATAGGTGGGTCCCTGGCACTAGAGAGAGAGGAGCGGGGTCACCTCCTACACTCCCCTGCGGCTGATCCTTGCACTTCTTTATTTCCCTATATGGTCCATTCTCCTGTCGTCATCACGTGCCTATGCCCTGAACTCACCCTGGCTAGTGAGAAGGCCAACGAGAGCTCTAGTCTCATTACTGGAATAATAAAACACTAGGGTAAGAAGACAGAAAGTAGGAAATAAACAGAAATATGTGTCATTGGTGTAATAGTCAAAAGACAGCCCTATGGGCGTTAGTCAAAGGTTTGATCATGGAGGAGGAGAGGTGACAGGATTGTTCCTTTCTTCAATCTTTGCAGGAGGATGACTGCATATTGAATCTTCTAGTAGGTTATTAAAAGTTACATTCAGTCCTTTCTTATTTTAAAAATGTTGACAACCTGTAATAATCCCGGTTGGGTTGGTACTAAGGTTTGTCAAGACTATGCCCTGAACTCACCCTGGCTAGTGAGAAGGCCAACGAGAGCACTAGTCTCATCACGGGAATAATACAGCACAAGGGTAAGAAGACAGAAAGGGGAAAAAAACAGAAATATGCGTCATTTGTGTAATAGTCAAAAGACAGCCCTATGGGCGACAGTCAAAGGTTGACCATGGAGGAGAAGAGATGCCAGGATTGTTCCTTTCTTCAATCTTTGCTGGAGTATGACTACATATTGAATCTTCTAGTTGCTAATTAAAAATTACATTCAGTCCTTTCTTATTTTAAAAATGTTGACAACCTGTAATAATCCCGGTTGGGTTGGTACTCAGATTTGTCAAGACTGCAAAGTGGTAGATTGTTTCGATTTATGGATTTAGGAACTGTAGACAAAGTTACTCACAAGAGGCTCGTGTCTTGGTGGTTAAAGTTCCAAGAAAGCACCGTCTCTTATACAATACCAGAGCAGTTCAGTCCTGGTACAACAACGGTACCCTTTTGGGTACAACTAGAGGAGAAGAACTGCACTCTGCTCAATCTCAGTGTCTTTTTCACTTAGTCTACAGTGCTAAAAAGTGGAAACATCTCCCAGACTACACGTGGCCACTCAGACTCTTGTGACGCCCAGGAGACCGGGGTACCCAGCACCGGATCAGGGGGGTCTATTTCTTGAGGGGATGTCACAGGTGGCTCGACCCGGGCTGTGGTCTCAGGCGATGCACAGTGCAATGGGGGGTATTTACAGGGGATAAATAAAAGTTTATAAGAGTTTTTCGTGACGCCACCCGGAATAAATGTGGCTATTTATGGCCACCGCTGCCAGTAGCTGGCCGGGGATGATGATGTGGGACAGCTGAGGTGGAAAGCCCTTTCCGGGTAGGGCTGTGGGTCCCAGGCAGGTGAGGTAAAAGTCAATGGTGGTTATAGATGATGGTATTGTGAGGAGACTTTGGGGGCGCAGACACTTACTTGATCAGCAACAGGTTTTCTCATCTTCGATGGTCCCAATCCTGGATATGTGGCAACTGTCCAAATGAGAGACTGAGGCTCAGGCAACGTTTAACCGGTTTACTTTAACAAAAACTGCATAACAACAAGTCCAGTCGCCGGAGTCTGTATCAGGAGGACTAAGTTACTCTGCCCTGCCGGGTCCTTGGCCTCCTTCTTTGCGCTGTCTGTGTGTGGCCCTGCTGCTGTGAGTGAACTGGCTGCTGGCCCAAACTGTCCCTCTCGGGTCCTAATTCAACAGGCAACTCGAGTCCTTTTCCTTTGCTTACCCCCTCTGGGAGTACCGCTGAACTCACTGGATGTTGCTGTGTCTGATTCTAGTGAAGCTTGAATCGCCTTCACTTCTCCTGGTTGCTGTATTGTGTGAAACTAATGCAGTCACGGATCCGGTGTCCGTATTTGCGCCTTTTCAGGAGTAGATATTAATGGCTACCCGGTTCCTAAAATGTTCCTTTTCTATGTCTCCTCCTCCTCAGACCGATGGCTTGGGCCTGGAAATTGTCAGTCTCTCCTAAGGAACTCAGAGCAATTTCTCTGTGACTGCTCCTCTGAGCGTCCCAGCTCCAACAGAAAACAAAACTGTCAATTTTACCTCAGATCAGAATATATCTAGGGGAGTCTCTTGAGCTCCCCCTTCTGGCCAGAGGTGGTAGTGCGGTGTCTGCTCTAGTGCTTGTGTTGAGTAACTAATGATGGTTTTACTGTGGATAATACCCCTAGGGGTGCCACATTCCCCCTTAGTGAAAAACAGTACTCCGGGACTGTGATACAATAAACAAATGATATAACAATTAATATGTACAGAGTCGTAAAAATAAAAAATTACAAAAACCACTCAAAGTGCAAAAATAGAGTTCTGTAAAAAGTCACTTCAAACAGCGTCCATTAATACAGTTCTATTCTTGAAGATATTGAAATAACTAACTATCGGCTAGAAAAGGCACTGCAATTAGCGTCCTGGAGTCTAAAAGAAAGTTGAAAAAGATTAAAAAGCAAAAAGCAGTCTTTCTGGAGTTTTAGTGTATCGCCTCCGGGCTGGTAACTATTTACAAGTAGTTTTACCACAACCAGTCCTGTGGCATGGTTCATAGTTAATAATGAAGAAAAGTTCAAGAATATGTAAGTAGTTCATACAGGAAAGTCTCTGTAGGTACTGGGCTTAAACGTTGCAAACTAAGAACTAATGACTGAACTACATTTTTCTAAATTCTGTTAAATGTACTGCATAACATATACACAATTCACATTTCGACTTATTCACATTTGATAATCTGCATATTTTGCCGGTAGTTGACCTTGAGTACTACGCTGGGACCTACGTAAGGCTAGTGTACTAGGTGTACTTAGCGTGATGGTATGAGTGGATATGTACCTACCGGGTGCTTCTGGTTCTGCTAAGGGTGATTCCACGTTTGTGGGGTTGGCAAGTCCACCGTGACCGGGATCACTATAACTAGGAATCTGTTCTTCCTGTCTTGGGACTTCTTGTGGTACAGGGTCAACTTCTGATTCTGTTTGTCTTGGGGCTTCTGGTTGTACGGGCTCTGGTGTTAGTTCTGGTACTTGGTAAAAGGCCATCATTGGTACTACCACTGCACCATGGTACGTGGGCCAGGTTTTAGGAAAGTCTCCTAAGACTGTATGGATTTTTTCTTCCTCTTCCTTAACTGGTTGAACCTGTACGGGTTGGATTACTTCAGGTTCCGATTGGATAACTTCTGGCTCTTTCAAGGTTTCAGGACATAGTTTCAGATTGTCTCTTGACACTAGTACTGATGTTAGCCCTCCGTTTTTGCTGATAAGGCACATTTTAGGATTGTTCACTCTTGCTGGTAAAACTGTGTACGGGATGGTTTCCCACTGATTATCCAGTTTATTGGTGCGACGATTTCTCTTTAGTACTTGGTCACCAGGTTTTAACGGGGTTGCTAGAGCATGCTGATTATAAGTTCGTTCTTGTCTTTCTCTAGCTTGCTGGAGACTTCTTTCCACACACTCTTGTACTTGGCGATACTGCTGTTGACGTAGGGTATCCCAATTGGAATCTTGCACTTCTGCATCCGGTTTCAGAATTCCCATTTCTAGATCAATTGGTAGTTTACCGGGTCTTGCACGCATAAGGTAAGCTGGGGTGCAATTTGTTGAGCTTACTGGGACATTGTTATATAGGTCTACCAAGTCGGGCAATTTCTCTGGCCATTGATTTCTTTCTGACTCCGGCAAGGTCTTCAATAAGTCAATTACAATATGGTTCATCTTTTCGCATAAGCCATTTGTTTGAGGATGATATGCTGTTGTCCGGATCTTCTTGCAACCAAACATATTGCAGAACTCTCTGAAGATCTCTGATTCAAAGGCTGTACCTTGGTCTGCAAGTACTTGCTCAGGGTAACCATGGGGTCTGCAAAAGTATGTTTGGAACGCCTTTGCTGCTGTTTTTGCTGGGAGATCTTTCACGGGTACCACCACTAAGAAGCGTGAGTAATGGTCCACGATGGTTAAGGCATAGACATAGCCAGACCGGCTTGGTGTCAACTTCACATGGTCTATGGCAACAAGCTCAAGTGGTTGCTTGGTGACTATGGCTGGAGTGGTGCTCTTTGGTTTCGTTGATCTTTCCTTCTGAGGTTGCACGGGCCACAGTTTCTGCACCATTCTTCAATTGATCTTCTCATACCAACCCAGTAGAATCTTTCTCTCAAGAGTATTTCTAATTTCTTCCATCCAAAATGACCGGCACCATTGTGGTAAGCTTCCAGGACCATCTTTACATCCTGTTTAGGCACTATTATTTGCCAGACTAATTCATGTGTCTTTGGATTAGTGTACCTTCTGCAGAGCTTCCCTTGATACAAGAACATTCTGCCTCTCTCTTTCCAGAGTTGATGCGTCTCTTCCGGGGCATTCTGGTTGGGAAATGCACCTTGTTCCGTCAGCAGTTCCTTTACCAACTTCACAGCCGGATTGCTGTCTTGCGTGTCAGTCCATCTGTGGTGTGCTAATGGGTTGAGAGTCGCTTGTTGTTGTTTCTGATAGGCACCTGACTGATACTGTCCTATCTTGGGACGATGGAAGGCTGGTAGTTCAATTTCTTCAAGCTCCTCCGGTTCCTCTTCCACATTTTCCAAGTGTGGCATCCGGGATAAGGCATCTGCATTTCCATTCTTGCGGCCTGCTCTATACTTGATCACAAAGTTGTAATTAGACAGCCGGGCTATCCATCGTTGTTCCAGCGCACCTAATTTTGCTGTTTCCAGGTGGGTCAATGGGTTGTTATCAGTATAGATGGTGAATTCTGCAGCTGCCAGATAGTGTTTGAAACGCTCGGTTACAGCCCAGACTACTGCCAATAGTTCTAACTTGAAGGAGCTGTAATTTTCCGGATTTCTTTCAGTAGGCCGAAGCTTTCTGCTTGCAAAGGCGATGACTTTCTCCTTGCCTCCCTGCTTTTGTGACAGTACTGCTCCTAGTCCCACATTACTGGCATCTGTGTAGAGGATGAAGGGTTGATGGTAATTTGGGTATGCTAGAACCTCTTCTCCTGTCAGTGCCTTCTTTAGCTTCTCAAAGGACTCTTCCCTCTCGTCACTCCACTAGAAAGGAGGATTCCGGGCTGAGGGCTTCTTTGACTGCCCTACCAGGATGTCTTGTATGGGTGCTGCTAACTTTGTAAACCCTTTTATGAATCTGCGATAGTAGCCCACCAGTCCCAGGAATTGCCTCACATCTTTCACGCTGGTGGGTCTTGGCCAATTCCTTATCATGGTTACTTTCTCGGGATCCGGTGCTACTCCTTCTGAACTTACAATGTGTCCCAGGTATTGTACCTTTGGCTTAAGAAGGTGACATTTGGATGGCTTGATCTTCATGCCATATTTGGACAAGGCTTCAAATACTTCTGCCAAGTCTTGTAGGTGTTGCTCATAAGTTTTGGAGTAGACTATTACGTCATCTAGGTACAGGAGGACGGTTTCAAAATTCTTGTGTCCTAGACAGCACTCCATCAGTCGCTGGAAGGTACCGGGTGCATTGCAGAGTCCGAACGGCATACAATTAAATTCACAAAGACCCATCGGTGTGGTGAATGCTGTTTTTTCCTTGTCTCTCTCCGCCACATGGACCTGCCAATACCCACTTGTTAAGTCTAAGGTGGAAAAATAGTTAGCAGATCTTAATGCTGCTAATGATTCCTCTATTCTAGGTAGGGGGTACGCGTCTTTATGGGTAATGTGATTAATCTGCCGGTAGTCCACGCACATTCTCATGGTTCCGTCTTTTTTTTTAACCATCACTAGAGGGGCCGCCCAGGGGCTACAGCTGTCTCTTATTACCCCGGCTTGTTTCATATCCCTTAGCATACCTTTTGCACATTGGTAGTGAGCGGGCGGTACGGGTCTATATTTCTCTTTTATTGGTGGGTGGTTACCGGTGGGTATTGTGTGTTCTACCCCTTTGATCTGCCCAAAATCTAGCGGGTGTTTACTGAAGACTTGTTCATATTCTCTCACTAGCCTGTACACCCCTTGTTTTTGATGGGTAGGTGTTAAATCTGTTCCTATGTACAACTGTTGACACCAATCCTCCAATTCTCCACGTGAACCATTGTCGTCCGCCTGACATGAAGGATCCAAGGGCTCAATGGCTGTGATGGCATTGTTGTCAACGGTATATAGTTTCGCCATAGTAGCATACCTCGGTAAAGTGACCTCTTCTTCTCCACAATTTAAAAGACGTATTGGCACCCTTCCCCGGTGTACCTCGACTACTCCCCTGGCTGTCAGTATAGTGGGCCTACTATCAGTGTACACGGGTTCTACCAAAGCCTGATAATCTCGGCCTTTTATGCCTATTGCGGCTCTGCCCCATACCAACATTTCGGTTTTAGGCGGAATTACAATAGGGGTTGGATCACTTACCCTCACACTGCCAATTTCTCCACCTGCAACTTCTACCTGTTGCTTTAACACCAAAGCTTTTATCTCTCTCTGTAGAATTCTTTGCTGGTCACATCTGGCAGTCTTGGCGAGTTGCTGTAAGACAGTAAGGACTTCGGAAAAACAATTTTCTATTACATTCATTCCTATCAATACAGTTGGTTCACGATCTCGCCGGTCAACATCAACAACAATAATACCTTGCTTCTGTAATTCTACCCTACCAGTCTTGACAGTCATTTCCCTAAAACCTACTTGCGGTACTATCTCACCATTACTAGCCCATATACTCAATGCAACGTTAGATGGTCCTTTATCAATGTCTGTATCAGCCCAGTACCTCTTATAAAGGATATGCGGAATCGATGATATCTGGGAACCGGTGTCCAGCAGGGCGTTGAGGGGAATACCGTCCAGCACGATAGGGATAACAGGACGCCCTCCTACGTACTTGTCATGCCAGGGTGTTGGACCTTGAATGTTCATTCCTGCGAAGCGGCTTGCCTTCCCAGGGGATCCTTGTTTAAAGCACATTCCCGGGCAAAGTGGCCTGGCTCCTTACAACGACGGCAAATGGGCTGTCCATCTGGCTGGTAGCAATCGCTGGGTCGTCCTCTCCACGCTGGGTACCTCCTGGGCCTCATCCATGGTACATCCTCTTTGCTGGTCGCCAACTCGATCTTGGGTGTAGTCTTGGATCCACGCAACTCCTGAATGATTTTAGCCATTGAAGCAACGGTGTCTGTCAGGGCAGCAAGCTTTTGATGGCGAGCCTCATTGGTGTTAGGCTCCAGAGATTTAGCAATAGCCCCTGACATGGCTGAGGTCACTGGCACTCCCTGCTGCTGAGGTGCCTCTGCAATAGTTTGAGACAAATCCAGATCCCGGGGCGCCTCTGCCTGCTGGAGACGAATGGCACTTTCCTTTAATTGAGCAAATGTCAGTTCGGGATCCTTAAAGGCCAGCATGCTTAAATGCCCCCTGTGAGAAGGGGTTAAGAGTCCCTCAATAAATTGATCTTTCAATAACTTATCTGCTCCGGTGGTAAAAACAGGTTCTGCTAATGTAAGTGCTTTGAGCGCCTCCTGTAGATTTAAAGGAAAGTCTCTCACGCTCTCATTGGATTTCTGTTTACAATTAAAGAATCTTGTTTTAGCCTTACTGCCGGCAGTGATTTCAAAAGCTGCTTTCAATCCGGCTATTATATGTTTAACAGTGTCTTTTGCATCTACTGGCCAGGCTGTGACTTCCCGCAGGGCACTGCCAGCTAATTGTCCCATAAGATGACCAACACGCTGAATCTCTGTCAGGGCAGGGTACATGTTGAAGTAGGCTTGCAGCTTCTCATTAAAGTTATCAAGAGTATTTGGCTTACCTTCATAGTGTGGTAACCAAGGGGCACCTGGAGTATAGGGCATCAGAAATGGCATAATGGGCGCTGCTCCTTGCGCCGCTGGGCTGCCAGACGCTCTATTCATATTTTGTCCTTCTGCTGCGGTCGCATCACCTGGTGCATCAGCATCTCCGTGGTGCGACATGTTGCGCCCCCTTAGTTAATCTGGACCCTTCCGGTCCTCTGCTCCCGTCGGGATGGCACACAATAGTTCTGTGGTGCAGCAGGATTTGTTTTTGTTTTTTTTTAGTCAGAGCTCAGGCTGTGGCGCAGTTCAAATAACACAGGCAGTTATAAGGTGATTACCTCAGAGGATGGCGGCCATTTTGTCCCCATGTCTTTCAATGGGAAAAAGTCAATTTCAATGGTTTTCAATGGGGAAAATAAATTTTCTTAAATAAAGTCAATTTTTTATGTTTTTCACACAGTTTGTGACCAATATTACTGGAAATCACGGCACACAATACCCAGTTTAGCTGGGCACGGTAGATCCTGTTCGTGACGCCAATTTGTGATGCCCAGGAGACCGGGATACCCAGCACCGGATCAGGGGGGTCTATTTCTTGAGGGGATGTCATGGGTGGCTCGACCCGGGCTGTGGTCTCAGGCGATGCACAGTGCAATGGGGGGTATTTACAGGGGATAAATAAAAGTTTATAAGAGTTTTTCGTGACGCCACCCGGAATAAATGTGGCTATTTATGGCCACTGCTGCCAGTAGCTGGCCGGGGATGATGATGTGGGGCAGCTGAGGTGGAAAGCCCTTTCCGGGTAGGGCTGTGGGTCCCAGGCAGGTGAGGTAAAAGTCAATGGTGGTTATAGATGATGGTATTGTGAGGAGACTTTGGGGGCGCAGACACTTACTTGATCAGCAACAGGTTTTCTCAGCTTTGATGGTCCCAATCCTGGATATGTGGCAACTGTCCAAATGAGAGACTGAGGCGCAGGCAACGATTAACCGGTTTACTTTAACAAAAACTGCATAACAACAAGTCCAGTCGCCGGAGTCTGTATCAGGAGGACTAAGTTACTCTGCCCTGCCGGGTCCTTGGCCTCCTTCTTTGCGCTGTGTGTGGCCCTGCTGCTGTGAGTGAACTGGCTGCTGGCCCAAACTGTCCCTCTCGGGTCCTAATTCAACAGGCAACTCGAGTCCTTTTCCTTTGCTTACCCCCTCTGGAAGTACCGCTGAACTAACTGGATGTTGCTGTGTCTGACCCTAGTGAAGCTTGAATCGCCTTCGCTTCTCCTGGTTGCTGTATTGTGTGAAACTAATGCAGCCACGGATCCGGTGTCCGTATTTGCGCCTTTTCAGGGGTAGATATTAATGGCTACCCAGTTCCTAAAATGTTCCTTTTCTATGTCTCCTCCTCCTCCTCAGACCGATGGCTTGGGCCTGGAAATTGTCAGTCTCTCCTAAGGACCTCAGAGCAATTTCTCTGTGACTGCTCCTCTGAGCGTCCCGGCTCCAACAGAAAACAAAACTGTCAATTTTACCTCAGATCAGAATATATCTAGGGGAGTCTCTTGAGCTTCCCCTTCTGGCCAGAGGTGGTAGTGCGGTGTCTGCTCTAGTGCTTGTATTGAGTAACTAATGATGGTTTTACTGTGGATAATACCCCTAGGGGTGCCACACTCTAAAACTGGAAGTCACCTCCTCAAGAGAAAATAGATCCAATAGCGATATTATTACATCACACTCGCAAAGTGACCATATCATCTCTTGGCATTGAACCCCTCTCAGGCTCAGCCATCTCAGTCCTGCCACCCCAACTACATTACAAGGGAGGAGGGCAAAGAGCCACGGCGTACACCAGAAACCATTCTGGTACCAAACCAGTCCTATTTGTATAGTTCTATTTCCTGAAACACCCACGTTCAATGACTTCATGATGAAACCTGAATATAACTAAATTCTGAAAAAATACTGTACAATTAGGTTTAATACGTTAATTTAAATAGAAACCTGAGGTCTAGAGATGAGTGAACTCGAGGTTCGATGTTCTTGCAAAACACAGACTTTACAAAAAAAGACAGAATTCAGGTTTGGAGTTCGGGTGTAACAACAGCGTGATTGAATATACTATGCAGCAAACAAAAAAAAAAATGGAAAAACACCACCCAACCTCTGTTCTGCTTATGGCTAGCTACATGTTGGCGGAGACCCAAACTGCCAAAGTTAGTGAGTTTCTGTCATGGCTGGGGATAGAAGCTATACCAGCCATATAGTGCAATACAAAGGGAAGGGGAAAGGAATGCCCTATAGCTAGGGAAAGGGGGAAGTGGTGACCCCTGGCTACATCTTGCAGCTCACCCTCACTGCCCTCACTGAACCTATACGGGTTCCACACCTGTTGCCAAGCAGGAATACCTCACCCTAGACAAACCCTGATATGGGCCTTAAGTAAGGATGGCAGATATGAGCGCTTTTCAACACCACAAACTCCAAGGGAGACAAATAGAAACAGTACACGGAAAACACAAATGCTACCACCTGAGCCCAGGTAGATATCAAAAGTCAAACACTTATCTTAGGAGCAAATACCACAGAAGTCTCTGGGACAACAAGAGGAGACTACCACTGCAGACCACAGCCAGGAGCAACTATAAACTGCACCCAAACCACAACAGGGGGAGGTTTATAAAGGAAGTCAGAGTCTGACAACAGAGGAAAAACTGATAATTTCCAATGGTCATAGAGTGCTGCAGAAACAGGGAACTGTCAGATAACATGTGCTGCCAATCTCTAGGATTGGCAGCCGGCCATGACACCTCCGTGACAGTCCGTGACACTTCCATTGGGGTTCAGGTCAAATCCGAGTCCCAAACAGAACCTTATCTAAACTTCATCTGAACCTCAATGGGTTCGCTCATCTCTATCCAGCACCAAAATGATGATAAAGAAAGAATTTTGATGCAATAAGTGAATTTTTATTTTGTTTCAGCAAAAAAAAAAGATCCAACGTTTCGACCAACAAAGGTCTTCATCAAGGACATCTAAAGTGCATGTAAGTACATTATGGATATATTTTAAATAAGAAAATATGAGGAACACAATACAATACAAAATGAAAAAGAAAATATTGTACAAAAATAATATGCAAAAAATGGGGGGAATCAGAGGAATTACCAAAAATTATTAAATAATAAGCAGGCAATAAAGGGAAAAATGTGGGCCGGACGAGTAGGATTCAGGGAAGGAATCAGGATAATATGAGGTCAAGAAAAATTATAAAATAGGGAATAATAGAAAAATAATAATAATAATAATAATAATAATAATAATAATAAGAAGAAGAAGAAGAAGAAGAAGAAGAAGAAGAAGAAGAAAAATTGATGCTTTAATATATTGCCACAGTGGACCCGGGACGCCTGTGTGATGACATTTTTTTTATTGTGTTTTTTTTTAATAGTGTTTGATAAAAAAAAAACACAACAAGGAATTAGCTAATTGAGAAATGTTGGCTGAGCGTCAATATGTCTCAATGATAGAATTACGAAATAAATTGTAAATGGTTGATATTGATTATCTGGACATTTCACTGTCTAGGACACAATGAGGCTCCTTGAATTCTGAACTGATCGTATCATAGAGATGACATGAGACTGACATGGGAACATGAGAACTCCATTATGTAATGAATGGAGAAACGAATGGCGTCTCCAAGGAAGAAATCTAATTATAAGCAATTATATTATCCTAAACCTTATACTTGTCCGACCTGAGGAGTCGTCCATGGAAGTTTCCACTAAATAAATATTGATCTAGGAATGAATGCTGAAGGGCTCGTGTGTACGACAATGCAGCGCGCGTGGTCCTGAGAGCTCCTATGGGTCTGTATTATACAGTGACTGATCCATAGTGACTATGATAGGGTCGGCCGTCTTTCCACTACAGCGTCTATCATTAAACTGGATAAATAGGCCAGAAAATTACAAAATGAGGCATTTCAAAATGTATTCTACCTTTTTCTCCAGTGCAATTTGTTTAACCTTACCTAAAAAAAAATAAAAAATAAAATAAAAAAATGTGTCGTCCTATGTGATTGTACATACATGGTCAAAATTGTTGGTGCCCCACGTTTAATGAAAGAAAAACCCACAAGAGTCACAGAAATAAATTGAATCTGACAAAAGTAATAAAAAATAAAAAAATCTATGGAAATGAACAAATGAAAGTCAGACATTGCTGCTTTACTGCTTCCACAGAATTTAAAAAAATAAAACTGATGAAACAGGCTTGGATAGAAATGATGGTACCACTGAAAACAATGTGACAAAAGGGACATCTTATATCAAGGTGTGTGCACTAATTAGCATCACAGGTGTCTACAATCTTGTAATCAGTCAGTGGGCCTGTATATACGGCTACAGATACTCACTATGATGTTTAGTGACATGGTGTGTACCACACTCAACATGGACCAGAGGAAGTGAAGGAAAGAGTTGTCTCAGGAGATTAGAAAGAAAATTACAGACAAGCATGTTAATGGTAAAGGTTATAAGACCATGTGCAAGCAGCTTGATGTTCCTGTGACTACAGTTGCACATATTATTCAGAAATTTAAGATCCATGGGACTGTAGCCAACCTCCCTGGACGTGGGCGCAGGAGGAAAATTGATGATAAATCAAAGAGACGAATAAAAAGAGACCAGAAAAACGTCTAAAGAGATTGAAGGCTAACTTCAATCTCAAGGAACATCAGTGTCAGATCACACCATTCGTCGTTGTTTGAGTCAAAGTTGACTTCATGAAAGACAACCGAGGAGGACACCATTGTTGAAAAAAAAATTATAAAAAAGCCAGACTGGAATATGCCAAACTACATGTTGACAAGCCACAAAGCTTCTGGGAGAATGTCCTATGTACAGATGAGGCAAAAATGAAACTTTTTGGCAAGGCACATCAGCTCTGTGTTCACGGATGGAAAAATGAAGCATATCAGTAAAAAAAACCTGTCCTTACTGTGAAACATGGAAGAGACTCGGTTATGTTCTGGGGTGGCTTTGCTGCATCTGGCACAGGGTGTCTTGAATCTGTGCAGGGTACAATGAAATCTCAAGACTATCAAGGAATTCTAGAAAGAAATGTGCTGCCCACTCTCAGAAAGCTTGGTCTCAGTTGCAGGTCATGGGTCTTACAACAGGATAATGACCCAAAACACACAGCTAAAAACACCCAAGAATGGGCAAGAGGAAAACATTGGACTGTTCTGAAGTGGCTTCTATGAGCCCTGACCTAAATCCTATTGAGCATTTTTGGAAAGAGCTGAAACATGCCGTCTGGAAAAGGCAACCTTCAAACATGAGACACCTGGAGCAGTTTGGTCTTGAGGAGTCGCCAAAATATCTATCAAGAGAAGCAGAAGTCTCATTGACAGTTACAGGAATTGTTTGATTGCAGTGATTGCCTCAAAAGGTTGTGCAACAAAATATTAAGTTAAGGAGGAGGAAGAGGAGGAGGAGGAGGAGGATGAGGAGGAGGAGGGGGAGGAGGTGGAGGGAGGAAGAGAAGGTGGAGGGGGAGGAGGAGGGAGAGGAGGAGGAAGAAGTGGTGGAGGGAGGAGGAAGGGGAGGAGTAGGAGGAGGAAGAGGAGGAGGAGGAAGAGGGAGAGGAGGAAGAAGTGGTGGTGGGAGGAGAAGGAGGGCGCCATCATTTCTGTCCAGGCCTATTTCATGAGTTTTATTTTTGTTAAAATTCTGTGGAAGCAGAAAAGCAGCAATATCTGACTTTCATTTGTTCATTTGCATAGATTTTTTATTATTACTTTTGTCAGATTCAAGTTATTTCTGTGACCATTGTGGGTATTTATGTCATTAAATGAGGGAAACGAGGGGTACCAACAATTTTAACCACGTGTGTATCCTAACATGAGTAAACTCGCAGTATTTTTTGCTTATTTCATAAATTGAATTTATTGTGGACAACATAATAAAAATGTAAATGAGATAAATGAAAATGATCACGGATCACAATTAGAGAACACTTTCAGATGCCTGCAAGTTATTAGTGTTAATCTGGCACCTGGTGCGAATTTCCTTAATTAACTGATAAAACCCTATGTAACTAGCAGTCTAACTTACCAGTTTGCACTGACTTTGCAAAAATGGTGTGGCATTCCAAAGTGACTGAAACCCTCCAGCAGCAGGTTGTCCAGATGAAGGCCAAAGTGGTGACCATATCTGCCATAACAAGGCAAGTTGGTCGCTCAAAGTCTGTGATTTCGAGAATATTGCATCTTTACAACATCACAAACTCTTTCAAGTCCCCCAAGAAGACTGGTCACCCTCGAAAGACAGATGCAATAGAGGACAGGATAATGCAGAGAATCTCCATGGGTAATCATTCTAACACTGCAGCTGGAATTGCTCACCACTTCACAACTGAACAGGGTAAGGATCTGTCTTATCATACAGCGTCACGACGTTTAAGAGCATTTGGATTTTTTTACTCACATTTTAAATTGATATTTTTGAACATTTTAAAAAAAAATCAATCTGTTTACCGCTCCCATTTATTTCCATGAGAGTCAAACTGATGGGAAAATGCATTTTGTCAAAATCTTTAAAAAAGTTTTAAAGTTTTTTTAATTATTTTTTTTATAAACTTGAATTTGTTTTCTGATCATTTACCAACTATTGATACTTTTGCTTTTGTTGTGCTCACGGAAAAACAATGAACAAAATATTTTTGAGAAAAATTTTTTTTAGAAACCAACAAGGTAAAAATGTGCTGGGAATAATAAGTATGAATATTGAATGAATGTTGGTTTCTACATTAGTTTGGTGCAGTTGGGACTTTTACCCTGCCTAGGCTTATAATCTGTTTGTTAAAAAAAACTACTATGGCAAATGGTGGGAAAAAGAAAGGTTGAGCATGTTGAGTTTTAATATGCCTGATCATTTTATTTAGAGAGGCAATTCATCATAAGTGTTGTTAGTACTCTCTACTTCTTCAAAACACATGCATCCCCATCCAATGAGAAAATGGTGAAAATCCCCTTAGGCTTTGTTCCCATGTCCTCTAATCATTCCATTTTTGGATCCACTTGAAAACTATAAAAAACGATCCATTAACGGATTGGAAAAACAGATCACTTTTATAATTTTATAGTCAATGGTTCCATTAATGGATCCATAATTGGCTTATATGGCTAGCTAGCTAGATAGAGGGATAGATAGAAAGATAGATGGATAGATAGAAAGATAGATAGAGGGATAGATAGATAGAGGGATAGATAGATAGATAGATAGATAGATAGATAGATAGATAGATAGATAGATAGAAAGAGAGGGATAGATAGATAGATAGATAGATAGATAGATAGAGGGATAGATAGATAGATAGATAGATAGAAAGATAGATAGATAGATAGATAGATAGAAAGATAGATAGCTTAGACAGCTGTTTGGCTGAATTCAAAATTAATTAAAAAAAAAATGGCATGGGATTCCCCCAAATTTTCAGATCCAATAGAGATACAGCAGCAGCCGCAACCCTCAGTTGTCTGCTGTATCAGTTGTGTTGCTGATTATCCAACATAGAGAAGATCCCACGCTTATTTTTTAATTATCAGAATAAATAATTGTAAATAATAATAATGTCATAAATGATGTGGGGTCCCCCCATTTTTTTCAAAACCAGCCAAGAGACAGCAGACAAGTGAGGTATGAAATTATTAGGGTGGCAAGGGGCATGATTATTTGGCCCTTCCCGGCCTAACAATAGCAGTCTGCAGCTGCCCCAGAAGTGGCGCATGCACCATATGTGCCAATTCAGGCACTGTACCCGGCTGTTCCCGCTGCCATGATGCGGTAGCAATCTGGGTAATATATGGCATTGAAGTCAACTCTGAATTAACAGCTGGCATCAAGCCCAGGTATTAGTAAGAGGTGGGCGTCTAGCAGAAACCCCCATTACTTGTTCTAATTGTAGTTAAAAGAAAAAAAAAGTAGTTTGGGCAAAAAACCCGACCCAAGACCTCGTTCACCAATATATTAAAATAATTCCAAAAACAGTTCTGACGTAATGCCTAACATCCAATGTAATCCAATAAGGGGGGGCCCACAACGATCCCATACCCACTGTCACAGTCAATGAAGAACATAACGTTCCCAATTGACTGTGAGAGCACTCCATGCTGGCTAACTCACTACTGTGTGACATCCACTGCAGTGACCTGAGATGACCTCATGAGATCACCACAGGTCCCCGCAGCGGCACACACAATTATCCAGAAGGCATACAGTTAGAGTTAATTTCACTTTTATGCTACCTGTATGCCCTTATTACTGTGGGTTTTAAAAAATAAGACCTTCCCCAAAAATAAGGCCAAGCAGGGATTTTCAGCATTTTCGGAGCATGGCTTAAATATAAGCCCTACCCCGAAAATAAGCCCTAGTCGCAGTTCAATAATGAAGTGTCCATGCAGCTAAAAAAAAGTTAAAGATACTGCAGGACATTTCATTATAAAAAGTGGACACCTCGCAATCATACTCACAAGACGCTGAGTGGGAAGCCCTGCAGTGGATCGCACACCCACACACATCAGATCACACACACAATCATCCATCAGATCGCACACACATACTCACCACATCCAGCAATACCGATTTTTTTCTGGCCGGCAGAATCCTGAGATGCACTGCGGTGGACCGCAACAACTTGTGGCTGCGGATGGAATGCTTACAGGACCTGCGATGTGTAACTTCCTCCCATCTTTCCCTGTGGCTGGAGACATTCTCTACCACCGGATGTGGTAAGTGACTAGTGAGTGTGTGTGCAATTTGATGGGTGATTGTGTGTGTGTGTGTGCGCGCGCGTGATCTGATGTATGTGAGTGTGTCGGTCAGAAGCAGGGGAGGATGGTGTGCAGCATACCTGCTGGAAGCACCTGCCGAAGATTGCAGGAGGATCTGGGAGTCACACAGACATTTGGTAAGAATAATTCTTCTGGGAAGGGGGGGGTGGGTCTGCTTTTTTGGGGAGAGAAGCTTACCCCCAGCCATATTTCTCCAAGCATAAGATCTACTCCAAAAATAAGCCCTAGCACTTTTTTGGGGGGACAAAAAAAAGTATAAGACAGTATCTTATTTTGGAAAAACACAGTAATAACTAAAAAAAATGCAAAAGAGAGACAGATTCCCTTTAGAACACTGAACATATGATCAACAAAGTGGTTTTACAACAGAAATAAATACATAAAGTCTTTCAAGTGTTTAAGTGATTTTTTAGGCATTTCTTCGACTAGACCTGCTTGAAAAGAGTCATCAAAAATAGTGTGCACATAGCCATGTGATTTATAATGCAAAGTAGCCAAAAGTTATCTGACATAGCAGGTTGGGTCCAACAACGTGTTATAGAGCCATCTTGATTCTTCTCCGAGGATGGTCATCGTTGGGGAACAGTCGGATGAGCACTTTGAGTTCACAGGACACGTATGTTATATGCAAGAAAAAGCTACTTATTCTTGTGATGCAGTCACTTCTTACGGACAGAATGGACTGAAGAGTAGTCAGGAAAGCCAGGGTCTGGTAACGGGAGGACACATATGAGCACAAGGAGTAAACGGAGGCATAGCCAGGTCAATATCCGAGGTCAGATATCCAGGAGAGCATGTAATAGGTTCAGAGAGAAAACAGAGACGTGGTCAGGTAACGGTCCGAGGTCAATAGGCAGGCGTTCGTAACAGTGGGCAGAGAAGAGTCCAATAACAGTCTGAGGTCAGAACACTAGCAGAGGCAACAGAACAACTGCAGAACCAGAAATACAATTGGCAAAGTTCTGTGCAAGCATGTGTGGCGCCCCTGAGGCTTCAGTCGCCACAGGGTACTGCACCTCACTTTAGGTGCAGTATTCATCTCGGGTAAGGCGGGGGTTAATCACCGATGTTTCCACATTTCACTTTACATACAGCTTAGGTGCCTTCTCACTGGGGACTGGATTAGGGTAGGCTGGGGGTGGCCATTACGAGGCATGGGACTTTTCCGGTCACTAGGACAACCATCTGGCGGGTGGACACCACTTGGGGTAGAAGTAGGAGCAACCTGGACACAATCTTCAGTCAAGTCGGGACTACAGTTCTGGCGACACGACACCAATTTCTTATTTCTTCACGGTACCTGAGGCTTGGAGCGGGAGGCTGAGCCCGGGTTCCTCACTTCTGAAGAGCCATCTCTTGAGGAAAGGACACTTTCAAACACCGGTGCTACATCTAACTTACCCGGGATCGGCTGGAGCCTATTATGGCGGAGACCGGCACCACTGGGCAGCCCACGGACAGTGAGTAAAGACCTGGAACCGCAACTACTGTGTCAGCCCTTCATTGCCAGCGCTGTAGCCCCATGCTTCGGCGCCAATGGCCACTACTATCTCCATCATCCTCCCTGGGGCCTAGCTTCACCTGCGGGAAGCTGAACTATCCTAGCTGCGACACCACCTGCCCCAGAGGACAGCGACTGCAGCGGCGGCTAATCCCTGGACGAGTACCGTAGGTGGCGTCACAAGACAACTTCTACTCCCAATACTCCCAACAGCCTTCATCCTAATTATCCCATCCATCCCTTTTCGTGTACTCTTCGGGGCCACGAAGCCGGGCAGAACCACCTGTGACATCCCAAACCCGACATCACCGGCCCGGCGATGAGTGATTTAACCCCTGCCCTGTGGGTGCTAAACATGCTCAGTAAGAAGCCTGAGCAATAACCAGTATGGAGGAACACCTCAGTAATCAGCACCAACATGGAATCCTGCGCTGTCAAACAAGCTACTAGCTCAGTAACTCAGGAAAGTGCAGCAGAGCATCTCCAAAGGCAAGATGCTCTGCACAGAGGAATAGTATCTGCCAGGAATGTAATTCAGGAAAACACAGCAGAGCGTCTTCTTGTCTGCAAGATGCTCTGCACAGAGGAATCGTGACAATTCTGTAATGAAAAGGCTGCAAATATCTAAGCAATTTTGCATTCTAATTATTCACCATTCTTTTAAATCTTTGCTCATCATCAATGATTTGCAAAATTCTAACAGGCGCAAAGGTTATTTGTCAACCCCCTGTGGCTAAAGGTCTGACACTTATGTATGAGACACAATGTACCTTATAATAATGCACTGCTATATAGCTCTCATCAGCGGAGAAGAGGCTTTAGCCCCTACACACCCCCACCTTGCCTGCACCTCCAGTTACTTTAATTCTCAGCGGTTCTACATATAATTACTGAGCCTTGTTTCTTTTCACTCGCTTATGAAGAAAGCAATTTCCATAGCTGCACTTGTGTAAAGTGACCCTTTCTTTTACTAACTTGCTCTGATTAGTAATGAGACTGCGACCCCCATAAGGGCTTATTGACAAGATTGAGAAGATTAGCTATTCTAAGGAAAGCAATTAGAAGTAAATGAGATGAAAAGAGAAGACGGCTCCATACACAATATCATTTGCATATAAAGAAACATTTTCCGTTGTCTGCTCTAAATAGCAATCATTAGACCATTGTCATAGCGCTGCACTAATTTCAGTAAGCAATTAATATGTATTAAAAAAACTAATGAAAAACCATCCACAGAAAGAAAAGAAAAACAGCGGAGGAAAAAAAGTTATTCAAAACTTTTTATGTGTCTACTGTATGTATCTAATTTTACTCACGTATATAGTGCCACACTTTACAGACATCATCGTCACTGTCCCCAATGAGGCAATTGCAGATGTTGTTCTTGGTGGGACTTGAACCTAGGAGAGCACTGCTAGAAGGTTACGGTGATAACTAGGGATGATCGAATACCAAATTCGCGAATATTCGACGCGCAATGTAAGTCTATGAGAAACCCGAATAATTTCACATTGGACCTAACGTATGAAGAAACAGTATGGGCACAGCCTGTAGAAGGTTGGAAATCATCCGGAATCATGCCTGGTCTCTCTCTCTCTATCCCAGGATGTCAGAAATGAAAATGCAAGTATCAGATCGGATGTTGTTTTATTCATCGAATACCGAATTACACAAATAGCCTGTTATCCGTGGGATACCGAATAGTGGCGAATACATTCGCTCATCTCTAGTGATAACCATTGAGCCACTCCATCCATACATCCAACCAAAAATCCATCCATGCATCCATCCATAAACCCATACATCCATAAATGCATCCATGAATCCATCTATGAATCAATCCATACATGAATCCATCCATAAATCCATCAATGAATCCATCTATGAATCAATCCATTGATGAAGCCATCTATGAATCCACCCATCCATGAATCCATCCATAAATCCATCCATTAATGCATCTATGCATCCATCCATCTATGAATCCACCCATCCATGAATCCATCCATAAATCCATCCATGAATCCATCCATCCATCCATCCATAAATCCATCGATGAATCCATCCATGAATCCATCCATAAATCCATCTATGAATCCATCCATCCATCCATGAATCCTCCCATGTATCCATCCATGAATCCTCCCATGTATCCATCCATGAATCTCCCCATATATCCATCCATGAATCCGCCCATAAATCCATTCATGAAACCATCCATAAATCCATCCATCCATGAATCCATCCATAAATCCATCCATCCATGAATCCATCTATGAATCCATCCATCCATATATCCTCTCATGTGTCCGTTCATGGATCGTCCCATGTATCCATCCATGAATCCGCCCATGTATCCATCCATGAATCCTTCCATGTATCCTTCAAATGAATCCTCCCATGTATCATCCATGAATCCTCCCATGTATCCATCCATGAATCTCCCCATATATCCATCCATGAATCCGCCCATAAATCCATTCATGAAACCATCCATAAATCCATCCATCCATGAATCCATCCATAAATCCATCCATCCATGAATCCATCTATGAATCCATCCATCCATATATCCTCTCATGTGTCCGTTCATGGATCGTCCCATGTATCCATCCATGAATCCGCCCATGTATCCATCCATGAATCCTTCCATGTATCCTTCAAATGAATCCTCCCATGTATCATCCATGAATCCTCCCATATATCATCCATGAATCCTCTCATGTATCCATCCATGAATCCATCCATAAATCCATCAATCCACGAGTCCATCCATAAATCTATCCATAAATCCATCCATCCATGAATCCATCCATAAATTTATCCATAAAACCATCCATCCATGAATCCATCCATGTATCCATCAATGAATTCATCCATGCATCCATCCATGAATCAATCAATCCATGATTTCATCCATAAATCTATCTAAAGATCCATCCATAAATCAATCGACCCATCTGTGAATCTATCCATGAATCTGTATGTCTTATGGAAATAAAGGCATAACCTGTTGGGAGGGTTGATTGGTTTAATCTAATGTACAAAGCTATCTGAACCAATACTTTTTGCCTTTAATGCTTTTCTCATGCTGCACCAGTTCTCTGGAATGCTCTACCCTGGATAACAAGGTTCATTCCTAGAGCCCATAGTTTTAAGCAGGCCAATAAAAAAACACATTTTTCTAGGCAGACCATTCATACCAGCTTAGTAATGTAATTCTTCCAAGTTCTCCTTTCCTACATTTTCCTTTTGATCCCTTCTTTCATTTCATTTATTCACGCTATACACTCAGTAGCACTTTGTGTCTGGATATAGACAGCTATAATGGCTGGTGACCAATCCGTGCAGCTTTAGAAGAGTTCACTTACTTATTAGAAGAGACAGATTTAAGATACCATTCAAACACTTTTTGCTTAATGCCACGTGAGTTACGTTAATCTTCCACAATTTGAGTAGCCCAGATTCTCTCAAATTTTATTTACAATGCGTAAATCCACATATCCACAATGCCAGTAGAATCGGCCGGGAAGCGCTTTAAGCGTTGGGGCACTCCAGTACCCAACTAGGTATCTGTGGGTGTCTCCGTGGTTGGACCTCCAATGATCTGAATGCTCTCACCTACCTAGGGGACAGGTGACACCTTTGAATGTTCGGAATAAACCATAAGGTTTCTATCATTTCTAGATGAGAATCTTTGCACAGATTGTAATTTTGACTAATATATTAGCTCTCATTCCGGTTCTGCATACGTATTAATATTTCATAGCTAAATAAACAGCAAAAACAACTATGAGTTTGGTTCCACAGCTCCCAGATGGATATCTCAGCCCCAGGTGCTTTAATAAAAATATTGAAGACAACACATGGGAATAAAACAGTATCTTTGTGAAACCTCGGCTAGTTGTACTTCCTCTGGGCGCATGAAAAATACATGCAACAAGTTTGTTTTTTTAAAACACGGGTGATATTCTCCAGACGACTCAGTTTTGAAAATTTTCATCAAAGTTTGTTGTCTTATTCTGTAAGGGGCATTTGTTACTCATAAGAACAATCCTAATACTCATAAGTCAAACATAGAAAAGAATCCGGAACATTCTGTTATCTGTGCGCCAGTGTAGTTTTTCGTACAATATTCTAATTTTTGTTGGTTGTCGATGTAGCTGTAAATATAAATAACTCAAAAACCTCCTGTAGAAAGTGCTTTTTTTCTTACTCTCATGTCCTTAGATGTCAGTCCCATTATTCACATCAGAGTATTCTTGTTCTTCGCTATTTCTCGGCATTTCAGACTTCAGCCCCCACAATCTCTTGCAAGGCTTCCCACTCGGTCTAAGCGGGAGGCTTCCTGCTCGGTCTAAGCGGGAGGTTCCTGCTCGGTCTAAGCGGGAGGCTTCCTGCTCGGTCTAAGCGGGAGGCTGCCCACTCCGTCTAAGCTGGGAGCTGCCCGCTGGGTCTAAGCAGGAGGCTGCCCGCTCGGTCTAAGCAGGAGGCTGCCCACTCGGTCTAAGCAGGGAGCTGCCCGCTCGGTCTAAGCAGGAGGCTGCCCGCTCGGTCTAAGCAGGAGGCTGCCTACTCGGTCTAAGCAGGAGGCTGCCTACTCGGTCTAAGCAGGGAGCTGCCCACTCGGTCTAAGCAGGGAGCTGCCCGCTCGGTCTAAGCAGGAGGCTGCCCGCTCGGTCTAAGCAGGAGGCTGCCTACTCGGTCTAAGCAGGAGGCTGCCTACTCGGTCTAAGCAGGGAGCTGCCCACTCGGTCTAAGCGGGAGGCTGCCCACTCGGTCTAAGCAGGGAGCTGCCCGCTCGGTCTAAGCAGGAGGCTGCCTACTCGGTCTAAGCGGGAGGCTGCCCGCTCGATTTAAGCAGGAGGCTTCCCGCTCGGTTTAAGCAGGAGGCTGCCCACTCGGTCTAAGCAGGAGGCTGCCCGCTCGGTCTAAGCAGGAGGCTGCCCGCTCGGTCTAAGCAGGAGGCTGCCCACTCGGTCTAAGCGGGAGGCTGCCCGCTCGGTCTAAGCAGGAGGCTGCCTACTCAGTCTAAGCAGGAGGCTGCCCGCTCGGTCTAAGCGGGAGGCTGCCCTCTCGGTCTAAGAGTGAGGCTGCCCGCTCGGTCTAAGCGGGAGGCTGCCCTCTCGGTCTAAGAGTGAGGCTGCCAACTCTGTCTGAGGCCTGTTTCATACGTCAGTGATAAACAGATGTTTTTCACTGACTTGTAAACAACACATGTATCCCTCCGTGTGCCATGATTCACGGCACACATAGGTTATCCATATGCTATCCGTGTCCGTAATCCATGATAGCACATGGAAGTATACTCACCTGTCCCCAATCCTGCTGTCCGTGGTGCTGAACTATTTGGCTCTGCTGTGTTTCCAGCCGCTGCTGTCCCCCGCTGCAGCTACTTCCGGGTTGGCTGCTCCGTGCATAAATGAATATGCATGAGAATAAGCAGCCGGGCTGGAAGCAGCAGGCAGCAGAGGTTGAACAGAGCGTCGCTGGAGGAGGTGAGTATAAAATGCTTTTTATTTTCAACGTTCGTGTTTTTCATGGATCACACCATAGTGTAGTCCATGGGACATCAGTGATGCTAGAAAAAAAGGACATGTCTCCCTGCGGAGCACACGGACACGCGTGTGCGCCACACAGAGACACGGTCAGTGAAAAATCACTGATGTGTGCACAGACGCATTGATTTTAATGGGTCTGCATATGTCTATGATTTTGGAACATATAAAAACTGCCCCACACGTACCAGAATCACTGATGTGTGAAAGGGTTTCACACGTCTGTGTTTCAGCTACGTGTGACATCCGTTTTTAACACGGATGACACACGTACCCATGTCAGTCTATGGTGTTCCTCACACGTCTGCTTTTTAACACAGACTGTGTGACCCCGTGTGGCCCCGCACGCACACACGCAGACATGTCCGTTTTTTCTCCGGCAGCACGGGTGTCACACAGATCGCATACTGATGTGATCCGTGTGACAACAGTTTGACACATACTGGAGAAAACACAGGTCTTTGTAATAAAAAGATTTTCTATAGCAGCAGCGTCAGAGATTTCAGTGCTGGGTACCACATCGTTGGGGACAGGTGAGTATCCAGCAGAGTGTGTGTGTGTGTGTGTGTGTGTGTGTGTGCAGTGAGGTCAGGAAGTCAACGGAGTTCACAATGAACTCAGATGACATCCTGACGACACCCCCGTGACACCCACGCTATCGCGGGTGTAGCAGCTGTCACTTCACGGAATCATCAGAGTTCATTGTGAACTCTGATGAACCCGTGACATTACTGCCGCGACATCTGCTGTAGCGCAGGTGTCACGGGGGTGTTGTCAGGATGTCATCTGAGTTCATTGTCAACTTCGATTAAAGAGAACCTGTCACCAGATTTGGGGCCTATAAGCTGCGGCCACCACCAGTGGGCTCTTATATACAGCATTCTAACATGCTGTATATAAGAGCCCAGGCCGCTGTGTAGAATGTAAAAAACACTTTATAATACTTACCTAACAGTCGTGCTGCAGTGGATTTGAGTCAGATGGGCGTCTCCGTTGTCCGGTTCCGTTGCCTCCTCTTTCGGCCATCTTCGTCCTCTTTCTGAAGCCTGTGTGCATGACGCATCTTATGTCATACACACTCGCCGATCCCGCGGAGGCGCACTGCAATATTTTGATCTGCCCTGCACAGGACCTCAATGCCGGCAAGTATGGATGACGTAGGACACGTCATGCACCCCGGCTACAGAAGAAGGACAACAAAGATGGCCGAAAGAGGCGGCGCTGTCATCGGACAACGCAGACGCCCATTTGACTCAAATCCACTGCAGCGCGACCGTTAGGTAAGTATTATAAAAGGTTTTTTACATTCTTCACAGCGATCTGGGCTCTTATATACATTTGCCACTGCCCCAGGGAAACGGGAAGAGCCGGGTCCAGCAACAGAATTGGCGCATCTAATTGATGCACCATTTCTGGGGCGCCTGTGGGCTGCTATTATTAGGCTGGAAAGGGCCAAATAACCAAGTTGTCTGCTGTACCATGGCTGGTTTTAGTAAAATGGAGGGGACCCCACATCATTTTTTTTTATCTAAAAATTTAAAAAATAAGTGTGGGATCCCCTCTATTTTTAATAACCAGCCAAGGTACAGCTGAGAGCTGCGGGTTCCAGCCTGCAGCTGCTGCTGTTCCTGTGCTGGATATAAAAATTGAGGGGGACCCCACATCATTTTATTTATTTTTTTAATTAAAAAATTAAAAATGGTGTAAAACAGCTGGCCAAGGAGACAGTATGCGAGGGGGGATGGGTGTGGATTCAGTATGGGACGCGAGGGGTGAATGTATGAGGAAACAGTACAAGAGTAGGGATGTATGTGTACACAGTTAGAGGAGTGGGGGATATGTGTGAGAATACAGTTTGGGGAATGAGGGGGTAAATATGAGGGGCTGCTGATAAGTGTTTGGCTTTGTGATCTTTTTTGTTTCGATGGTAACGAATGTTAAATCACATGAAAGCCTTTTGTGTCTAATATATGTTTTAAAAAAAACATAATGGCGGTGTCTAACGCGATATTCACAGCAACTGAGAGCAGAGGAGGGATAAAATTCTTGTTTCTGCGAGGAAATTCCGTGAAGGATATGCATGGTGATATGTCGCAGACATTGGAGAGTCAATGCCCTTCATATTCCACAGTTAAGAACTGGGTTGCCAAATTTAAAACTGGTCACTTCAGCCCCAATAATGAGGAACGTCCTGGACGAGCGAGAGTGTTGTTATTCCGTAGATCGTCGATGCTGTGCACAACCTCATACTGGAGAATCCACAAATTTCATCTAAAGCAATAGGAGACATCATGGGGATTTCCCGTGAAGGTGTTTGAGTCATTATCCATGAACATTTGGTCATGAGGAAGCGATCTGCAAACTGAGTGCCCAAATGTTTGACAACAGATGAGGGAAGCAGCGAGTGACAACTTCCCAGTCGATTTGTCAGAGTTTCCAGACTGATAAGAACTTCCTGGATCGACTATGGATGAGACCTGGATTTACTGTATTTGTATGACCCTAAAAACAAGGAGAAACATTCAGAAGAATGGAGGCACAGTGGTTCTCCTCGTCCAATGAAGCTCAGGGTGCAAAAATCTGCCACTAAGGTGATGGCGTCTGTGTTCTATGATAAGGAGGGCGAGCTGCTAGTGGACTACCTTCAAAAGGGTTCCACCATCAATACAAGGTATTACAGTGAATGTTTGGACCAATTGAAGGTAGCTCTGAAGGCCAAAAGGCGCGGCAAGCTGTTCAAAGGAATCTTGTTCCTGCAAGACAACACCTCCACTCACACTGCACGAGTGACCACGTCAAAACTGGCAGAGCTGGGCTTCCAGCTGGCTGACCACCCACCTTATTCACCAGATCTAGCTCCCTCCGACTATCATCTGTTTCCAAACCTGAAGAAACCCCTCAAGGGTACCACATTTCACACCATTTCTGATGCCATGGCTGCTACGGATGCCTGTTTTGAGGCACAACTGAAATCCTTCATTTTTGCTAGGCTTACAGAACTTGGAATACAGATGTAAGAAGTGTGTTGACATCAGTGGAGAGTATGTGGAATAAATGTAAAGTTTCATCATCCTATCTCGTTTCTTTCTGGGTAAAGCCAAAGACTTATCAGCAGCCCCTCATATATGAGGAATCAGTATGGGTAGTGGGAAGATGTGAGAGGAGGCAATATGAGGAAGAGGGGAAATGTGTGAAGAGCATTTTGAGAGGAATAGTGTGAGGAGACAGTATGAAGGGGGAAAAGTGTGAGGGGGCACAGAATAGAAACTAGATAGTGTGTAGGGGGCAGTAGAGAGAGGGAGACAATGTAAAGGACAGTGTGAAGAGTGGGCTCAGTATGGGGTGGAGAGGTCAGTGTGGATGGCATGTACCAAGCGAAGGACAGTATGTGGGTAATATTTTGTGCAGCACTCCACAGGCGCCAAGACATATGCAAATATAGAAAGTATGAAAATTAAACTGCATTAATGCTATATAGAATATATTGGCCAATTCATGTGAGCCCATCAACCGTGGCAAGGTGACCTTTGCTCAATGGGAACCTATACTAGAGCCATGCCTATCCTGGACTAAAAGTATGCAAATATAGGGGCAGATAGGATCTGGCACTAATTAAAACCACGCACTGTCTACACCTCCAATATATACTGCAAAAAAAAAATGCATCTCAAAACAAAATATAGCAAGTGTGAACAGTTGGCAACTGCTATAACTACATTAAACACAAACAAAAGAATACATCAGCACTCTGTAAGTGCCAAGACATATGCAAACATGGAATATATGAAATTTAAACCATATAAACTGTATTAAGTATATTCCATATAGCATTACTGAAGTTTAAATTTCATATATTCTGTCTTTCCATATCTCTTAGCGTTTATACAGTGTGTCCACCCATATCCTGTCCACCGCCATTAACTTGAGAACGGCGGCAGCTATAGGCATAGAAGTGGTGTCTAGGTATAGTAAAGTAGCCATGCGCTACGCAATGAAACCACCTATAGCGCCACCTGGTGGAAAACAACGGAGTTAGCATTTTTATTTCGAAAACGGAACGAGATAGAGAAAAAAAGTGAATTACAAAGTTGTAGGGCATCATCAATTCAATACGAATCACTTGTTCACACTTCCTATGTCACACAATACAAGTGAACACATGACATCCACTCTTGTCGCTGGCATGGTAGAATATGAAAAGTTTGCAGTGTGCGCACTGTGAGAATTCAGAAGTCTAAAGTCATCTAGAGTTCATCCCGAACTGTAAGCCCTTTACCTATAAAATTAAGCCCTGTAGCATGCCATTCCTAACAGCGTGTAATATATTCACTGTAAGGATTCAGCCATGCTTGCTCATTCCAGCAGTCATCCCATGGTGGCTCCACTCATATGCGATTTCATACTTACAGTCACGTGACATCTAGCCGTTCTTCCTGCTTCTCTCTATTAAGCAGGGGCTGTGGTTTTGTGCAAATCACATATTATTGAGGGTCAGGGGTGTAACAATAGTGGTCACATAGATCGTGACTGTGACCAGGCCTGTCAGGGTTAAGGGCCCAGCGCCCGCCCTGCAGAGAAGCAGCCAGCTCTTCTCTGTGAGAGAGGAGCTGCGCTGTTCAGTTCAGTGGCAGACCACACGATTGCTATGGGGTCCATGAGTCAGGGGGGCCCGGGCTCCCCTCACCCGCCATCGCACAAAGTAATGATGAAGGATATAGCTGAGTGCTCCACTCCATTATTTATCTTTTACCCTTGTGCTGGCACTCAATCTCTCAGTGCAGCAGAGCACCCTGACTTCCCCACTGTATGCTGCTGACCGGAGCAGCAGGGGAAAGTTTTTTGCTGAGGGAAAGAGGCTCTTTCCCATGCTCTGCTATACATCTTACCCCAGCACCCAGCTTTCCCATGCTCTGATATCATGGGAAAGCTGGGTGCTGAGGGAAAACTGTATACCAGAGAAGGGAAAGCAGCATGCTGATGTAAAGATGTATAGCACAGCATGGGGAAGGTGTGTGCAGAGGAGAAGATTGATATCAGAGCATAGGAAAGCTGGGTGCTGAGGACAAGATGTATAGCAGAGCATGAGGAGGCTGGGTGCTGAGGACAAGATGGATATCAGAACATAGGAAAGCTGGGTGCTGAGGGAATGATGTATAGCAGAGCATGAGGAGGCTGGGTGCTGAGGACAAGATGGATATCAGAACATAGGAAAGTTGGGTGCTGAGGACAAGATGGATATCAGAACATAGGAAAGCTGGGTGCTGAGGGAATGATGTATAGCAGAGCATGAGGAGGCTGGGTGCTGAGGGCAAGATGGATATCAGAACATAGGAAAGCTGGGTGCTGAGGACAAGATGGATATCAGAACATAGGAAAGCTGGGTGCTGAGGGAAAGATGTATAGCAGAGCATGACGAGGCTGGGTGCTGAGGACAAGATGGATATCAGAACATAGGAAAGCTGGGTGCTGAGGGAAAGATGTATAGCAGAGCATGAGGAGGCTGGGTGCTGAGGACAAGATGGATAGCAGAGCATGAGGAGGCTGGGTGCTGAGGACAAGATGGATATCAGAACATAGGAAAGCTGGGTGCTGGTAGAAAGAGGGATTTCAGATTATGAGAAACATGAGTGCTGAGGGAAAGAGCCAAGTCAGCGACAATACCCTGTACCCCGAGTGATGGCGTCATAATCCCGTACCCCGAGTGTTGGCGTCATTATCCCGTACCCCGAGTGTTGGCGTCATTATCCCATACCTCGAGTGTTGGCGTCACTATCCCATACCTCGAGTGTTGGTGTTCGGTTGTGTGGGACCAGGTCCAAACTTTGCACCAGGGCCCATCAAACTCAAGTTATGCCACTGTTGAGGGTCACGTGATGACTACCCAAACTGCATGTGGGTGAGTTGGGGCGTCAAACCAAATTCTTACCCCAGGTGCTTGAAAACATATTCCCCTCAGTTCATCAACAACTCAAAAAATAGTAGTGTATACCCTTGTCTTATTCCTAAGAGCGTCATCTGTCCATGACACCACGGCCCCCTCTGAGTTTTAAAACTTGTGATAAAATTCTCTTGTGTTTCGCCTCCTTTTTCATCTGAACAAACCACATTATGATTCCCCTGATTCCTCCTAATCTTAAAATTTTCATTTACTGATTATATAAAATGTAAAAGAGAATTACATTTTACCGCAAAAAGCCGAGCAGGGCCAGTCACACACTTGACGTGAATCGCGACGGACGTTTCCACCTAGAAGATGTCACATGTAATTTTCGTGTCAGTCATTTCCCGACGACCGCCATGACTCTTACCGGCGGACTGGAGTAATCAGCAGACAGATGCCGAAGAGCTTTCTATATTTATGGTCCTTCCTCCTCTTCCCTGTGCTTCCCATCATATATGTGGCATATACTATAATGCCCAAAAATGTATAGCTAGGCATAGTAGTAATGACAGCGTCATATAGAGCGCAATGAAGAGTCATCAATAAATAAATCACTTTTTACATTTACTTTTTATGTCAGAAATAGAGAGAAAAGGTTTGATTTTATATAGAGAAATAGACCCAAGATTATATTTTTGTAACATCACAACAATCAGCTAGTTGTAACTTTTATACAGGACTTCCAATAAATCTATTATATTTTTCTTAAATGTTCACTGTAATTTCAATATAGCATGAAACAATTAACAGCATAATTGAATATAATACATCTTATTAGAGAAATCTAATCCTTTCTCCCTTTATGAGCCACATCTCCCCACCTCCTGCCTCCTAAACACAAAAATGACAATAAATCTACCATATTTTCTTAAATAGACACTGTCATTTCAACAAACTTTAAATAAATTAACTCCATAACGAATATAAGAAACTTTGTAATTCATCTTATTAGAGAAATCAAATTCTTCCTCCCCTTATCAGCCACATCTCCCCACCTTTTAAACATACGACTTCCAATAAATCTATTATATTTTTCTTAAATGGTCACTGTCATAACAGCAGAATTGAATATAATATATCTTATTAGAGAAATCTAATTCTTTCTCCCCTTATGAGCCACATCACCCACCTCCTGACTTCTAAACACAAAAATGACAATATACTATGTTTTCTTATTTCTTAAATGGTCACTGTCATTTCAATAACCTTTAAATAAATCAATAGCATAATTAAACTTTAAAAATTTTGTAATAAATCTTATTATATACATCTTCTTCTTTCTCCACTTATGAGCCATGTCTCCCCACCTTCTGCCTCCTAAACACAGAACTGACAATAAATCTACCATATTTTCTTAAATAGTCACTGTCATATCAATATACTTTGAATAAATAAACAGCATAATTACATCAAATGAATTTTGCAATATATCTTGTTAGTTATACCGTATCATATTCTTCCTCCACTTATGAGCCTTGTGTCCCCACCTCCTGTCTCCTACAAACAGAACGGACAATAAATCTACCATATTTCATAAATGGTTACTGTCATACCATCAAACCTTGAAATCAATTAGAGAAATCTTCTTTCTCCATTTATGAGCCATGTCTCCCTACCTTGTGCCTTCTAAACACAGACCTGATAATAATTCCTCATTTTCTTAATTGGTCACTGTTATTTTAATATACTTTGAATAAATCAACTGCATAATTAAACTTTGTAATATATCTTGTCATTGATCTCTTCTTCTTTCTCCACTTATGATGCTTGCCTCCCCACCTTCTGCCTCCTAAACACAGAACTGACAGTAAATCTACTATATTATCTTAAATGGTCACTATCATTTCAATATACTTTGAATAAATCAACAGCATAATTACATAAAATAAACTTTATAATATATCTTGTTAGTGATATCTTCTTCTTTCTCCACTTATGAGCCATGTCTCCCCAGCACCTGTCTCCTAAAAACAGAACTGAGAATAAATCTGCCATATTATCATAAATGGTCACTGTCATATCAACAAACTTTAAATAAATCAACTGCATAATTGAATATAAGAAACTTTGTAACATTTTATTAGAGAAACTTCTTTCTCCATTTATGAGCCATGTCTCCCTACCTCGTGCCTTCTAAACACAGAACTGATAATAATTCTACAACATTTTCTTAAATGGTCACTGCTATTTTAATATACTTTGAATAAATCAACAGCATAATTAAATAAAAAAACTTTGTAATATATCTTGTCATTGATATCTTCTTCTTTCTCCACTTATGATCCTTGTCTCCCTGCCTCCTATACACAGAACTGACAATAAATCTACCATATTTTCTTAAGTGGTCACTGTCATTTCAATATACTTTGAATAAACTAACTGCATAATTGAATATAAAAGTGTTGTAATATATAGTATCTTATCAGAGAAACCTTTATTTTCTCCACTTATGAGCCACGTCCCCTCACCATTTGCATTCTAAACACAGAACTGACAATAATTATACCATATTTTCTAAAATGGCGTGACACATCAGTTGTTGATAGACTGACTGTCAGGCGGAAGCAACGCAGAATGTAACGTTTTTTGTGTGCGGTGAAAAAACGAACAGCGCCAGATGCATCGGAGTCTGTTGTGTGTTATAATGGAAGCCTATGGGCAGCGGAACTCGTCGGAATCGTCAAATGACGGAATCAGGCGATGGATCGTTTTTTTTTATTCTGGGCATGCCCAGAGCGCACTGTCCAGTTCTCAGTCATCCGTCTGGTCTTCATCGCATACTCTGTTCCGAAATCTCCAGACATTTCACAATGAGCTGAAATTTACAGGATGAGGCCCGGAAGGGTTCTGTGCATGCGCACGCAATGTCACGGCGCAAGGTGTGATGTCATGATAACCTTTCACGCTCTTTTGTTCCGCCTTTGAGGAGCGAGGGTTACACACAAGTGCATAAAAGGTCCTGACGTCACAATTTCAGAAGATCCAATGAGGAACCGGATGGGTGACGGTGAGGAGAGTAGAGTCCAAAAAGGTGAGCAATGAGGTGAGTATGATCTGCACCACTCGCTCTGAAATCTTTGGACATTTCACAAGGAGCTGACATTTACAGGATAAGGCCCGGGATGGTTCTGTGCATACGCACGCAACGTCATGGCACAAGTTGTGATCTCATGATGACCTTTCACGCACTTATGCAAAATCCTTCCAGGCTTATCACAGTTAAATGGTAGCTCCGGCAGGGAGCGTTAAGCACAAGTGCGTAAAAGGTCCTGACTAGAGTTGAGCGCGGTTCGTGGTTCGAGGTTCTCCAGTTCTAGGCTCGAGTGATTTTGGGGCCTGTTCTAGATCGAACTAGAACTCGAGCTTTTTGCAAAAGCTCGATAGTTCTAGAAACGTTCGAGAACGGTTCTAGCAGCAAAAAAACAGCTAATTCCCAGCTGGCTTTCTGCTGTAATAGTGTAAGTCACTCTGTGACTCACACTATTATGACATTTCAGTGTATAGTGTGCGGGAACAGCGCATTCAGATCACTGCTGTCTGTATAATGGCGATCGCCATTTTTTTTTTTTTTTCCTTGTCTTCCTTCCCTAAGCGCGCGCGTCTTGTGGGGCGGGCCAGCATGTCAGCCAATCCCAGACACACACACAGCTAAGTGGACTTTTAGCCAGAGAAGCAACGGCATGTGTGATAGGATGTCCATGTCACATGTCCCTGCATTATAAAACCGGACATTTTCCTCCAGGACGCCATTATCTCTTCTGCGTCCTTGGTGTCAGACATCACTTGGGCAGCTCCGTCCTGAGTCCTATCACTGATACAGCTGTATGCGCTCCATACACAGCGCTGGACAGCATAGGGATAGCACTTTCTAGCAGTCCTTTTAAGGGCTCAAACCGGCAGGGTCAGAGCCATAGGTGACAGGTCCTGAAAACAGAGACAGCGTCTGTGTAGCCAAGGTCAGGGATTTCCTTCCTGCATTTCCCTATTAGGAGGGAATAGAAAGGCAGGCTTCCATTCCTCTACCCAGAGCCCCACAATCCTGGCACTGTACCCTCCTGTCCTCTGCACACTCCAACTCATTATAACTAAGCCATTATACTAGCAAACACTCAGTGTACCTAGTGGCATCCTAAACGTGGCTATTGGACTGTTGTCTAGTCACACTAGTGCAAAGACATTTGCAGCACCTCTGCCTGTGTGTCGCCCTGGGCAAGCCAGGGGACACAGGTCACAACACCACCACACCCCACACTCCAGGTAGGCACATCTGCTAACCAGAAATCCTTGTTGCCTTCCTCCAAGAGTCTGTTGATGCACACCAGGGGGTGGGCCAGGCGGTTGGCTCCACCCACCAAGGAGCTCACAACTCTGGAGGCAGGAAGTAACCAGGCAGAGAAAGCTCAGGGAGGAGGAGGTGGAAGGAGGCAGAAGGCCCAGGCAGGGCAAGTGTGAGGAGCAAAAGTAAGAGTAAACAACAAGAAGTGAAAGTAAGAGAAGTGAAAAAGGAGGAAAGCAAGAAGAGGTGACAGAGCAAAGAGTGAGCAAGCCTGAGAGCCCAGCTTTGTGTAGGGCTAGAACAGCAAGGTCAGCGACGGCGGTGACTGTCCGGAGGGGGACCGTTTGGAGGTTCCTGGAAGGACCCCGTTGGCTGTGTGCCCGGTGGTCTGGAGCAGTGTTCCGAAAGACAGTCAGCACCAGGGCAGGGGCCTCTCGGACCCCGGCAAGGCTAGGAGTCGCCAAATTTGCCGAATCCGTCAGTGAAGGGGACGTAGATTCCCCCAACAACAAAGTCCCGATAGAAGGCAACAGTCCAACCTGTACAACAGAGGCACCGCCACCGCCAGGGCACCAGTCTCTGAGGGCCAGCGCCTGCTGGCAAAGTGTAGTGCTCCTCCGGCCCAGCTTGAAGCCGGGGAGCGGGTTACCGGTGGGGACCCATCGCAACCATCCGTACATACAGGTGCAAGGAAGAGGGACATCACCGTCACCTACCGGGGAAGCAAAGCAGCCGTCTGTGGGACCGTCCTACCAGCCGTTTGGTTTACCGTACAAACTGTGTCCAAGTCTCAGGCTCAGTGAGTACCATAGTGCCGCAAGGCACAGCGCTGCCCCCGCGTCCCTGCGCCCACCAGGCCCTGCACCTCACAAGCCATCACCGGGCCCCGGGATCACCAACCCCTACCCACGGAGGGGCAACACAACACCTGGCTGCTCCCCATCACCATCCCCGGGATCCCCGCATTGAGCAGCGGTGGTGCTACACATCACCACAACCGTGGGTGGCGTCACGGACATTATCCCAACACCCCAATCAACCCCCCCTTTCACTCACGGGCGAGGAGTGCCGCTCGAGAAACCCCGGGATCCGGCCCACCGCTCGAGCCACCACTGAGCAGCTGCCGGACCCGAGCAGAAGGGGTGAGCGCGGTGTGCTGACACCCTCCTCCCCGCCCGCGACAACTTGGCGTCACGAACAGGATCTTACCGCTCTGCCGTCTGGTAGAGGTGCGCCTTGTTACCGCCGGAGGTATCCGGCAGAAAAATTTCAGAAGCCGCCATCTTTGGCGCGAAAAGTTCCCGCTCGAGCGTCTTCTCGAGCAGTAGAGGCGCGAAGGCCAAAACCCCGCCCCGAGAGAGGAGGGGCCGGAAAGAGCTAAGGGGGACGCGATGGCGGCCGGCCGCATGTAGCTGCGGCTATAAGAGCAGGGACGCCAGGACTCTGCAGACTGATTGGGTTCCTGGAAAAGCCTCGTTACCAAGATGCAAGATTCAGCTCGCAACGAGGAAGCCCCCGCGCCCGGCACGGCGACGTGGTTGAGGGACCGGACCGTCCCGCTGAGTAACCGTCTGCAGGCCCATATGCAACTCCTCCTGGAGGAGTGGGAGACCGACATGGCGGACGTGGTGGCTGCTATGTGGAGACGCGAGGCAGAAGAGGATTTGGAGGAGCGGGTAAGTGACCCACGCCCCTGTATTCCTGAAGGATCGGCCGCTGCGGCTGAGGGGCCCGGCCGGCTCCCGCTCACCCTGCCTCTCTCCCCGCTACCCGCGATGGTGGCTGCCGCCCCGCCACTAGGCCCGCTACCTGCCCAACCGGTAGCGATACCCTGCCTGGCCGCTCCGGCGGACCAGCCGGCTGCAGACGTCCAGGACGGCCCTGAAATGCACCAAGGGGAACCGCTAGAACCACGACCCCTTAAAAGCGTGGTGCCTGAAGTCCCAGTAGAGACTGTGCCAGACCCTGAGCCCGGGACTGTGGCTTGGATGAAGGCCCGGGTGATACAATTCCACCAACGACAGCAGGATCAGATCTTCCGGATGCTGGAGCAGTGGACCAGCGTGGTGGAGGAGCTGATTACAACTGCCCCGATGGGCGAAAGGGGAATAGATGTAGCAGAACCGACTGGTGACCCACGTCCCTATGTCCTACCTGGACCGGCCGCTGCGGCTGAGGGGCCCGGCCTAGTCTCGGCCTATGCATCGCCCTTGCCGTCACTGATGGGGCGCCTCAACATAGGCTCGCCTACTCTGCTGCTCCATGTTACTGCAGATGGGGATGAAGTGGTGGATGCTGGAGGCCAGGAGGCTGCGGCAGCTGGCGGCAACCCGCCTGACGCAGAAACAAGAAATGACGACTCCTGCCCCAGCTCCGGCCCCGCTGTTGCGGCTGAAGGAGCAATTGAGCGTTCCCGCTATGTGGGGGACCCTGTGGTTTATCATACTCCGCGTACCGGTGGAAATGGGTACCGGGTACCCCTGTCACAGCAGGCATGTCAGTGCATGTTTGAGGTGCTGGTGGCAGAGGATGGGTCCACCTTAGTAGAGGAACTGGAGTAGGGCAACGGATGCCCGCAGCACCGTCCCCGTTGGGACCACTTGTTTGAAAAGTTTGAAAGTTTTGAAAAATGAAAAAAAAAAATGATTATCCGAGTTTTCACCTGATTCACCGTGTGATTTGCAACCGGCTGGAGCCGGCACCGTTGTCTCCGTGGGGACCGTTTAACGTTTAAAAATGCATGGGAACTATCCATGGACAAGCCCGTGAACTCTGCAGGGCAACCACAAACGTTAGTGGCTTGTAAATATGTTGGGTACCGTTACCGTTTCCGCATGCCGCCTCCGGAGAGGCAGGTTGGAGGGAGGGCCCTGAGCAGAGCAGGCCAGGGCCCAGCCACCAAAGGAACCGGTGGCTACCCTCTGGAGGGAAGGACAGATCCCGCTCGGGTACCGTGTGCTGGACTGTGGGTCAAGGGGTGCTGCCTGGGTTTTAGGGGCAGCATCAGGGCCAGGTTACTTGGGTGGGAGAGAGCGGAAACCGTGACCGAATACCGTTGAAATGTTTAAAGTAAAATGTGCCTCCCGTCTTGGGAAGAAGTTATTAAAAATGTATTTATGTTATGTTTAACCCTGTTATCCCCTTTTCAGAAAAATAAAACCGGTGTAGGACGGCAGCCCGCGGACGGTCTGCGTTTTGCTAAGGGGGAATGTGTCGCCCTGGGCAAGCCAGGGGACACAGGTCACAACACCACCACACCCCACACTCCAGGTAGGCACATCTGCTAACCAGAAATCCTTGTTGCCTTCCTCCAAGAGTCTGTTGATGCACACCAGGGGGTGGGCAAGGCGGTTGGCTCCACCCACCAAGGAGCTCACAACTCTGGAGGCAGGAAGTAACCAGGCAGAGAAAGCTCAGGGAGGAGGAGGTGGAAGGAGGCAGAAGGCCCAGGCAGGGCAAGTGTGAGGAGCAAAAGTAAGAGTAAACAACAAGAAGTGAAAGTAAGAGAAGTGAAAAAGGAGGAAAGCAAGAAGAGGTGACAGAGCAAAGAGTGAGCAAGCCTGAGAGCCCAGCTTTGTGTAGGGCTAGAACAGCAAGGTCAGCGACGGCGGTGACTGTCCGGAGGGGGACCGTTTGGAGGTTCCTGGAAGGACCCCGTTGGCTGTGTGCCCGGTGGTCTGGAGCAGTGTTCCGAAAGACAATCAGCACCAGGGCAGGGGCCTCTCGGACCCCGGCAAGGCTAGGAGTCGCCAAATTTGCCGAATCCGTCAGTGAAGGGGACGTAGATTCCCCCAACAACCAAGTCCCGATAGAAGGCAACAGTCCAACCTGTACAACAGAGGCACCGCCACCGCCAGGGCACCAGTCTCTGAGGGCCAGCGCCTGCGGGCAAAGTGTAGTGCTCCTCCGGCCCAGCTTGAAGCCGGGGAGCGGGTTACCGGTGGGGACCCATCGCAACCATCCGTACATACAGGTGCAAGGAAGAGGGACATCACCGTCACCTACCGGGGAAGCAAAGCAGCCGTCTGTGGGACCGTCCTACCAGCCGTTTGGTTTACCGTACAAACTGTGTCCAAGTCTCAGGCTGAGTGAGTACCATAGTGCCGCAAGGCACAGCGCTGCCCCCGCGTCCCTGCGCCCACCAGGCCCTGCACCTCACAAGCCATCACCGGGCCCCGGGATCACCAACCCCTACCCACGGAGGGGCAACACAACACCTGGCTGCTCCCCATCACCATCCCCGGGATCCCCGCATTGAGCAGCGGTGGTGCTACACATCACCACAACCGTGGGTGGCGTCACGGACATTATCCCAACACCCCAAACAACCCCCCCTTTCACTCACGGGCGAGGAGTGCCGCTCGAGAAACCCCGGGATCCGGCCCACCGCTCGAGCCACCACTGAGCAGCTGCCGGACCCGAGCAGAAGGGGTGAGCGCGGTGTGCTGACACCCTCCTCCCCGCCCGCGACACCTGCATTGCACACTCCAACTCATTATAACTAAGCCATTATACTAGCAAACACTCAGTGTACCTAGTGGCATCCTAAACGTGGCTTTTGGACTTTGCTATAGTCCCACTAGTGCAAAGACATTTGCAGCACCTCTACCTGCATTGCACACTCCAACTCATTATAACTAAGCCATTATACTAGCAAACACTCAGTGTACCTAGTGGCATCCTAAACGTGGCTATTGGACTGTTGTCTAGTCACACTAGTGCAAAGACATTTGCAGCACCTCTGCCTGCATTGCACACTCCAACTCATTATAACTAAGCCATTATACTAGCAATTTTTGCTGCAAGTTTAAGGGCCGTAGTTGCATTGTCAGGGATATTTATTCTTTATTATTCTGCTGTTAATAAAGCTAGACTACCACTGCAATCTACACCACCTCTCAATTTTTACTACCACATTTTCAGTGCACAATCTTGTCACAATCAACATGAGTGGCAAAATGACAGATGCTGGTGGAAAGGGGAAGAGGCGTGGTGGAAAAGGCAAAAAAGGTTTTGTCCGTGGGGAAGGTGGCAAAGCTCCATTATCATCTGCTGAAGATAGAGCATCTACCAGCAAAAGTAAGATGTCTACTACTTACCGTGGACAATCCGATGTGCTCCCTTTTTTACGGACACGAACATCAGGAACAAAGGTAGATGATGGCCAAAAAAGGAAAATGCTTGAATGGATCTCAAGTGGTCCAACAAGTGCCCTCTCAGTCTCTTCAAGTACCGCATCCAAAAAACACCAGTCCTCAGAGTTGTCATCCCAATCAAACTTGCTTTCTCCCAGCTCTGAAGTCTCCATCAGCCCTGCACAGTATGGTGGAACTGAGATGGCTGAGTCTGCAGAGCTGTTCAGTCACACTATAGCCTGGGAATCAGAGGTCTGCTCCCAAGCTACAGTGAGTACAGAACAGGAAATGGTCTGCAGTGATGCCCAGAACCTTTGTGACTCTGATTCAGGCCGTGAGGACCAAGTTTCTGAGCATAATGTTGACCCTTTGTCACAAACTGTAACACCTGTGGTTATAGACAATGAGGAACATACTGATGAAGATGAGACGCAGATACCCGATTGGGATGACAACTTAAATATTCGGTCAGGGCAAGAAGAGGCTCGGTCTGAGGGGGAGGGGAGTGCAAACACAACAATTGATGATGAAGTTCTAGATCCCACCTACTGTCAACCCACAGTCAGGCACTCGAGGAGGTCAACAGAGGTGGTGGAGGAGGATGCAACTGATAACGAAGTTACCTTGCGCCTTCCTGGACAGAGTCGGAGTACTGGTAGCACGTCTACAACTGCATCCTCAGCCACCACTCTGCCTCTGAGCATTATTCGGGGTGGATCAACAGGTCGCATGGCCTCTAAGCCTTGCCTAGCCTGGTCCTTTTTTGACATAGAAAAAGATCGCCCAAATTATGTGATCTGTAAAATTTGTCATGGTTCCCTTAGTAGAGGTCAAAACCTCAGCAGTTTGACAACTTCTTCCATGAATTGTCACATGAATAAATATCATATGGCCCGGTGGGAAGCTCACCGTGCTGCAATGCGGCCTAGCGGAGCGAACCATCCACCGCCTGCCCCTTCCAGTGTATCCGCGCGCTCGTCATCTTCTAGGACTGTGGGGACAGCTGTCACACCTGTTTTTCCACCCACAACTTCCACCACTGTAACCGCAACAGGCAGTTTGCTTGGTAGGTCGTCAGTTGGTTTGGAAGGGGAAACAAGTGCGTGTGTACAGCTCTCTCAGACATCGATAGCACCAACGTTGGATGAAGGCAACATCATGTCTCCGCCAGCACTTTCCTCACAAACCTGCATTTTTCCAGGGGCACCCTACTCAACACCGTCTACACACAGCAGCCAGATCTCTGTCCCTCAGATGTGGTCAAATAAAAGGCCACTTCCTGCGACCCATGACAAAGCGAAGAGGTTGACTCTATCCCTCTGTAAGCTCTTGGCTACCGAAATGCTGCCTTTCCGCCTAGTGGACACACAGGATTTTAGAGACCTTATGTCTGTTGCTGTGCCCCAGTACCAGATGCCTAGTCGCCACTACTTCTCTAAGAAAGGTGTGCCCGCGCTACACCAGCATGTCGCACACAACATCACTGCTTCCTTGAGAAACTCTGTGTGTGAACGGGTGCATTTCACCACCGATACGTGGACCAGTAAGCATGGACAGGGACGTTACATGTCGCTGACTGGGCACTGGGTAACTATGGTGATAGATGGTGAAGGGTCTGCTGCACAAGTCTTGCCGTCCCCACGACTTGTGTGTCAATCCTCTGTCTGTCCAAGTTCCACCACTGCTTCTGCATCCTCCACCTCATCTGGGTCCTCCACCTCCGCCCCAAGCCTGCCTGGTCAGGCCACCAGCGTTCTCACAGCGCAAAAGGAATCACGCACCCCTCATTACTATGCTGGCAGCAGAGCGCAACGGCATCAGGCGGTCTTTAGCTTGACATGTCTTGGGAATAAGAGTCACACAGCTGAGGAGTTGTGGTCAGCTCTGCGGTCCGAGTTTAATAAATGGTTGTCTCCACTCAACCTGCAGCCTGGTAAGGCCGTGTGCGACAATGCTGCAAACCTGGGTGCGGCCCTTCGCCTGGGCAAGGTGACACACGTACCTTGTATGGCTCACGTGTTGAACCTTGTCGTCCAGCAATTTTTAACACACTATCCCGGCCTAGATGGCCTTCTGAACAGGGCACAAAAACTGTCTGCTCACTTCCGCCGTTCAAGCGCCGCAGCTGAGCGACTTGCATCGCTCCAGAAGTCTTTCGGCCTGCCGGTTCATCGCCTGAAATGCGATGTGGCGACACGCTGGAATTCAACTCTCCACATGTTACAGCGACTGTGGCAGCACCGCCGAGCCCTGGTGCAATACGTCATGACGTATAGCCTGGGCCAACGAGATGCAGAGGTGGGTCAGATCACCCTGATGGAGTGGTCTCAGATCAAGGACCTATGCACCCTTCTGCAGAGATTCGACATGGCGACGAATATGTTTAGCGCTGACAATGCCATTATCAGCATGACGATTCCAGTCATTTACATGCTGGAGCACACGCTAAACACTATTCGGAGTCAGGGGGTGGGACAACAGGAAGGGGATGAACTACAGGAGGATTCATATGCGCAAGCCACAACAACATCACCAAGGTCCAGACGTTCATCATCACCAAGGCGCCAGGCATGGGAGCATGGGGGACAGGGATCAACAAGGGCGCATGGTAGCAGGCGAGATGTTGAGGAAGGTGCAGGAGAACATGAAGAAATGGAGGACGAACTGTCCATGGACATGGAAGACTCAGCGGATGAGGGAGACCTTGGTCAAATTTCAGTTGAAAGAGGTTGGGGGGAGATGTCAGAGGAAGAAAGAACGGTTAGCACCTCTATGCCACAAACACAGCGTGGACTTGGTCCGCATGGCTGCGCAAGACACATGAGTGCCTTCTTGTTGCACTACCTCCAACATGACCCTCGTATTGTCAAAATTAGAAGTGATGATGACTACTGGCTTGCCACACTATTAGATCCCTGGTACAAGTCCAAATTTTGTGACATAATTCCAGCCATAGAAAGGGACGCACGTATGCAGGAGTATCAGCAGAAGCTGTTACTCGATCTTAGCTCGGCTTTTCCACCAAACAACCGTGCAGGTGCAGGGAGTGATTCTCCCAGTTGTAACTTGCCAAACATGGGACGGTCTCGTCATCTTCAACAGTCTACCCGTACCAGTAGGACCGTATCTGGTGCTGGTAACAGCAATTTTATGGAATCTTTTCATAATTTTTTTAGACCCTCTTTTGCAAGGCCACCAGAGACAACAAGTTTGACACATAGTCAACGGATGGAGAGGATGATACAGGAGTATCTCCAAATGAACATCGATGCAATGACTTTGCAAATGGAGCCTTGCTCCTTTTGGGCTTCAAATCTAGAAAAATGGCCAGAGCTATCCAGTTACGCCTTGGAGATTTTGTCGTGTCCAGCTGCCAGCGTTGTCTCTGAACGTGTCTTCAGTGCTGCTGGGTGTGTGCTGACAGATAAGCGCACGCGTCTGTCCAGTGACAATGTGGACAGACTGACGTTCATCAAAATGAACAAGTCATGGATCCACAAGGAATATACTACCCCTGTGTCATCCTGGGGAGAGTAAATGCTTGTGGATTTGGAATGTGCTTGATGCAAATCAAAACATCCTGTTTGCAACTAGGGCACAACTGCTGCCACTGAATGGGTGGGTGTGTGGGGCCCAATTTTTTGAAAAAAGGGAGACTCCGCTTGGAGTAACCCTTGCTTACATTGTTTTTAAAAGAAGCCAAGATGAACAGATCTGGGATCAGGAAAGACTTTGCTACCTACCCCGGTGTCATCCTGGGGACGGATAAGAATGGTGTATTTTTGAATGTGCTTGATGCAAATCTAGCTGTGAATTGTACAACTGGGGCACAACTGCTGCCACTGAAGGGGTGGGTGTGTGTGGGGCCCAATTTTTGGAAAAAAAGGGAGACTCCGCTTGGAGTCACCTTGCGGTGTTTTACATGATTTTAGAAGGGCGTGCCATGCCTATATCTGTGTGTCCTCCTCTTTTTCCTTGTCCAGCTGTTTTGTTTTCGCATGAGTATATGTCCTTGTCACTTTCCCATGTGTTTGTGTTGTGTTGTGAGTTGTTTGTCACCTTTTGGACACCTTTGAGGGTGTTTTCTAGGTGTTTTTATGTGTTTGTGATTGCCTGCCATTGTTTCCTATGCAGTTCGAGTTCGGTTCGTCGAACGTTCGACGAGCCGAACTCGAACGGGACCTCCGTTCGGCGAACCGACCTCGAGCCGAACCGGGACCGGTTCGCTCATCTCTAGTCCTGACGTCATAATTTCAGAAGATACAACGAGGAGCGGATGGGTAACGGTGAGGAGAGTAGAGTCCAAAGAGGTGAGTAATGAGGTGAGTATAAGAATTTTTAATTTTTTTTATATACCGTATTTTTCGTTTTATAAGACGCATCAGATTATAAGATGCACCCCAAATTTAGAGATAAAAAAAATAATGGGGTCTGTCTTATGGTCCGGTGTTGTCATACCAGATGGGGGGTGGAGGTAATGATGAAGTGGAGTCACAGGAGGCAGGGGAAGTGCTGGTAGGGTCTGTGCTGGCAGCGGTGAGGTCTGTGCTGGCAGCGGTGGGATCTGTACTGGCAGTAGTGGGTCTGTGTTGACAGCGGATGGCCTGTGCTGGCAGCAGAAGCTGTGCTGGCTGTGTTGAGCAGGCTGGTGCAGCAGGTGTCTCAGATGCTCTGTTAGCAGTCCGGGCTTCTGGAGTGGTGCATGCACAGATGGAGCTCTCAGTTGAGAGCTCCATCTGCGCATGCGCTGATTCTGGGCACCATCATTTGAAGACCAGAGCATCTGGGACACCCACCGCACAGCCACCACAGCTTCCGCTGCCAGCACAGCCACCACAACCCGCACAGCCAGCCGACCGCACAGAGAGGCAGCCAGGCAGCCACCCGCACAAAGAGGCAGCCAGGCGGCCGCCCGCACAGAAAGGCAGCCAGGCAGCTGCCCGCACAGTAAGACAGCCAGCTGCCTGCCCACACAGTGAATTAAAAAAGTCTGTGGAACCTCTGTTAGGAGTCTCGACACAGACACTAGCCAGATATCCCTCCGGGAAGGACCTAGCCAAGGAGTGGCTCTTTTTAGGAAACCACCGTAACCACCATATTAAGAGTCCCTTTTCGTTTAATTTTTATTATTATTTTATTTGCATTGCAATGCACCTAGGATTTCACTGTGTTGAGCGCCCTCATCGGTGATTGTTTTGTCTTGTTGGTCTACTAGGCATTGCACCCACCTGGCCAGAATCCTGCTCCACACTGATGAGGGGCAATACCCCGAAACAGCTGTCTGTGGATGTATACCTGGCCTTGGTATTTCCCTTGTCGTATTTTTAAACTTGTCAAAGAATTGGATATTGACTAAAAGGGCCACTTAATATGGTGGTTATGGTGGTCTCCTAAAAAGAGCTACTCCTTGGCTAGGTCCTTCCCAGAGGGATATCTGGCTAGTTTCTGTGTCGAGACTCCTAACAGAGGCTCCACAGACTTTTTTGATTTGCATATTTCCCAAGGGGTAATGCACCTAGGATTTCACTGTGTTGAGCGCCCTCGTTAGCTGCCGGTAGTGTTTTCTCTGGCTGGTCTCCCCAAGATCAGTGATTGTTTGCTTACACAGAGAGGCATCCGGCCGCCCGAACAGAGAGGGGCCTGCACAGAGAGGCACCCGGCCACCCACATAGAGAGGGACCAGGTCTCCTGCACAGACAGACGGCTGCCCAGAGAGCCGCCTGCACAGAGAGGCAGCCAGACACCTGCACAGATAGCCCTGCACGCCAACGCTCCACCTCCCGGTAAGCTATATTTGGATTTTAAGACACACACCTCATTTTCCATTCAAATTTTTAAGAGGAAAAGTGTGAATTATAATCTGAAAAATACGGTACTATATGTATTTCGCTCTGGGGGTCTGGAGAGATTACAAACTTTAATAAGGGACATAAAATTACCAATTTAATTTCCCGGGAAAAAACACACAAACTAGCAAATTTTAGTTTTTCCTAATCCGTTCGTAGTCTAAAAATTAACAAAAGGGAGGGCAGAATTGATTCAAAAACTCTCAAAAGTCACTTAAAAAAAAAAAGTTAAAAAGCTTAACCAAACTTCCCAATAAATGGCTGATTAATCAAAACCCTTCCAACTTAACGAGGTAAAAATATGCTTTTTATAAATATTAATTCATGATTCCGAACATATTTTTGTGCTTTACCTTTTCTAAATGACATCTAGGGAAAAAATTAGAGGACACCTTATGAAAAAAAAAAAACAAAGTCACAAAAAAAATCAACTTTAGGATATGTGAAGCAAAAAAATAAATAAATATAAGAGCAAAAGAAGAAGAAAAAATAAAAAAGCCCTGAGATAAGCACATTGTTAGGAGACGCTCAGAATCAATAAGGAACATAAAAACCTCCAAGGACTCAGTTATCATTTTCCTCGAAGTTAGAAGCAGAGAGGAGAGGATAGGTCAATCTATAAAAGAAAAATATTGGATACACAGCACATATAAACCTTCCATCTTAAACAAACACAGACATTGATGCGGGGGAGATATTGGTTTCGTTCCATCACTTTCGGCACTCGCCCTGCTCTAAATCGCTTCTTGGGAAAGTTTTCAATATCTAAGTAAAGGAACTTGGTTTACATTGTTTTCTTTGTTTAAAGTGATACACATTGAAGTCACTCTGTAATCGTAACATTTAGCTCAAAAAAGCATTGTCTGGATTACAATTACAACGTTGCATCTTCACCATTATACATTCTTTGGCTCTATATTATCTATAATCCACAACGACATTTGTTGTGAAGAAAGCATCTAGCAATTTTTACTGTGCCATATCTACCTTTTGCAGTGAGGCATTCCATCATTTGACTGCTCTAACAGCAAAGAACCCTTTCCTATTTAGCTTCTTGAATCTCTTTTCCTCTGTGCCGCCCCCGTGTCAGCAGCCGAGCTGCTCGGATCCAGGTTCTCAGTGACTCTAGGGTCTCCGGACCCAGGGGTCATGCGGCCACTCAAATGAAGTGGGTATTTACAAGGGATATAAAAGAGTTTGTGATGTCACCCGTGGTGTACGGTAATTTGCTGCCGTCGGGAGTCCCCGGGGTGATGAAGTGGGGCAGCAAGGTGTTGTAACCCTCCACGGGTAGGGGAGAGAAGCCCTGGGACTCCGTGTTTGGGAAAATGCCGTGGGGCGCAGGGGGTCACTCTGGTGCTCACTCAGTCCATTAAGCAGAGACCGATAACTGGTAAAACAAGTATCTGGACACCGCTGCCGCTGAGGGGAGCTAGTTCAGGTCCCGACCCAATGGTGTTGCCTGGTGATCCGTGACCTGCCTCCTGGCACTAAGTTTACTTCTCTGGTGGTCCCGCTAGTGTGAAACTTGCCGGGTCCCGCTACCCACTATGGCTAAGTGTGGGAGCTTGCTCTCAGGGCTCACACTTGGGATTTTCTGGACCATTTTGAATGGAAAGTCCTATCCCCCTCGTTGCGCTAGTGCCCCGATTTTGGAGCAGTTGGTGAATGAATCTTGAAGAATCCGTTCTCCTCGGGTAAATTATCGTGTTGCCTGAAGCTACTCCCCGACCTAGGGTCCACTTACCCCGTCATGCCTCGGTCCCTGACCAGTGATGGTGCAAGGCCGCCGGCTGTCCTCCTCAACAGATCCGTGCCCCTTACCATGATCCCCTGCAACTGGGGGTCCGACTCCTCTAGGCCAAGACCACCGTCTGCAACCTAGACAGTTTTCCAGGAGCCCCGCTCTCGACCTCCTCTCACTTCCACTACTCAGTCTACTCTCTCTTTGAACCTCCTCATCTCCCCTCTCCAACCCCCAGGTGGGCAACTCTATTACACTCAAGCTGTCCACTGGTGTGTTTGGTGGGTGTGGTGCAGGGTGCGTCTAGGATTTGATTGGCTGATGGAGGCAACACCATATGGTTAGGAACCCACAACCAAGGAGGAGGTGGATACTGCACGGGAGGGCAGATTGTGCAATACCCTGTGATGACCTGATAGTCCAGGGGCGTCACACTTCCACCCATAGCAAATTCCCTCTGGTCCTTAATATGGTTTTTGGAAGAAAAAGTCATGTGCCAATCCTTTGTATTGGCCACACATGTATTTATATGAATAATAGAACACTGGACATGGAAAGAGCCTCCAGGGTCATGGTGTCAAACCCCCTACTCAATGCAGGATTCTCTTAAGCATCCCACACAGATGTCTGTCCAGCCTCTGTTTGAAGACTTCCACTGAAAGGAAACTCACCAACCACCTCCATGTACAAATGAGAATACCACTAATCCTTCTACAGTGTGACAGCCCTTCAGATATTTGTAGATGGCTATAAAATCTCCTCTCAGTCTTATTTTTTGCAAGATAATCATTCCCAGATCCTTTCCTCGTAGAACAGAGTTTGCAGTCTCCTCACCATCCTGGGCACTTGTCACTAAACTGGCTCCAGTTTTTCCAACGTCTTTTTTACAATGTGGTGCCGAGAACTGGACACATTATTCCACATAAGTTCTTTTCAAAGAGGAGTAGAGGGGGGTAATTACTTCACATGATTTAGACTTTATGCTTCTGTTAATACATCCCAGAGCTGTTTGTCTTTTTTTGCTGCTGTATCACATTGAAGACTCCTGTGTAGTCTGTGATCTATTAGTATATCCACGTCTTTTTCACACGTGTTGTTGCTTAGTTCTATTCCTCCAATGCTGTAGATATTATTTTCATTTTTCTTCCCCAGATGTAGTAGTTTGCATTTTTCCCTGTTAAATACCATTCTGTTAGTTACTGCCCATTGTTCCAGCTTATCTCAATCCTTCTGAATCCTTTCTCCGTTTTCTCTACTGTTAGCTATTGTAGCGCCACCGTCCCTGCAGGGATGCCAACTAGCATACTGTCGTGGTCAGAATCTATCTTTCCCCACTGCCCCATGGTGGCCCATGTGCTCTCCTGCCTCCCTCTCCTCCCGGGACCTGTACACGTCGTACAGGATTCCCGGGAGTGTGCATAGTACGTGTATGCGCACACTGACCCTCCTCTTAAAGGGCTGGCGCTATTTCCAGAAAATACCTCTCAGCCTATGGCTGAGAGGCACTATATATCTAAGGCACCCTCCTATTAGGAGAGGGGCCTGCGCAACACCTTCAGTGTTCAAGTGCCATGGGTAAGAGCTTTGAAAAATTAAAAGCATCCTTCCTCATTTGTTCTTACACTGCCTTCCCCAGAGCATAATAAAGGTAGCATGAAAAAAATGTAAAAAAAAGTAAGGTTACCTCTATCCAGCCCTCATTTTGTCTGCGCTTCTCCCATCTTGGCCGTTCTGATTGAGCCTTGACTTACACGACTTTGGCCTGTAAGTCAAGAAGGTTGTCTTCAGAACTTAATTTATCCAAGCGGCCTCGTGAAATTATGAAAAGTGTTGGACCAATATATCATGACATCATGAGACCTAGTAGGTATGGAAGGTGTCGATGGGACCAAGAAGACTGGTGGTCTGTGAGTGAAAACTAGACTGAAAGGAAGGGATTGTGATTGTAAGGTCCTTGTGCTGACACAGCCATTCAGGGCCAAATAATGGCCTTATAGTCTGCCGGCTATAGTCATCTGTTCAGAAGTTGGTAACCTTTAGGTGCCAAAAATAACATTATTCTTTCCTGTCATGCCGCTTTCCCTTAATTCCCGAAAAGCACCTGAAGGGTTGATAAACTACCTCAAAGCAGTTTGGAATTTGTTGAGGGGTGCAGTTTTTAAAATCGTCACACTTCTGCAGGTTTTCAAATATATAGATCCCACAAAGTCAATAAAAATTGAACAACTGCCTAAAAATAAGTTTTGTACAGTTCAATGATAAAATGAAAAATTATTGCTAAATTTTAAAGTTGCTAACATCCTTACAAACTAAGAGAATACTTTACAGATGCTGCTGATGTAAAGCCGACACGGGGGAATGTTATTTATTAATTATTTTGTGTGGTGTTATTATCTGGAGTAAAAGGGCAATTATTTAAAGTTTGAAAATTGCAAATTTTTAGAACTTGTGTTAACTTTCTGTAATTTTTTTTATATAAGCTCAAAAAATATCGACCTAAATTTAGCATGATCATATATTATAATGTGTCACAAAATAATTTTAAAATCATCGATATACATTGAAACATGGAAGGAACATTGGAGGAAAGTTAAAAGCGGAGGGACGCAAGGCTGTGTCCTGGGGCCAGTGCTTTTTAATATCTTTATAAATAATCAGGACAACAGAATTATTTGGTAAAAAAATTTGCAGATGGTACTAAGATAGGAGGAGTAGCCAACACTAGAGAGGAAAGAGAGCAAATTCAAAAGGATCTGGGGACTTTCGAACAATGGGCCGAGGAGAACAGAATGGGGTTTACCAGGGACAAATACAGAGTCCTACATCTGGGTAAAAGAAATGTAAAAAGCAAATATAGTATGGGAGGAATAGAACTAGGTGATAGCATCGGGGAAAAAGGACTTGGGCATAATAGTAGATCTTAGATTGAACATGAGCCAACAGTGCAGAGCTGCAGTTAAAAAAGCCAACAAAATTCTGGGATCTATCAAGACAAGCATTGAATCTAGATCAAAAGAGGTAATTATTCCCCTATACTCTGCCCTGGTCAGACCCCCACCTGGAATACTGTGTCCAGTTCTGGGCACCACAATTCAAGAAAGACATCAATATATTGGAGCAAGTCCAGAGAAGAGCAACCAAGATGGTAGAAGGTCTGCAAACCATGTCCTATGAAAAATGGCTAAAAGAACTAAAGAGAAGGGTGAGAGGAAACTTAATAGCGGTCAACAAATATCTGAAAGGATGTCACAGAGGGAACTCCCCTATTTTCATTAGCACAAGGAAGTACGAGAAGCAATGGGATGAAAATAAAAGGAAGGAGATTCAGGTTAGACATTGAGAAAAACTTTCTGACAGTGAGGGCAGTCAGGGAGTGGAACAGGCAACCACGGAAGATAGTGAGGGCAGTCAGAGAGTGCAACAGATGACCGCAGGAGGTAGTGAGCTCTACATCAATGGAAAACTTCAAGCAGAAACTGGATAAATATATAGCTGTGATGATTTACGAAAACCTGCACTCACAGGAGGTTGGACCCGATGGCCCTTGAGGTCGCTTCCAACCCTACCATTCTGTCATTCTATGGGTTATTGCCATGTAAAGTGACAAGTCAGATTTTAAAAAATTTGGTCTGATAGAAATGAGCGAACCCGTGGAAGTTGAGTTCAACGGGTCCAGCCGGACTTTAGATCAAACTTGACCTGAACCCTTATGAAAGTCACTAATTGGGCAGTTTGGTTCTCCGCCAACACACAGCCAACCATAGACAGATCACTTCTGAAGGCAGGTGGGCAGAGTTCTTCCATTTATTTGTTTGGTTCATACTACAGCCAAACATCGCAAGTGGCTCGCACTCGGCTGATCACCGAGCGTACCTGAGCACAGTGATGCTCGTGCAAGTGTTTTGCGTACCTAAAGCTCCAGAACTCTGTTTTCTTTTGTAAATTCTGTATTTCATCCAGACACTAAAGCTCAGGTTCACTGATCTCTACTAAAGAGTTAATGTAGTTGACTGCTTTTGTAAAACAATAAAAATCAAATGAAGGAAAAGTTGGTAATTTTTAAAAGAACAATTTATTAGTTCAAGCCCCCGCTGCTCCAGTGCCGTCTTCTTGATGTCCCCTGGAGGTTCAGGGATGCAAAGATGTGAAATCAGCATTTTTGAACTGTCTACCTCACCATCGGTGTTGGGGCCAGTGATGGACTGCACATCTTGTTTTCTGCAGCTTCTTTTACTATGGTGCTGGATAAAATTTAACAGCAATCTTAAAAGCACATTAGTAAGGTGGAACCTTAAAATAAGTTTTCTGGTGGTGGACCCAAGCAACCTAACTTCTATGACGGTTTAGGCTTTGAGAATGAATAGGGTTGGGGTGCACATCAGAGATGATTCATTACCCCTTTCGCTTCTATCTTGGCCAAGTCTGCCATACTATTTTCTAGCACGTCTATAAAAAAGAGTCTATGGCAGTCATGGCGAACCTTTCAGAGGCCGAGTGCCCAAACTGTAACTCTAAACCCAATTTTTTTCCTCGAGTGCCAACACAGCAATTTAACCAATTCTATTACATAAATAATTGATTTTAACCTTACCTTTGCAGTCTTCCCTTCTGCAGGAGGCCTCACGCTCATGCATGCTTACCACACATTGACACTGAGCCACTCCTACTGCCCTTTCCAGACACAGCAGTTGGATTAATCTTTATGGAAAAAAATGCAGAATATTAGACAGACAGATTTTAGCCTGGAAAGCCATCAGATGTCACCCTGTAATCCACATCTACATTTCAAAGTCTGAACATCTCAAAATCCCATAAAGACATACGAGTTGCTCCCCTCCCCCTTCATTATGTAGTTATGTTCCCCTTCCTGGGCCACTTCCTGGTAAAAAAAACCCCATCCTGATATACTGTATATTTCCTACATTTTGGTATATTTGTTCCCATCATGGCCCCATCCTGGTAAATGTTCAAATCATCTTGGTAAATGTTCCCCCATCCTGGCATGTTCCTCATCCTGGTAAATGTACCCCATCCTGGCATGTCTCCCCATCCTCGCATGTACCTCATCCTGGCATGTTCCCCCATCCTAGTAAATGTACCTCATCCTAGCATGTTACCCCATCCTAGTAAATATGCCTCATCCTGGCATGTTCCCTCATCCTGGTAAATGTACCTCATTCTGACATGTTCCCCCATCCTAGTAAATGTACCCCTTCCTAGTAAATGTACCCCATTCGGGCATATTCCCCTATCTTGGCATGTACCTCATCGTGGTAAATGTACCCCATCCTGGCATCTACCTCATCCTGGTAAATGTACCTTATCCTGGCATGTTCCCCTATCCTGGCATGTACCTCATCCTGGTAAATGTACCTCATCCTGTCATGTTCCTCCATCCTGATATCTTCCCCATCCTGGCAGGTACTTCCTCCTGGCATGTACCTCATTATGGCATGAACCCAATCCTGGCAGTTTCCCCATCCTTGCATGTACCTCATCCTGGCAGTTTCCCTATCCCGACATGCACCTCATCCTGGCATGCACCCCATCCTGGCACGCACCTCATCCTGGCATGCACCCCCTCCTGGCACGTACCTCATCCTGGCATGCACCACATCCTGGCAGTTTCCCCATTCTGGCATGTTTTCCCCATGCTGCCACTTTCCCCCCCTGGTATGTTTTCCCCATGCTGGCACTGTCTCCCCCCTGACATGTTTTCCCCATGTTGGCACGGTCTCCCCCCTGGCATGTTTTCCCCATGCGGGCACTGTCTCCCCCCCGACATGTTTTCCCCATGCCGGCACTGTCCTCCCCCCCCGGCATGTTTTCCCTATGCTGGCACTGTCCCCCCCTCCTCCCAATACAGCCGCACACAGGTTAACAAAAAAAAAAACATACTGTACTTACCTTCCAGCACCTGCTCCACTGCTGCGCGCCGCTTAGTCCTCAGTTCCCGCGCGGCCACAAGACATCACGCCGGCGCCGCTTACAGACGCTCCCAATGTCTCCTAGGCAACAGACCTGTGGCTTAGGAGAGGGGGCGTGTCAGAGCGAGGAGAAATGTCTCCTCCGCTCCAGCACAGCTTTGAACTGCTGGCGCGATCGCGTCAGCGGTACAAAGCTGCTGCATAAGGCGACAGCGTGCGTGCCAGCAAAAAGGGCTGTGCGTGCCCCGGCTGGCACACATGCCATAGGTTCGCCAGCACTGGTCTATGGTGTGAGAATTCGAGGACCTGGTGAGTAGACATTCCTTCAAAGTCAACCACATATCCAAGATTGATATTTGACGCTACAGGTATTTTGTACTTATGTCGTACAGTAAATATTCATCTTGTTTTGGGCTGAGATACATTATGCCACCATATTGTAACAAATCCTCGTTGATTGCTTTACATTTTAATACAATGTATATTGCGTTAGAAGAGTAAAGGTAAATTAAGGTTATTATTTATTGTCTAGTTGTTAGCATAATCGCGAGTGATAAATTAAAAAATGTGGCACATTTCCTACGTCGTTTCATTACCTTGTGAGTACGTATTTACTCCCGGGGCATACGATGACAATTTAATGACAGTTCTAGAGCACTACGTTGCCAGCCTTTAACTACATATCATTAAACATGAGCCAAAAGCTCGGCTTTTGCTTTCTGATGTTTTATCTGTCACAGATTATGTTTAATTTGTTCTAAGAGACAACAGTGGCATATGGGATGGCAAACAAACCGAACGCAACGTTCTCACTTCCTTTTAATGTCATGATTTAATATGTACATGGTGAAATATGTATTACAAGACGCTGGGGAAGAAACGGTTCCATGCAAACACAATGCATTAGGACCGTTTCCAGTTTGAGCATTTTTCATACTTTTTTTGTTTAAAGCATGGATGTAACTGGGGTTTCGAGGGGCATTTGCCCCAAGGTGTGAGATGGGTAGTGACCACTTTGTTTTGCCTTGGCAGGCATTAATAGAAATAGGGCTATAGCAATATATTCACTCCTTCGTTAGGGCTAATAAAAGACTAAATTTAACTCTTGATTAGGGATGAACGAAACCAAATGGTTAAATTTGGGGTTTGTAACGGACAACAGGCATCCGGGGCTTGAACTCAATTTTTTTTTTTGAGTTTGAGTGCTGCTAATAAAGTTTGTTGAAAGGCTGCGGTGCAACATCTGGGGACAATGCTTTTACGCTGCTGTGAACAAAATCAATAATGTAAAAATATGACTTGAGTGTTTCATCTATTTTTGATAACCAGTGCAGGTAAGCAGACAGCTGGGGGCTACAGTCCACAGCTGTCTGATTTACCTTGGCTGGTTATCAAAAACAAAGGGGACCCCATGCCGTTTTTTAAAATAATTTATTTAAATAGATTGAAAAAATGGTGTGGGATCCCCTCTATTTTTGATAAAAAGCCAAGATAAAGCAGAAAGCTGCGGGCTGGTATTACCAGGCTGGGAAAGATCATTGTTGTTTGCCCTTCCCAGCCTAAAAGTTGCAGCCTACATCCACTTCAGAAGTGGAGCATCCATTAGATCTTTCTGATTACCCTGGTGTGGTGGAAATCAGTGTAATACTTTTGGGGTTGATATCAGCTGTAAATCGACAGCTGACATCAAGCCCAGGGGTTAGTCATGGAGAGTTGTCTACCAGACACCTCCATTACTAACCCGATAAGTGTAAAGTTAAAAAACAAACACAAGAAAAAAAAATAGTTTCTTTATTTGAACAAACGCCCCCCACCCTCCCTCATTAACCAATTTACTAATTAAAAAGAAATCCTTCAAGTTCACACGTAATCCAGTGGTGTAATGTCCGACAACGTCTATCAATTCCTATGGAGCTTCATTCTGAGAATGTTCTCAGATGCCATAGTTCACTGCCGGACAGAGGCAGACACGCGCGTGAGAAATCCCGTATCTGTCGCTGACCGCGAGTGACCAATAAAGCCTCATTCTTAGAACAAAGCTCCATAGGAATCGAGCATGGAGCATTACAATACTGGATTACATCAGAACTCCAAGTATTTTTTTTAAATAATTTGTGAGCGAGGGAGTTTAGGGGGAGTCTTTATTCAAATAAGCTATTTTTTTCCCGTGTGTGTGTGTGTGTGTGTGCGTGTGCGTGCGTGCGTGCGTGTGTTTTAAATCTACACTTATCCAATGAGATGCCTTTCCATTACTATCTTCTGGGCTTCATGCCAGCTGCCAATTCACAGCTACAAAATGGAGCCAGTTGCATTCTGTAGCGCTAAGATATGTGGAACAATGAATATGGGACTATAGACATGCATTACTTCTATGAGAAAAATGTAAAAATTGAGATACTTAGCACAAAAAAAATCGCCAGTTTTATGTGAGCCCTACAGCCAACGGCAAGACGACCTTTTTTTGTTAGGTCCCATCAAAGTAATACCTCTCTTTGGGTTAAATAACCTACAACTTATGAGCGGACAAAAACCTGCAAATGGATAGTTAAAATAGCTTAAAGGCTAGCGATGTCGCTGGTGAAAGTACCCGCCCCCGTCGTTTGTGTGTCACGGGCAAATCGCTGCCCGTGGCGCACAATATCATTAGTCCCCGCCACACGGACTTACCTGCCTAGCGACGTTGCTGTGGCCGGCGAACTGCCCCTTTTCTCAGGGGGCGGTTAGTGCGGCGTCACAGCGACGTCACACGGCAGGCGGCCAATAGAAGGGAGGAGAGCAGCCAAAGGAAAGACACGCCCACCTCGTTGCCGGAGGACGCAGGTACAGTGCTGTTCGTTGTTCCCGGGGTGTCACACGTAGTGATGTGTGCTGCCTCAGGAACGACTAACAACCTGCGTCCACAACGAGCAACGATATTATGAAAATGAACGACGTGTCAACGATCAACGATTAGGTGAGTATTTTTGATCGTTAACACTCGCTCGTAGGTGTTACACGCAACGACGTCTGTAACGAGGCCGGATGTGCGTCACGAATTCTGTGACCCCAACGACATCTCGTTAGCGATGTCGTTGCGTGTAAATGGGCCTTAAGGCTGAACAGCAGGAGTGCCCAATCAGAAGGCATGAAAAAGACTGATGGGGCATCCTACTTTTCTAATGTGAACAAGTGCAAACTGAACATGAAAAATAGTAACAAATGTAGACAGCTGCACTCTGTAGTACTAAGATATGTGGAACAATGAATATGGGACTATAGACATGCATTACTGCTATGAGAAACATGTAAAAATTTAGATACTTAGCACACAAAAATCGCCAGTTTTATCTGGGTCCAACAGTCAATGGCATGGGGACCTATTTTTGTTTGGTCCCTATCAAACTAATGTTTCTCTTTGGGTTAAGAAGACCCCCAACAATTTATGGGTGTACAGGAACCTGCAAATGGAGAATTAAAATCACCTGAGGCCCTAAGGCTGAAAAGCAGGAGTGCTCAATCAGAAGTCATGACCCAAAGATAGGCATTAGTTTGATAGGGACCCAGCAAAAAGATGTTGTCTTGCCGTTGGCTGTTGGGCTCACATGAAACTGGCCCTTTTGGTGTGCTAAGTATCTCAATTTTTACATGTGTTTCATAGCAGAAACGCATGTCTTTATTCCCATAATAATTGTTCCGCATATCTTAGCACTACAGAGTGCAACTATCTCCTTTTTGTTACTTTGTTTCATGTTCAGTTTGTGCCTGTTGACATTAGAAAGGTAGGATGCCATCAATATTTTTCATAGATCACAGGGCCAATTCACAGCTGACATGAACCGCAAAAGAATCACCCCCGACTGCCACTACACTAGAACTAAAGCAATTAGAAAGAGCAAGGCAAAGCATTAGAATTGGCTCATCTAATGGATGCACCATTTCTGGGGTGCCTGCAGGCTGCTATGTTTAGGCTGGGAGGGGTAAACTCACCATGAACCCTCCCAGCTTGAGAATACCAGCTCTCAGCTGTCTACTTTATCTTGACTGGTTATCAAAAATAGGGGGGACCTAATGCTATTTTTTTTTTAATTATTTAAATAAATAAATAAGCTGTAAAATGGCATGACAAAGCCCCTGCATTGGCTGAAACATTGCATATCTTGCATTTTTTTTTTCCCTAAACAATAGAAGGAGTATTGGTGCCTTGAGTATTATTGTATTTGCTTCAAGTTTACAGCTAATGGGGGGTTGTGCCATGTAACACGAACAGTGTAGTGGTGCATGGAATACAGTTGCTTGTAGTCCAAATTATGAGTCTGATGTATGTATACATACAATAACCACACAGTGATCAATAACCAGAATGTGCTCTGATCAAAGCAGGAAAATTAGTGTTTATTTCATGGAAGTTAACTGCTTTTATAACGGTCTCTAGGGGAAGACTTGGGATCCTTCCAAGGGCGCAATACTTAATCATATCATATATGTTTCCAAGCAATTCTTACGAAGAAGATAGATGTAACATTAGGATATAGGAGAGACAGACGTACAGTACAGACCAAAAGGTTTGGACACACCTTCTCATCTCTAGAACAAATGTTAAGAGGAGACTTTGTGCAGCAGCCTTCATGGTAAAATAGCTGCTAGGAAACCACTGCTAAGGACAGGCAACAAGCAGAAGACACTTGTTTGGGCTAAAGAACACAAGGAATGGACATTAGACCAGTGGAAATCTGTGCTTTGGTCTGATGAGTCCAAATTTGAGATCTTTGGATCCAACCACCGTGTCTTTGTAGAAAAGGTGAACGGATGGACTCTACATGGCTGGTTCCCACTGTGAAGCATGAAGGAGGAGGTGTGATGGTGTGGGGGTGATTTGCTGGTGACACTGTTGGGGATTTATTCAAAATTGAAGGCATACTGAACCAGCATGGCTACCACAGCATCTTGCAGCGGCATGCTTTTCCATCCGGTTTGCATTTAGTTGGACCATCATTTATTTTTCAACAGGACAATGACCCCAAACACACCTCCAGGCTGTGTAAGGGCTATTTGACTAAGAAGGAGAGTGATGGGGTGTTACGCCAGATGATCTGGTCTCCACAGTCACCAGACCTGAACCCAATCGAGATGGTTTGGGGTGAGTGAAGACAAAAGGGCCAACAAGTGCTAAGCATCTCTGGGAACTCCTTCAAGACTGTTGGAAAACCATTTCCGGTGACTACCTCTTGAAGCTCATCAAGAGAATGCCAAGAATGTGCGAAGCAGTAATCAAAGCAAAAGGTGGCTACTTTGAAGAACCTAGAATATAAGACATATTTTCAGTTGTTTCACAGTTTTTTAAGTATTTCATTCCACATGTTTCCATTCATAGTTTTGTTGTCTTCAATGTGAATCCACAATTTTCTAGAGTCATGAAAATAAAGAAAACTCTTTGAATGAGAAGATGTGTCCAAACTTTTGGTCTGTACTGTATGTCCCAACATTTTTTGATACTGTACTTTTCTAAGATGCGAGAGAAAGCAGAAGTAGCTACATATTACTTCATTCTCTAAATTCCAAACTCAATTGACAAGAAAAATATCTTGTAAATGTCTCTGAATGCAGATATGGTTGTGCAGCACCCCACGGGACAGGTGGTTAACCTACGCATTCCCGGGCCATTGCAGGTCAGGTCAGGCGATGTCACGGGTGGCCTTGCCCGATTCCGTTGCTCCGGGGCGTGCAGTGAAAGGAAGGGAAAGCGGGGTGATGGAGAAAGTTTGTTGTGACGCCACCTGTGGTATGCGGCCAGGGAGTAGCCGCCGCTGCAGATTTCCTCACCGGGGTGGGTGTTATGGCAGCCAGGATGGTCTCGCTCCCCAGAGCCAGAGCGGGCCCTTGGTGGATGACGGGGGAGATAAAGGCCGTTGGTGCCAAAGCGCTTTGCGGCGATGCCGGTAAGGACAAGCCGATGCGGGTTCAAGGTGTCCTTACTCACAACTGCAGTTGCCAGCCCAGTAGCACCGGTCACCGTCGTGATGGGCTCCAGTCAATCCCAAGCAAGTAAGTGGCCACCACCGGTGTTTGAAGAGAGAGAGAGAGTGTCCTTGTCCTAGGATGTCCCCCTCAGCAGTTAGGAACCTGGGCTGAGCTCCCGCTCCAAGCCCCGGGCCTAGTGAAGTCCAAAAGTTCCAGAAGTGTCTTATCAGAACTATGGTCCCGACTGGTCTGTCCGTATAAGTGGGTTGTGCCTACCTCTACCCCTAATGGTGCCCGCCCCCTGGCGGTTGCCCAAGTAACTGGAAAGTCCCATGACTCTATATGGCCACCCCCGTCTGCCCCAAGACTGCTCCCCAATGGGAAGCACCTGACTGTATGTGAGATGAAATGTGGTGACACCGATGGTTAACCCCCCCCCTTACCTGAGATGGATACCACACCTTAACTGAGGTGCAATACCCTGTGGTGACCAGAGCCTCAGGGGCACCACAGTTGGAAGCACCATCTTGTCCTTTATTTTGGGTATTGTCATATAATCATGTCCATAACAACCCGTTCCCTTCATTCTTAGGATTGGTGGGGTGGCAGGCTTCAGGCTTCCCCAACCACCAACTATAAGGTAGATTTAATATCTTAAAGAAGAAGGTATGGCATCTTAATATCAAAAGTATATTCTAATTCAGCTTCTAAAACAAACATCACCAAAAGAAACTACAACTACGTGACGAGGATAAAAAGAAAACTAAAGCAGAGACACCAGGAACGTCTGCTGTATGTGAACTTGAACTTGGAACAGAACATGAGATGACATTGCCGATTACTGATATATGGGAGATGACAAGCGAGACCTAGACCACAACGTGAGAAGGGCACTTGCTGCGACAGATACATGAACGGTCATTATAAATCACAGTAACTAAACATCTCGGAGAGTTTACATCTCTGCAGGATGTAATGCAAAACACACCGCTATAGTTTGTCAAAGGGTTCATCACCAAAGTACATCACGCCGCGGCTGAGATTGTGCTGAAATATGGAGACGTCAAACACAGTCTATGCGAGAAGGAGTATAAAGAGGACTATAAAAGCGTTGTATGAGATTAGATAAATGGGAACCTGTTCTTGAGGAACAGCGCCACTCCTGGCTAATACTAGGATTGCAGTATAAATAAATAAATAGTATATATATATATATATACATATATATATATATATAAAAATAATAAATATATATATAAATATATGAATAAATAAATAATGTATATAAATAAATAAATATAGTAATAATAATAATAATAATAAATAATAATAAAATAAAAAATAATAAAAAATAAAAATAATAATAAAAATAATAATACAAATATTATAATAATAATATAATATATATATATATATATATATATATATAAATAATAAATACGCGTAAATAGTGCGGATGTGCAATACCCAACACAAACATGGTCAATAGAGGGCGCTATATCTGAAAAAAAATACACAAAATATTTATAATCTTTAGAAACCATGCAAAGGGCTGATCACATTTCAGCCAGAAGAGGTTTAATTACAAAGACAGGCAAGAGGACTGAGTTCTGAGTTGTTTCTATAAAACCAAAAAAGGGAATGAGAGACACGAAAACGTGATAGGCCAGGTCATTCATCTTTTTTATAGTCCCAACAACCTGCAGCTTCTTATAGGAGTGGAAAAAAAAAGTGTAAAAATTAAAAAAAAAAATATATAAAAAAATTAAAGGACATCATAATTTGAATAACTCCCTTTACCCACATTAAAAACAAAATAAATGCAAGAAAAAAAACATATTTGGTACATATAAAATTCTCTCAGCCATAGACTACATCAAAAATGGAAACTCACAAAAAATATGATAAAAGCTAGCAAAATGTGATATACCGTATTTTTCGTTTTATAAAATGCACCGGATTATAAGACGCACCCCAATTTTAGAGATAATATAGGTAAAAAAAGGGGTGTCTATTTCATAGTGTCTTACTGGAGGCGTGGCGGAAGCGGTGGTGGAGTGAAGTCACAGGAAGCAGGGGCGATGCTGGAGTTGGGCGATGCTGTTGGAGCTGCAGTGGTGGTTGTGATGGCTGCGGGCGCTTTTCTGGCTGTGTGGAGCAGGGTGTTGTGGCGGAGGTCAAAGATGGTCTGTCGGTGGTGCAGTCTTGAAGAGAAATTGCACCCAGAGTCGGCGCGTGCACCGAATGAGCTCTCAATGATAAGCCGAGATCTCATCTGCGCATGCACCACCTCCGGGCGCCATTTTCCTTAAGTCTGCTGCTGGGAGATCAATGGGCTGGAGGTGACGCATGCGCAAGATTAGATCGAGAAGATCTTGAGCTGAGAGCTTCATCTGCATGCGCAGATTACGGGCGCCATTATTTAAAGCCTGCACCACTGACAGAGCATCTCAGAGCACCGTCCTGCTCCACACATCCCCCACGGCAACCAGCACAACCCCCACCGCAGCCAGCACAACCCGCACCGCAGCCAGCACAGTATCCTGCAGCCAGCACAGCTCCCATTCCCCCCCTCCCCGTAAGCTAAATTCGCATTATAAGACGCACCCCTCATTTTGGGAGGAAAAGTGCGTCTTATAGTAAAAAAATACGATATACTCCAAAGTTGTATCAATAAAAACTACAGCGTCCCATGCAAAAAATCAAGTCCTTGCATAACTTCTTCCATGGAAAAGAAAAGAAGTTATGGGTTTCAGAAAATGGCAACAAACAACATTTTTCTTATTACAAAGCTCAGAATTTTTTAAGCCACTGAAACAATAAGAAAACTATACATGTTTGGTATTGCTATATTATCACACATAGCAGTTGCACTCAAGTAGAGGGAAAGGGAAAACAAAGATGTATATGGTGAACATTGGAATCTGAATCTGCATTACTGCAAAGAAAGCTTGAAAAAAAATTTGGGGGAAAAATGAGTTATTTTGCAAATAAAATTGGCCAAATTTACTTGAGCCCAGCTACCACGCCAAGGTGTAAGTCTCAACTTGACCAATTGTATTTGCAAAAGAACTCATTTTTTCCCAAAAATGTTTTGCATGTTTTCTTTGCAGTAATGCAGATTCACATTCCAATGTTCACCATATACATCTCTTTGTTTTCCCCTTACCTCTACTTGAGTGCAACTGCTATGTTTGATAATGTACACTATGTTCAATTTGCACCAGTTCAGGCTATAAGATTAGGAAGTGTCGGCAATATTTTTTCTGTTTTGTATTATGGAGTCATGTCTTTTTTCTGCGCACTCCTCCCAGTGACCTCAGGGGTTTTAATTTTTCTTTTGCAGGTTCATCTCTAGCCCTTACAAAGAGGTCAGGAATGACACAAAAAGAGGCAGAAAATTAGATTAGGACCCAGTTGAGAGTTACACCTTGGCGTGGCAACTGGGCTCAAGTAAATTTGGCCAATTTTATTTGCAAAATAACTAATTTTTCCCCAAAATTTTTTACCATGTTTTCTTTGCAGATTCACATTCCAATGTTTACCATATACATCTTTGTTTTCCCCTTCCCTCTACTTGAGCGCAACTGCTATGTTTGATAATGTAGCAATACCAAACATGTATAGTTTTCTTATTGTTTTAGTGGCTTAAAAAATTCTGAGCTTTGTAATAAGAAAAATGTTGTTTGTCGCCATTTTCTGAAACCCATAACTTTTTTTCTTTTCCATGGATGAAGTTATGCGAAGACTTGATTTTTTGCATGGTGCGTTGTGGTTTTTATTGATACAATTTGGGAGTATACCGTATTTTTTGGATTACAGTATTAGGTGCACTTTTCCCAATAAAATTAACGCCATAAAAATAAAACCCAATACAATGGTGGAATTTTTTATTTTTCACTAATTCGCAACAGTTCGAATTTTGTTTTTTAGATATATCTACAGACAATATGGTAAAAAGAATTTTGTCTTTTATACCTACAGATTGATGTCAAAGGAGAAATGAAAAACCTAAGACTCTTTGAGGGTGAATAAAAACGCCAAAATGAAAATTTGCAGCATTTTTAAAGGGTTAACCAACTATCCTGTTTTTTTACTTATTCATTCTCTCTTTCCAGCTATGAAGAATCACTTCATTTATTAAATTATCACATTTTTCAAGGTCGTTTTTTTGTTTTTTTAGATAAATTCAGTTTTTAGTTGCAATATTAGGAATTAATTTGCTTTCATCAGATCCGACGGATGGGATGGAATTGTTAAAGAGACAGGATTTTCTAGAAATTGCTCGAAATTTTAAGAGCGCGCCTCAGCGTTAATCAGGACGCCGCACTTCTGTCCTCTGTAAATTAAACTGTGTCTTTCGGGAGCCTGGAATTCGTTAATTTGTATTTTTGTTTAACATTATTCACAGTATTTTATAACTCGTTACTAAAAAAATTCCGGTTTATGAAATTTAATTATTTCTATTCACAGCATTTTTGCAGAGTAATTATTATCCCTTTCATGAATACTAATGACACATTTCTGGCTGGGATATTATACTGGAAAATACATATATAAAATACACAGCTATTGCTTTATTTGCTTGTTCCGCAGAGACGCGGAGTATTAAAGGTTATTGTCATTCAAATTTCCATCTCTGGATAGTGGCCGACATTTATCCATTAGTTTCTATATATTGTCATGCTTATCTGTTCCAGGGCTCCGAATCTCCAGCCAGATCCATTCTGCCGAGCCAATTGTTCATTAAAATGTACCGAGAATTCCTAAGGTGCAGAGACATTTCCATTTGCTTTTTGTAGGACGCTGACTGCTGGTAAGCACTTTTATATTCACAATGTGAATTCTTGTAAAGAAAGTTATTTAGGGCTTGGGAAAAATAAAGATTCTTCGGAAAACTGGATTGAGAGTGCGGTATTCAGCTTATACATTGAGTAAAATGTCTTACAAGTACATATTACCAAATCTTTTGAGTTTAGAATTTGCCAAGTTTGGTGAATTTTCCAAAAATGAAGAATCACAGGTCCTCCAATTACCCTGAAAACATATGTTTGTGTCATGGTGATAGTGAGAGAGAGAAGACAGGGGCTCCTAGACTGGCCATCAGCCTAGGGGACCCTGGCTATCCCTATTCCCAGAATTACTGTGGCGCCCTGGACTAGCCAGGTCGTCACAGGTACTACAACACACACCCCCACCCCGAGACAGGCACATCAGTCAGACACAAAATCCTTGTTGCCTCCCTCCAGGGGCTGATGTCCACACCAGGTGGGGTGGAGCCAGGCGGTTGGCCCCACCCACTGAGGAGTTCACAGTCCTGGAGGCGGGAAAAGGAAGGGAGTTGAATTAGGGAAGTGCAAGAGAGAGGAGTGAAGTAGTAGTGGAGGAGTAAACTGACCGTGTCCAGGTGTGTGGCCCAGGCACTAAGAGCAAGGTTGGCGAGACGGTGGTGGCCATCTGCAGGAGAGGCAGATCAACGCGGAACCGTAGGACCGGGGTCGGGCGGTGGCCCGCCGGTACTGAACCGGGGAGCGAAGTGAAGCCAGCACACACCGGCAGGACCTGCGGACCCCGACCAGGCTTGGAGTCACCGTAAAGAGGTCAAATCCGTTAGTGACCAGAACCCCAGGGGTTTCCTAACATTCAAGACCCGATAGAAGGCAACCGTCCGACCAGTAGAAGGAAATACAGTTACCGCCACAGCTAGAGTTCCAAGGGCCAGAGCCTGCGGGCAAAAGGGCTCCTCCGGCACATATACATGCTGGGGAGCGGGTTACCGTTGGGAAGCCATCGGGACCAAACATACACAAAGGTGCAGGGAAAGGCAGCCACCACCAACCGTCCGGGAGAAACCACAGCAGCCGGCTGCAGGACCCGTCCATCCAGCCGTTTGGTTTACCAGAGACTTTGCGTACCATTGTGGATGAGTGAGTACAACTGTGCCATCCGGCACCATGCTGCGCAGTCCAGGCGACCCTGCACCTTGCCAACCCTGCCTCCCCATCACCTCACCGGGCCCCGGGACCACCAACCCCTAACCACGGAGGGGGGAAAACAACATCCCAGCTGCTCCCTGCCATCGCTCCCGGGATCCCCGTCACCAGCAGCGGTGGTGCACAACCTCACCACAACCCGTGGGTGGCGTCACGGACTACAATCCCCCAAACCAACCACCCCTTTCACTCACGGTCGAGGAGCGCCGCTCGAGTCCCCAGATCCGGCCCACCGCTCGAGCCACCGAGCAGCCATCGCAGCAGCGCTGGACCCGAGCGTTAGCGAGTGCAGCGCAGTGGTGTCCTCCCCGCCCGCGACACACACAGTCACAAGACTGGAGCACAGGCGCACAGCACTGCCTAGACTGATCCTCTGCAGACGGAGCCGCGCCCAGTAATAGTCTACTTACTGGACTGGTAGATGTAGAATCTGGCTAGGATAAAGATTAATTCATGTGTATATATGCGTCCCCAGTCACTTTTATGCCCCCCACCGGCTTCCCAGTAACTTGTATGCCCCGCCCCCCAGTAACAAATATGCGGTTTATTATATTAATATTTTATTGTATTTTTTTTTCTATTTGGGGGGGGCCCTTTCAGACTTTTGCTATGGGGCCCCATGATTTCTATGTACGCCCCTGGTTAGAGCCAAACACTGTGTGACAGTTTAACGTTCTAAGGCCTTCTGGGATTGTATCCTATCAATCTCTCAATCTCAAAATCAACCTGAATAATGTCAATATGAGCTCATCATAGACACGGATGGTAACCAACCTGTATGAGCTACCCAGTAGAGAGGCAATCATTATAGATCAGGACCAGGTCTGGAGCTAATAAGTCATGAACTCTCTACAGAACTCGCTGGTCAGGCCATCCAGCCCCGAGCTCTTGTTGGCCTTTAATAACTCAATGCTCCTCTTCACCTCCTCCTCAGTTATGGGCCCAACCATACTATATGCCTATATCGGGTCTAATGTCGACAGAGCCACACTCTTCAGATAGGCTTTAATGTCATCTTTACTGATCTGAGCCCCTTTACACAGGTCTCTATTAAAATTTCCAATAATCTTATGGACTTTCTCCTGCTCTGACTCCTCCACCCCATTCCCATCTAACAAGACCATAATAAGCTTCTTACTGACCCTATTCTTACAAGCAATAACGTGGTCTGAGGTATAGACACCCCAACTATCAAACTGCCTCTCTGCCTTGAGAGACTTGAGGCGATCGTACTGCAGCTCTCTCATCCATTGCTTTATCTGGTTTACCCTCCGGCAGTCCACATTCTCTCCACCATTCATCCTGCTGGAGAGCTGTCTCAGAAGCAGCCTCAGGACGGAATACCTCCTATACTTCACATTACTACCTCTCCTGGCTGCTCATATAACAAACTCCTTGATGTCACTTTTTATGATCTCTCACCACTCGGCTATATCATCACACATACACTGCACGGTCATCCACTCATTATAGGTGGTGAAACACTCTCTAAACCCTGGATCATGGATCACAGAGTTGTTCTCCTTCTCGTGCTTCCTAGAACAGACTACAGCTTGGGCCAGATCCAGTGTCACGCTCACTGTACAATGGTCAGAGTACTCCAGGGGGATGATCCAATACTGATAGCATCTCACCTACACCTGGTCTATTCTACTGACATTACAGTTCTCATGGTAAGTGTATGTCTTACTGGAATAATGGGAACCATAGGGGTCTACTAGATTGGCCTGCTAAAACATCTCGTCATATCTCAGTCTCTTGTGACTGCTGGATATGTATGTAGGGGGGGGTTGAGGGTTAGGCCCATCCTTGCACTCGTACCCGGCACACCACTGTCCTATGTACTGTCTGCAAATTTCTTGTTTCTTTGTTTTTGCCACCAGGTGGCAGTGTAGCAGCATTGTTCTCCTGGCACCTTGGTGGGCAGAAAGAGAGCAGTAGTAGGAGGAGGATAGGAGTATATAAAGGTGGGACAGGAAGTAGACTGCAGGAGAGTCCCCAGGAAGATGGATGAGTAACAAGCCCACCATGATGATTCTGACCCATTAGGTTACCCCTGAGACCATGATACGTGGGATTCGGATCTGGAATAATCAACTGCGTCCCCCAGGAGAGGGGTCTGGCGTCCGTTTCACCTGGCTGCTAATACTCAAATAATTCCACACTCACTGAAAGGTCAGGTCACCCTCAAGATGTAGGGTATGTCTGGATGGCCTGGGCACAGATGGAGAGCTCTGTCGGTTGCGATCCTTCTTACACAATGGCGTCTCCTGTGGGTGCGATGAATGGGCCCAATGGACTTCATGACCCGGTATCATGCCAGTGTGATGTGCAGGAGACGTGCGCACGTGGCATATTAGAGCGCAGCGCTTTGGCTGCGGCCCGAAGCGAGTGTTCTAAGAAGTGACATGTCACTTATTTCGTGCGCTCTGCATGCAGTCTATGGGAGGGGCTGCACTCAGAGCGCATGGAATCAGCTTTTTTTTTTCATTACGGACTCTTTCTGCAGCGAGTTGAAGTGCACGTGTGCTGGCCTTACACCGGAAGCTAGATAGTCTGGGGAAATTCCCGGTCACCATAGCAACGGGTTCCCCTGGGCAGGGTGAGTCATTCCAAAGGTGGGGGCTGCCCTCAGGGAGTGGAAAACACAGACAGTTTCTAGTCAGATCAGTCTGAGACACAAAAGAGAGCAGACAGCCTGAGCAGAGCTAAAGCAAGGCTGGTCTTGGGGACAGGAGATTGGTGGACTTTGTCCCAGAATCAGGGGCCACAACACCGCACTGAGTCTGCAGGAATGAGACTGGAATAGGGCGAGAGGTAACTGGTGGAGATGATGATGAGACAAAGGAGAAATGGTAGCAGACGTCGAGCCGAACCGATCCCAGAGTGCCAGCGCTGACAGGGTGCAGAAGCCCTTGGGCAGATGATACTCTATGTTGTCTGCCAGAATCTGCAGGGGAAGGGGATTACAAATCCTGTCGCCCACTACCCACTTTCTCGGAGCACAGTTACATATAGGATCCGGGGTCAGAGCTACAGTCAGACCCCACGGCAAGCATCCGCGCCAACTACATACGGGACGGGACACTTAACACCGACAGCTGGGTCCCAAAGTTGCTTCAAGCCACGGGGATCCACAACCAAGCGCAAGGAGGAAGGTCTCTCACATTTCCACAGACACCGGTGATTGCCTCCGATTCACCCGGGACCGGCTGGAGTCCATCCATGGCGGCGGAGAGCGGCACCTCCGGGGAGCTTTAAGAACTTTGAGTAAAAGGAACTTTGAACCGCAGCCCCGGTGTTGTCCTTGTCATTGCCACCGCCACCGCCCCGCGCTTCGGCGCCATCAGCCGTACCCATTGCCCTCATCCTCCCTAGGGCTCGCTCCACCTGTGGGAAGCCGGACTATCTGGATTGCGTTCACATCAGCCCTGGAGGAGAGCAACATTTTGCTAGTCCCTGGCCGCACACCATGGGTGGCGTTGCAAAGCATCCCCCATTTCCATCTAACACTGCCCTTGGAAGAGGAAAAGTCGCAGGAAGGGTCGGAGGAGGAGGAGATCGAGACCCCAGTCACCGATGCAACCAGTGATATGCTTCCCAGGGACCCTTCACTCCCCTTGCATTCCCCTTTACACCTTGCACCTGTTTGTTTATCCTTTACCTGTAGCCGATGGGGCCATGGACCCGGGTCAGGACAGTCACAATAACCTCACAAAACCACTGGCCCGGTGAAGAGTTACCCCTGAGGCTCCGTGGGGCACTACACATACACATATTTGTTGCTCTTCAGATACATCTCCTGAAAGAAGATGTCAGATCTCTCATCAGATAGATGCTGGTAAATCACCTGCCACAGGCTCTTAGCCCTCACACTGTTCATATTAATGGAGCTTATTCTCTGTCGCATCCAAATCACTTACACATTCTGGTCTTATTCCACCTTCCACTGCTGTCAACTGTAGTGCCCCATCTCTTCGTGGACACTGAAGGGTCAAGATCCATGTCACGGGGATCATTATCTGGACCATATGAAGGACTTTGCTCAATTTGTGCCTCTTCTAGCTCTTCTTTTCCCAGTACACTGAAGAGTCATTGACCTATCGCCAGTGCTGGAGGCTCAGATGTTTTGTACACTTTGGTGACTTTTATGGAAGAATCCGCAGTAGCATTCTTTCTTTTTATGGTCATGAACCCTTCTTCATCCATACTGAATGCTTCGGCTAGATCAACTGTTTCTTTAGACGTACTGGGCTGATGATTTTAGTTCTGACTAGTGATGGGCGAACTCACAGATAACCGGGACTATCGGATTTAACCAGATTTTAAAAGAAATCTGGTTCCAGCCCAGGATTGATCCTGGGTATCTGGCCGGATTCAAGTCCACATATAAAAATTATTGTAGAAGGCATAGGGGGATAGGAGCAGGAACGCTATACTTACCAACGATCCAGGTAAGCTGTAACTGCTCTTGCGGCAGCCCATTCAGTTCTGGAGATGCACATTAGCCTTTATGCATATGCTCTGCTTTCCCCGCCCACCGACGTCTGTAATTGGTTGCCGTCAGACGCACCTCCACCCTAATTGACAGCGTGTCTGACTGCTTTCAATCACAGACACTACACACGTCAATCGTGGTTTAAAAATAAATAAATAAATTGGCTTAGGGTCCCCCATATTTATGAGCCCCCAGCCATGCACTTATCTTGGCTGTGTATCAAAGTAAGAGGAGGAACCGCATGTGGCTTTTTATTAATTTTGATACCCAGCCATGATAAAGCCCGACAGCTGGAGCCTGGTATTTTCAGGCTGGGGAGACCCATGGTTATTGAGAGCCCCCAGCCTAAAAATAGCAGCCACCCAGGATTGTCGCATCTAGATGCGACAATCCCAGCATTTTACCCAGCTCTTTCAGAGTGCCCTGGTGCGGTAGCAGTCAGGGTAATAAGGGGTTAATTGCAGCACACAGCTGCCACTAAGCCCTAGATTAGTAATGGGATGTGTCTATGAGACCCACCCCATTAGTAATCTGTAAGTGAAAATAAATAACGACAAACCGAAAAAATCTTTTATTTGGAATAAAAGATAAACACCCTCTGTCACCATTTTATTAAATCCCAAAACATCCCTGCAGGGTGACTTAATCCATACGAGGTCCCACGATGATTCAGATTCGCTACATCTGAAATTACAGCACGTGATCATGAAACATGTCCAGACACTGTAGCTACAAGCAGAGACTGAGCCACTATCAGATGTGACGTCACTTAGCTATGTTGCAGTCACAGCTGAAGGTTCCGACGGTCCTCCACTTGGGACCGAAGGAAACCTGATCTCAGGGTATTTCATTAAACTCAGCGACCCTACCTGAGGTCAGGTTACCTGCGGTCAAAGGTGGCGGACAATGGGAATCTCCCAGCTGTGACCAAAATTTACCTGAGTGATGTCACTGCTGATCAAGGCTCAGTCTCTTCCTGCAAAGAATTGCGGACCCGGCACTCGGATACATTTGAAACCGTGCAGATCCAGACTTTTACAATCGGGGTCCACCCATCACTATTTCTGAGTGATACTAGCTTAGCTTTGGTCTTTCTTTGGTGGCTAAAGGTACTATAGTTTTTTCTTCAGTTACTGGGGGTCCTAGTAGTACAGCATCTGTTTGTACTACATCAGACTCTGGGACAGTTTTGCTAATGTTATGACTTCTATCCTCATTATTGCCAAGGACAACATCAGGACCTCTTCCTGAACTTCCTCAACAAGTTCTAAGTAGATTTAGTCATTATATTTATTATATTCTGCATGCAGGCACTCCTAAAATAAGAAAGTATGACCTGGTCCTGAACAAAGATGACGGATCCTATACACTCGTCCTTTGCATGGCCAAACTTTCCACATAATGAGAACTTAAAATGAGAGCAGAGATGTTACTACTAGGGATGATCGAATACCTAAAATATTTGGCTTCGCGAATATCCGACGAATAGGTCGCTGCTATGCAAATATTCGATGCGCAATGTAAGTCTATGGGAAGCCCGAATAGTTCCGAATAGTTGTTATTCGGGTTTCCCATAGACTTACATTGCACATCAAATATTCGCAAATAGTCGAATAGCGGCGACCTATTTGGCAAATATTCGTGAAGCCGAATATTTGAGCTATTGGATCATCCCTAGTTACTACCCTTGTCACATGTGGCTATGTTACTATCCTGGTCAGATGTGGATCACCAGGACAGTAACATATTCCCATCTCTTAATGTGCCGCCCCCATGCCAGCAGCCAGTGCTGCTAGGATCCGGATCTATGGTACGGCTCGAGGGGTTCTCTGGACCCGGGGGTCGAGTGGGCACTCCGAATAAAGGGGACATATTTATACGGGGTTGTTTGCAAAAATGTCTGTGACGCCACTCACGGTGTGTGGTGATATGTAGCACCACCACTGCAGTTGTGGAACTCCCGGGATGATGGTCTTCCAGCTGGATGTTAACCCCTCCGTGGGTAGGGACGGATGTCCCGGGGCCCAGTGTCTCTATGCTGATGAGGGTGATTGCAGGGGCCGGCGCACCTGGCCAGGCCGGGGATGTTACTCACAGTCAAATAAAGCACACAAGTCTTGTGGTAAACCAAGGTGATGGTGGCCGACTGCCGCAGACGGGTGTATCTGAGTCAAAGTCTCTCTCCTCTGTACGCAGTGTTGTGTAGGTAGGACGTCCTGGTTTGAAATGCAGGAGTTTGCTCCCGATCCTTTGGTTGGGAGCCGTGCCCGTCTGACGCTGACCCTTGGGATCTACGGGCCCTGGCGGTAGCCCTATCCCTCTCGGTGGGTGGTTGCCTACTTTTCGGGACTTAGGTTGGGACAGGACCTAAAATCCTGCCCTCAATTTGTTAATTAGCTAGGCCGTTCTTGCCGGTCCTGGCTTCAGGGTCCAAGTACCCCCTCTGTGCACATGGTTTCCGGGTCGGTTATCCAGTGTTGATACCGGCGGGCTCCAACCCTGTCCCTGTCCACCTCGGATCCACCTAGCCATCTTCCCATCTCCTGCAGACTCTGGCTACTGTCTGCCACCTAGCCAAGGTGTCAGGGCTCCGACCCTAACACCTGTCAGCTTAGGACCTCCACTCCAAACTTAACCTTCAACTTCACTGACTGTTTTCCCGCCCCGAGCTCTCTAGACCCCTAGGTGGGCGTTTCCAACCGCCTGGTCCCGCCCACTGGTGTGTCCGTCCTTCCCTGAGAGGGGTGACTAGGGTTTCAGGTCGGCTGTTTTAACCCTGTGTGGGATTGGTGTTATACGGGTCCCTACATGTGTATCTACCTGGTTTCCCAGGGCGCTACATTCCCCCTTGGTTGAATACAGACCGTCCGCGGGCTGTCCGACCACTACAATTTATTATAACCGGAACTGGAAAAAGGTAAAAAGACATAAATACAAGCATAATAACAGTAAACAATTTCTTCCCTTATGGGAGGCATATTTCTTAAACGTTGCACATTTAAACAGAACGGGGCGGACCGGGCCACCTTCTTGTTGCTCCCACCCAAACAAACCTGACCCTGGTGCTACCCCTAAGAACTGGGTGACACCCCTTTTCCAAAGTCCAGGAACGGGTCCAGGTGACGCCCACACGGGCCGGGTAAAAAGTTCCTTACCCGGCAGTCCTTGTCACGGGTTCCAAAGTCCGGTGACCCCTGGCCTGGAGGTTTGTCACTCAGCCGACTCTACCGCAGGCCCTTCCTCCAATCAGCCTCTCCAGTGGCTGTCGCGGGACAAGAAAAGTAGCCTAAGGGTATTTACAAGGCCCAAAAGTTTTTGGGTTGGCTTTCCAGTCCATAGCCGTGGTCCATATTTATAAACGGTAATTGTAACGGGGGTTCAACTTTAACTGGGGTAGCCGGGAACCGCTACCTTAAAAATTTTCTGTGCTTGAAGATGGCGGAGGGGGGTGGAGGCACACTTCTTCATCCCTCTTTCCCCACTTCTTCACATCAAGGGCAAACCACCCCCTCTCTCCGCAATGCCGGGTGTAGGAGACCAGCTCTCCTGGCTCCAGGTCACGATCCGGGTGGCCCGTAGGCAAATGTGAGGCCACGTCCCTCCGGGACACAAATATCTTGGCCTCCAGGCCCGGTTCATATATAAAGCGCCATCCCTTTTTGGGGGTTAAAGTGCCGGACCTGTCCTTCGAACGTCGGGCCCCGCACCCGGAAAGTTGCCTGTCGGAGGTTATCCTTCTCCTGGTATGTCCTGTGTAGGACTTCGGCCTTCCGCTTCTCTCAGGCCGCGATCTCCGTCTTCAGCTGTTGCCGCTGCCGCTCCTAAAACGGAGTACGGGTTCCGCACTCTGCTCCCTCCTGCTCAGGGTCTTGGACCATCCGGACGTCCTCACTGCCGGCTACAATCGGGCTCACGTGAAGTGGAAGAGGGCTCCGTCGGTCCGCGGCCTGCTCTGCCACCCTGCAGGTGCATCCCGGCTGCGCCTCAGCCGGGAACGGGTACAGGGAGGCGGCCGGCGTCTTTGCTGACTTCCAGTCGGGCGTCGCCTCTGCTGCGGCTGGGCGGATTGCTGGGGCCGACGTCATCATGTGCGCTGCCTTCTCCGGGGTCGGGAGTGATGTCATCTCTGGTGCGGCCAGGCTCAGGGCCAGAGGGGACGTCTTCCGGGCTTTGGTCTTTCACGGGGCTGCTACGGGTGCCGGAGCGGTGGCATGCTCATGGCCTGAGGACTCCGTTGCCGGGTCCTCGCAGGCGGACGGAATGGAGACCGCTGCCGTTGCTGGTGGCAGTGGACTAAGCGGGGTGCTAGCTACAGGTACGGGCAGCGAGGGAGGCAGTGTGGTGGACGAGGGCAGACCTGGCCCCTCAGCCTGTTGGGCCGGTCCCGGTGGGACATAGGGGCGTTGGTCGCTTACCCGCTCCTCCAAGGTCACCTCCACTTCGCGGGCCCGGACGGCTGCGACCAGTTCCTGCATCTCGGCCGTCCATCTCTTCAGAAAGAAGTTAGCCTGGGCCTGGATTTTTCGGCACCTTCGTTCTGTCTGGGCTTCCACCCAGTCGGCAGTCCCTGGGGCAAACTCCTCCATCTTCGGGTTGCCGGACTGGTCAGACATCCTCTTAGTGTGGTGTCCAGGAACGGAAGATGGCAGAGTCCTGGTGTCCCTGCCTCTTATTTCCTCGGATCACATGCAGCTATTCTCGCCCGCCCCCTGTTTTTTCGGGAGCAGACCTCTGATGTGGCTTGATAGTTTCAATTTCGGCCTGAGGGTTTTTCCTTCCGGCCTTGTTCCCAGGGGGCGGGGCTTCGGCTGTTGAAGACGCTGGGCTGTTGTTTTTCGCGCCCAAAAATGGCGGCAAAGATGGCGGTTTTCAAAAATTTTGCAGTGAAGCACCGCTGACAGTCCAGAACAAGGCGCACTTTCAACGGGTAAGTGAATGGGTAAGAATCCTGTTCGTGACGCCAAGTTTCGGGGTGTTCCACCCCCATGCCATCAGCCAGTGCTGCTCGGATCCGGACCTACGGTATGGCTCGAGGGGTTCTCTGGACCCGAGGGGGTCACGTGGACACTCCGAATAAAGGGGACGTATTTATATGGGGTTGTTTGCAAAAATGTCTGTGATGCCACCCACGGTATGTGGTGATATGTAGCACCACTGCTGCAGTTGTGGAACTCCCAGGGTGATGGTCTGGCAGCTGGATGTTAACTCCTCCATGGGTAGGGATGGATGTCCCGGCGCCCAGTGTCTCTATGCTGAGGAGGGTGATTGCAGGGGCCGGCGCACCCGGCCAGGCCGGGGATGTTATTCACAGTCAAATAAACCACACGTCTTGTGGTAAACCAAGGTGATGGTGGCCGGCTGCCGCAGACGGGTGTATCTGATCCCAAACCCGGGCTGGTAGTCAAAGTCTCTCTCCTCTGCACTCAGTGTTGTGTAAGTAGGACTTCCCGGTTTGAAACACAGGAGTTTGCTCCCGGTCCTTTGGTTGGGAGCTGTGCCCGTCTGACGCTGACCCTCGGGATCTACAGGCCCTGGCGGTAGCCCTATCCCTCTCGATGGGTGGTTGTCTACTTTTCGGGACTTAGGTTGGAACAGGACCTAAAATCCTGCCCTCAATTCGTTAATTAGCTAGGCCGTTCTTGCCGGTCCTGGCTTCAGAGTCCAAGGTCCCCCTCTGTGCACACGGTTTCCGGGTCGGTTCTCCAGTGTCGGTACCGGCGGGCTCCAACCCTGTCCCGGTCCACCTCAGATCCACCTATCCATCTTCCCGTCTCCTGCAGACTCTGGCTACCATCTGCCACCTAGCCAAGGTGTCAGGGCTCCGACCCTGGCACCTGTCAGCTTAGGACCTCCACTCCAAACTTAACCTTCAACTTCACTGACTGTTTTCCCGCCCCGGGCTCTCCAGACCCCTAGGTGGGCATTTCTAACCCAGGTAGAAGGAGTGCAGCTGATGTCACACCATTCTTTTGTATGAGCTGGATCATCATAGAGGCACAGATGCCTTAAACTTCATGAACTTCAGAAGAACTTTCCTTATATAAATTCTGAAGGGGAATGTTTTCTTCTGGTCCTGTTTACTTTATCCTGACTGTATTTCTCCTTTGAGGTGTGGATTCACCAGTCTTGTGACTTTGGAAAACAGTCTTCTGGGTTGAGATCCATCAGCAGGTGGATCAGTGCTGAAGCTTTCCCCAGAGGCATGTGGATCAGTGCTGGAGCTTTCCCCAGCGGCACGTGGATCAGTGCTGAAGCTTTCCCCAGCGGCATGTGGATCAGTGATGGAGCTTTCACCAGCCGCAGATGTATCAGTACTGGATCTTTCACCAGCTGCAGGCGGATCAATGCTGGAGCTTTACACAATAGCAGGTGGCTCACTGCTGGAGCTTCCCCTGCCGCAGGTGGCTCAGTGCTGGCCAGCGACTGTCCTTTTCAAGCGATACGTTTAACACAGTCTTGTAAGGCGCACAGTACCCGGTTGTTATGGGCACGCAATCCTGTTCGTGACGCCAAGCGGAGCACCCCACGGTGCCTGGGGGGATACTCGTCGCTGGAACCAGTGAAGGGTCGGGGGATGTCATGGGTGACCTGCCTGGTTTCGTGACCTTGAGGTGTCCACAGAAGGGGGTGGATGGGATGAAGAGGATGAGGGTAGTAGTGATGAGGGTGAGGATGATTGTCTCGTGATGCCACCTGTGGTACGCGGCCAGGGATTACCCGCCGCTGCTGTCACTGTCCTCCAGGGCGGATGGTTGTAGCAGCAAGGATGGTTCTGCTTCCCACAGATGGAGCGGGCACTGGGGAGGATGATGAGGGGAGTAGTGGCCGTTGGCGCCGAAGCGCGGGGCAACGGCAATCAAAAGACTGAGTCAGCTGCTGCGGTTCCAGGTCTTTTACTCACTGTCCTTAGATTGCCCGGGGGTACCGGTCACCGCCGTGGTGGGCTTCAGCCAATCCCGGTTAAGTTAGAGGTGGCCACCGGTATTTGCAAGTGTCCTTTCTAAGAGATGCCCTTCCAAGAGTGAGGAACCCAGGCTGAACTTTCTGCTCCAAGCTTCTGGCCCCATGAAAGAAGAGAAGAAGGAAATGGCGTTGTGTTGCCAGAACTGAAGTCCCAAATTGACTGTCAACAGTGTGAGGTTGCTCCTACTTCTACTACCATGTGGTTGTCCTAGTGACCGGGAAAGTCCCATGCCTCGTGATAGCCAACCCCCAGCCTACCCTAGTCCAGCTCCACAGTGAGAAGGTTCTTAAGCTGTATGTAAAGTGGAATGTGGAAACACCGGTGATTAACCCCCTCATTACCTGAGATGAACATTGCACCTTAAATGAGGTGCATTACACTATGGTGACTGAAGACTCAGGGGCGCCACATAAGATCAAGTTATTCCCTAAAGCAAAATATCAGCAAACAGACCCAGGAAGGTGCACAGGAATCAGTCTAAGGTGTGCAGCTCACTCCTCCAGCTTTCAGGCAGAGACAGAGATTTCTGGAGAGGCAGATATTGCGCGAAAACCTGTAGTAGTGAGACATGGTGACCAGCATTGCATGCTCAGGATGCACAAGATTGCAGTCAGGTGGCAGCTGTAAAAGTGCTGCGGAGCCTGGACCCAGCAGTGGATCTATAAAGTCAAATTATCCCCTAGTTGCAGTTCATCATACTAATATTATCCTGTAATGCGGCTTGTGCAGCCCTTTAAGGATGTGTAATTTTATTGCTGCATGTTGCTGTAAGCCCCATAAAACTTATAGTCGTGGGGGAGAGGGTGAATATTTATTTTGTTTTAACAGCGGGCGAGTACAGCTGTCTGAGTGCACCCGATTACCAATGCCGGGACAAAATGGTGGGCGAAGGCAGTGGTAAATATTTATTTTGTGCTAACAGCAGGCGAGTACAGCAGTCTGACTGCACTAATAAGTGACGCTGGTACAAAGGGGTGGGCGGGAAAAGGGTGAATATTCATTTTGTATTAACAGCAGGCACGCAACTAAAAATTTTCTGGGATTTGAGCAACACAATGGGGCAACGTACAGCAATAAAAATATAAGACATCCCCTGAAAATAAGCCCTTGTGCATCTTTTGGAGTAAAAAATAATAACAGATCGTGTTATATTTTCGGGGAAACATGGTATCTTAATGTGTCAGATTGAAGATGGCCCCTGGGTTGTCAGCAGGAGGAGACAATGGTACATTGTATAACTGAGTGCTGGGGAGGGAGGAAAATATGGGAAGAAAAATACTGCAAGTTAAAATTCCCAATATTGCAGTCTCTAAAATACTCAGATATAATCTGTTCTGTACCATCTAACATAAGTAACATCAACCGGGGAACTATACCTCTGATTACTACACTCATAAAATACTATCCTAGGCAGTCGAAAACACCAGTGTCCATCAGTAGGGACCTCTGCCATCATACAACAGCAGTGAACCTGATCATGTCAGAACTGTGCATAAAATGGGTAGAGATCGGGAAAAAACGGAAAAACAAGACAGTATGGGGGAACGTACATATGGATTAATGTTGAGTTAACTTTATAACTACTATAATACTGCCCCTATGTACAAGAATATAACTACTATAATACTGCCCCCTATGTACAAGAATACAACTACTATAATACTGTCTCCTATGTACAAGAATATAACTACTATAATACTGCTCCTATGTACAAGAATATAACTACTATAATACTGCCCCCTATATACAAGAATATAACTACTATAATACTGCCCCTATATACAAGAATATAACTACTATAATACTGCCCCCTATGTACAAGAATATAACTACTATAATACTGCCCCCTATGTACAAGAATATAACTACTATAATACTGCCTCCTATGTACAAGAATATAACTACTATAATACTGCCCTTATGTACAGGAATATAACTACTATAATACTGCTCTTATGTACAGAAATATAACTACTATAATACTGCTCCTATGTACAAGAATATAACTACTATAATACTGCTCCTATGTACAAGAATATAACTACTATAATACTGCCCATTATGTACAAGAATATCACTACTATAATACTGCCCCTTATGTACAAGAATATTACTACTATAATACTGCCCCTATGTACAAGAATATAATTACTATAATACTGCTCCTTACTATAATACTGCCCCCTATTTAGAAGAAAATAACTACTATAATACTGCCCCCTATGTACAAGAATATAACTACTATAATACTGCTCCTATGTACAAGAATATAACTACTATAATACAGCTCCTATGTACAAGAATTTAACTACTATAATACTGCCTCCTATGTACAAGAATATAACTACTATAATACTGCCTCCTATGTACAAGAATATAACTACTATAATACTGCCCTTATGTACAGGAATATAACTACTATAATACTGCTCTTATGTACAGAAATATAACTACTATAATACTGCTCCTATGTACAAGAATATAACTACTATAATACTGCCCCCTATGTACAAGAATATAACTACTATAATACTGCCCCTATGTACAAGAATATAACTACTATAATACTGCTCCTATGTACAAGAATATAACTACTATAATACTGCCCCTATGTACAAGAATATAACTACTATAATACTGCCCCTATGTACAGGAATATAACTACTATAATACTGCCCCTATGTACAAGAATATAACTACTATAATACTGCCCCTATGTACAGGAATATAACTACTATAATACTCCCCCTATGTACAAGAATATAACTACTATAATACTGCCCCTATGTACAGGAATATAACTACTATAATACTGCCCCCTATGTACAGAAATATAATTATTATAACACTATACTGTAATGCTGTAAGGTTCTGTAAGGCGTGGGGGTTTCTTGGATTGTATAAGTAGACATCAATGTTGATATCTTAATCGTAGATTTCATTAGACCCTCAGAAGTTATGGAAATCTGATTAAGTCCACCCAAGTGTAAACAAGGCCCTAATAGCATCCTGGAAATGCTGACATTATCAAACATATTTATATTTCCGCCTTCTGCCATACGACTACCCTAGCATACGGTAATATGCAAGATGCTGAACCTCCGGCATTAATGAGACATCTGGGATTCACACAACTTGAGGGAAAGATGGAGTCTTGGGTAGAGTTAGGGGACAATATCTTCAAAGCTATAGGACCCCCTATATATGTGTATATTTGGGAGGTACTTTGCAAGTGCTCATCGTTATCCAAGGCATTGATGCTACTTCTAAGCAATATTTTTTTCATAAAGTAATAGTTAAGCTTCTCCAAAAATGATGAGAACTTCTTCATCGAAGCATAATCTGCTCCATCTGTTGTGGTGTTCTGAAGACTCAGAAAACAGCTTTTCATGGGAGGAAGCAAATGCTCTTTGACTCTCGGGAGGCAACTTAAAAATAAATATATGAACTGTGAACATATTGTATCAGCATTGATATTCCTGTGAACGGCGGAAGGAGACCAAGTTTTTACGGCTATTTCTCCAGTAATATGACGGTTTTAACGAGGTCGTTATGTTGTATTATCGTAGAGGTTTATGTTTTCTACACAACTTTGTTGTTAACCTCCTGGCGACAGACGGACTAGAGTCGGTGTTCTCGGTACAGTCGGCGCGCTCTGGAGATGAGCGATTCAATTTGAGGATAGTTGAATTTACTTCAGGTTTCCTAAAAAGTTCACTTTTTTTACATTCAGTTTGGCCAAATTCAACAAATTGGAAGCCAGTGTCAATGTTTCCGGATGAATTTTAGTGCTGGGAATCTAAAAAATATGTAAACTCAATCTCACCCCGATTCTCACCTGGCCGTTCCCGTAGCTCCAAAACTTGTCCTCTAGGCAGATGGTTCCCTCTGGTCCAGTCTTCCTTCCGCTCAGTGCACCACTGCACCAACTAAATAGACATCACAGAATTATTATTATTTATTATTATTATTATTATTATTATAGCGGCATCAATTCCATGGCGCTTTACATGTGAAAGGGGTGTACATAATAGGGACAAGTACAATAATCATAAACAATACAAGGCACAGACTGGAACAGGAGGAGAGAGGTCCCTACCCGCGAGGGCTCACAGTCTACAGGGGATGGGTGAGGATACAGGAGGATAGAGGTCCCTGCCCGCGAGGGCTCACAGTCTACAGGGGATGGGTGAGGATACAGGAGGATAGAGGTCTTTGCCCGCGAGGGCTCACAGTCTACAGGGGATGGGTGAGGATACAGGAGGATAGAGGTCCCTGCCCACGAGGGCTCACACTCTACAAGGGATAGGTGAGGATACAGTAGGTGAGGGTAGAGCTGATTATGCGGCGCTGTATCAGACTGAGGGTTACGGCAGGTTGTAGGCTTGTCGGAAGAGGTGGGTCTTCAGGTTCCTTTTGAAACTTGTCAAGGTAGGCGAGAGTCTGATGATCCAAAATGTCATGTCTTGCATTTTTTTATTGTTTTGTTTTTTTGTAATATTATTTTTAGAGGCTTTAGTTTGTTTCTTTTTTTTCCATTAATGAAGCTCTTAGGAGTGCTTGCTTTTTAATACTTTCATTTTGGGGCGCATGGATGTCATGAGTGTATCTCACTCGGGGGAGACCCTGCGTGAATGTGGTGTCAGAAGGTCACAACGCCTTTGTCACGCTCTCCGGGTCCCCTGCGCTGCCCTCCGGCTCACCTGTCACGCTCCCCGGCTCCCCTGCCTCGCTTCCCGGTTCCTCGGTCCGGTCACCGCCGCTCCCCGCTCTCCAGCAGCCATTGCCGGCGCGTCCCCGGCGTCCTGGTCCCCGCTCCCGGCACCCATCAGCTTTTCAGCCCCAGCCCGGCCCTGCTGCTTCATCCTCGCAGCTTCCTGCCCTGGCTTCTGGCACTCGGGCCGCGCGCATGCGCATTAGGGCGCGCGCGCGGTCATTGACCCTTTCTTAAAGGGCCAGCGTCCATTAACAGGAAATGATGCAAACAGGTACAGGGTATAAAGGGGTTTAATGTCCAAGGGGGCGGGGCCTGATCTTCGTGTTTCTTAAGCTAGGAGTCAGGTCTCCTGGTGTCTCTATGTTATACTCACCTATCTCTCTTGTAGAGCCGTGCCTGCCTCGCCATCCGGTCCTGCCGAATCCCGAACCCCGAACGCTGTCCATCTGCCATCCTGACAGTCCGTACCATCTCGGATCCCTGCGGTGACCAGTCATCTCGCTCCAAAGGTTCCGGACCCCGCCTGACATCTTCTCGGCTTCCGAACCTGAGCTGCGTCACCCGGACTACCATCAGTGACTCCGTGGTCCCAGGGACTTCTCCGTTATACTCGTGTGCACGGACTGTTCTGCTGCCTATAGTGCTCCAGCTACCGGACCCCTTACCACCATCTAGGAGTTCGGCCCAGTGGATCCACCTCCTGGGTCTGCCCGTCCACCTGGCCCTGACAGTAAGATCAGGCCATGGATCCCGCCGAAGCACTAGCGGCCTTGCAGGAGGAACTCACACGCCAGCGTGAGACTCAGACCCGCATGCTGCAATTCATGTCTTCTGTGGACGCCCGCCTGAACACGCTACAAGCAGCCGTTACGTCGTCAACATCCCGGGCTTCCACTAGTCAATCCACGGCTCCAGCTCCCGTGGCAACCTCCTCGGATGCTTCCAGGCTTCGTTTGGCCTCACCACCCCGGTACGCCGGAGACCCCAAGACCTGCAGGGGTTTCTTAAACCAATGCTCCCTCCATTTCACGCAGCTGCCGCATTTGTTTGCCTCCGACCAAGCCAAGGTCGCCTTCATCATGTCCCATCTAGAGGGTGAGGCACTGGCGTGGATGAACCCCTTGTGGGAGAAGGGGGATCCTGTGACCACGAACATCCAAGAGTTCCTGCAGGCATTCCGTGGCACCTTTGATGAGCCCGGACGCGCCTCCGCGTCTGCTTCGTCTCTTCTCCGGTTACGTCAGGGGACTCTGACGGTGGGTCAATACGCAATCCGGTTTCGCACCCTGGCTTCGGAACTCGGCTGGAACAACGAGGCCCTAACCGCCGCCTTCTGGGAAGGACTCTCGGGGCGAATTAAAGATGAGCTGGCGGGTCGTGACGTACCGACCACCCTGGATGCCCTGATTGCCCTAGCGACTCGAGTGGACATTCGCTTTCAGGAGCGATCCAAGGAAGTGTCCCGTGAGAGACGTCCGGTACGGCATTCCTCTCCTCCGCAGAAGCCCTCCGTACTTCAGTCCTCGACAGCTGGGGTCCCCGTCCACGAGCCCATGCAGATCGACCGTGTGCGGCAGTCTGAACAACGCCGAGCAGAGCGGCTCGCCAAGGGCCTCTGCTTCTACTGCGGAGAGGGCACACATCTGCTACGCTCCTGTCCAGAAAGGCCGGGAAACTCCAAAGCCTAGGGTTGGTAGGAGAGGCCACCCTAGGTGCTGGGACTCTCTCAGACCCGGTTACATGGACTGTGCAAGTGACAACGGGAGAGACGCGGTTCACGGCCGAGGCGTACCTCGATTCTGGGGCAGCAGGCAATTTCATCCAGCAGGCCACGGTGGACAAGTACCAGGTGCCTGTTACTCCACTCGACAAGCCCCTAGTGATTGCCTCTGTGGATGGGAGACCCCTCTCTGACACCATCTCCTGGATCACCAGGCCGGTCGAACTGCGTATCGGTGCCCTGCACACCGAGAACATCGCTCTCTACGTCCTTCCACGCATGTCCCATCAAATCCTGCTGGGACTTCCCTGGTTGTGGACACACGAACCATCAGTCAGCTGGGGCACTGGCGAAATCACCCGATGGGGCTCTTCGTGCCATGAGAAGTGTCTGAAGACCATACAGCCCATCCGACGACCTCCGGTTCCAGAGAACCTACCGGAACTGCCCTCGGCCTATTGGTCCTTCGCAGACGTCTTTGATAAAAAGGAATCTGAGGTACTTCCGCCACATCGTCCTTACGATTGTGCCATCGACCTGCTCCCAGGAACAACACCACCTCGAGGACGGATATATCCATTGTCTCCAGCCGAAACAAGGGCCATGTCTACTTACATCACAGAGAGCCTGGCTAAGGGATTCATTCGAAGATCCTCCTCTCCTGCTGGAGCAGGCTTCTTCTTCGTCAAGAAGAAAGAGGGCGACTTACGCCCATGCATAGACTACCGGGGATTGAATCAAATCACCGTAAAAAACAAGTACCCTCTGCTGCTCATCCCCGAATTGTTTGACCGGCTTAGAGGAGCTCGTGTGTTCACCAAGCTGGATCTTCGGGGTGCTTACAATCTGGTACGCATCCGCTCTGGGGACGAATGGAAGACCGCGTTCAATACTCGCGATGGGCACTATGAATACTGCGTGATGCCCTTCGGCCTGTGTAACGCCCCAGCCGTCTTTCAAGAACTGGTGAACGACGTTTTCCGGGACTTTCTCTACGTCTGTGTGGTAGTGTATCTGGATGACATCCTTGTCTTCTCTCCGGACCTCCAGACCCACAGAGAGAACGTGCAGCTGGTTCTACAAAGACTGAGAGAGAATCGTCTGTACGCCAAGTACGAGAAGTGTGTCTTTGAGCAGTCTTCTCTCCCTTTCCTGGGGTACATCATCTCTGATACCGGACTGCAGATGGATCCAAAGAAGGTCTCCTCCATTCTCAACTGGCCTCCTCCTTCTGGACTGAAGGCAATCCAACGCTTCCTGGGATTCGCCAACTACTACCGCCAGTTCATTCCTCACTTCTCTGCTCTGACTGCTCCTCTCTCCGCTTTGACCAAGAAGGAGGCTAATCCAAAGGACTGGTCACCTGCGGCCGACGCCGCGTTTGGCTCTCTGAAGCGGGCATTTGCCTCCTCTCCTGTACTCCACCGTCCGGAGTTAAACCGCCAGTTCACCTTGGAGGTGGATGCCTCCTCCTCGGGAGCCGGAGCAGTGCTCATGCAGAAGTCCTCCTCCGGGAAGATGGTGACTTGCGGATTCTTCTCCAAGAGCTTCTCAGCGCCTGAACGCAACTACACCATCGGTGACCGAGAGCTATTGGCAGTCAAACTGGCTCTGGAGGAATGGCGCTACCTTATGGAAGGAGCAGTGTACCCCGTTATTATTTACACGGACCACAAGAACCTGGAATACCTGCGGTCCGCTCAGCGACTGAACCCACGGCAAGCCAGGTGGTCCTTATTCTTTGCCAGGTTTGATTTCCAGCTCCATTTCCGACCCGCGGACAAGAATGTACGCGCTGATGCCTTGTCCAGGTCTTTCATGCCCATGGAGCAGGAGGAGGAGACTACCCAACCCATCATCTGTCCTAGCAAAATCATTCCGGTGGCCCCTGTCACCCTGGCCCAGATACCGCCCGGGAAGACCTATGTCTCTGAGACTGACAGGCAAAAAGTGTTACACTGGGGTCATGCCTCGAAAACAGCCGGTCATGCTGGCCAGAAGAGAACATGGGGTGCGATTGTACGTCATTACTGGTGGCCATCCCTTCGCACGGACGTCGCTGCTTTTGTCTCTGCCTGCTCCTCCTGTGCCAGGAACAAGACGCCCAAACACCTGCCATATGGCCGTCTTCTGCCTCTGCCGATACCCTCAGTTCCGTGGCAACACATAGCGATGGACTTTATTACGGACTTGCCATTGTCCTCCGGACACACAGTCATATGGGTCGTGGTGGATCGCTTCTCTAAAATGGCTCATTTCGTCCCTATGGCTGGACTGCCCTCTGCTCAGGAACTAGCTGACGCCTATATACATCACATCTTCCGCTTGCATGGCTTTCCATCACACATCGTATCCGACAGAGGAACTCAGTTCACCTCCCGCTTCTGGAGGGCGCTCTGCCAACATCTGGGAGTGACTCTGGACTTTTCTTCTGCCTACCATCCTCAGTCTAATGGCCAAGTGGAGAGGGTCAATCAAATCTTGACCTCCTTCTTACGTCACTATGTCAACGCCCATCACGACGACTGGTCCACGCTTCTTCCTTGGGCTGAATTCTCCCATAACCACCACATCAGTGAGTCGTCCTCCAGCTCTCCCTTCCATGTCGTTTACGGACTTCAGCCCTCCGTCCCATTGCCTGTATCCCCTTCTTCGGATGTCCCTGCTGCTGATACTGTAGCCCGTGACTTTGCAACCATTTGGGACTCTTGCAAGGCGTCCCTTGGGCGTGCTTCCCTGCGGATGAAGAGACACGCAGACAAGAGACGTCTGGACCCTCCGTGTTTCTCTCCTGGAGATCTAGTCTGGCTTGCTTCCAAGTACGTCCGATTGAAGATACCATCCTACAAGCTGGGTCCTCGCTACATCGGGCCATTTAAAGTCCTCAACAAGATCAATGAGGTCTCCTACAAGCTACAGCTCCCGGCCACGATGAGGATACCCAATTCCTTCCACGCCTCCCTGCTCAAGCCGGTTGTCCTTGGTCCCTTCTCCGCTGCTGCCAGTTCGGCTCCTCCTCCTATTGCCGATGACGACATCTATGTGGTAAGGGATATCGTGGCCATGAAGACCGTACGGGGTCGACAGTTCTTCCTGGTGGACTGGGCAGGGTATGGTCCTGAGGATAGGTCCTGGGAGCCCAGAGAGAATGTGGGTACTCCGCTGATCCGTGCCTTCCTGTCCCGGTTGCGGGGAGGGGGGCGTGGGGGGGGGGTACTGTCACGCTCTCCGGGTCCCCTGCGCTGCCCTCCGGCTCACCTGTCACGCTCCCCGGCTCCCCTGCCTCGCTTCCCGGTTCCTCGGTCCGGTCACCGCCGCTCCCCGCTCTCCAGCAGCCATTGCCGGCGCGTCCCCGGCGTCCTGGTCCCCGCTCCCGGCGCCCATCAGCTTCTCAGCCCCAGCCCGGCCCTGCTGCTTCCTCCTCGCAGCTTCCTGCCCTGGCTTCTGGCACTCGGGCCGCGCGCATGCGCATTAGGGCGCGCGCGCGGTCATTGACCCTTTCTTAAAGGGCCAGCGTCCATTAACAGGAAATGATGCAAACAGGTACAGGGTATAAAGGGGTTTAATGTCCAAGGGGGCGGGGCCTGATCTTCGTGTTTCTTAAGCTAGGAGTCAGGTCTCCTGGTGTCTCTATGTTATACTCACCTATCTCTCTTGTAGAGCCGTGCCTGCCTCGCCATCCGGTCCTGCCGAATCCCGAACCCCGAACGCTGTCCATCTGCCATCCTGACAGTCCGTACCATCTCGGATCCCTGCGGTGACCTGTCATCTCGCTCCAAAGGTTCCGGACCCCGCCTGACATCTTCTCGGCTTCCGAACCTGAGCTGCGTCACCCGGACTACCATCAGTGACTCCGTGGTCCCAGGGACTTCTCCGTTATACTCGTGTGCACGGACTGTTCTGCTGCCTATAGTGCTCCAGCTACCGGACCCCTTACCACCATCTAGGAGTTCGGCCCAGTGGATCCACCTCCTGGGTCTGCCCGTCCACCTGGCCCTGACAGCCTTGCTGCTAGCAAGCTAATAACATTTCTTTCCTTGTGGTGCTGTAAGGGTTAACCCTAGAACGCGCAACCATAGAAATCTACCATAGAAAACAAGTGACCTAGCAGGCCTGCGAGGCCCCAGGTATGCGTTCTAGGCTTAAGCACCCTTTTCAGCCTGGCTGCAGGCCATAGCTGTCAATCTCAGGTGTGGCTCTTTGATATCACTCCCCTTCCTTATTTAAGGCATGTGATCTGACCACATGATGCCTGTGATAGAAACTGAATCCCTCATTTCCATGTGGTCAACTTTGGAAGAAGACCTCTCTGGAAGAAGTTTGTCGTGTTGTGTGCAGCAGTGGTGTTTGCTGCACTGAAGCCGCCTGGAGTGTTTTAACTTTGCATGTCTAGCTTCCTTATTTGTTTTTCTTCCCTTGTGTTTATGTATTGCAGAGGCAAATCTAGTGAACTTGTCAGCTTACTCACTGTGCAGGGTGAATTTAGGGCCAGCTGAGGGTCCAAGGTATCGCTTCCAAGGTCCAAGGTGCTTGACGACAGCTTGAAAGAACCTGTATATGAACGCTAGGGAGCTCAGGAGTCAGCTTGAGGTGAGTTCAGAAGGTGGCCCCTCACCCCTCTCCCTAGCGGCAGGGACCTGCATTATATCTGAGGGAGGGTCCAAACACCCTGTGTTTTGTAACATCTTCTGGGGGTTTACCAGGTACTAGGTGAACCCTGCTAGTCACGTGCGTGACAATGGAATTTAGTGATTAACTTGAATTATCTTTTTTTGGGGAGGAGAGGGAATGGAACATAAAAACGCCATTTTTTATGATTTGATTTAGCAGTGAAGTTGAGTAAAAAAATGTCTCCACCCTGGTCCAGCATCCAATTAGGTCGCTTGTAGCAGTCGGACCTGGGCCGTCTTCACTTCTTCAGCTGACACTTTTTTTTTTAATAAAAACAATTTGGAGAACATACAAATTATTAATTAATAATCTTTAGGGGCATAATGAAAAAAAAAAATGAAATTCCAACATCTTATTTTAAAAAAGTGTAGCTCCCTGTGTGGTTAAAGTTTCCCCTTGTTTTTTTTAGGAGATGTTTTATGATTTTGTAGATATAGTACCTTATATTTATGTGGCTTGTTTTACTTTTGTATTGTTAGATTTTTTTGCTAAGTAATGCTTATTTTTTGAAAAAAAAATGGATTTTTTTTTTTATTATGATGACTTATTTTTGAAGATTTGGGGTTTTTTGGGGTTTTTTTTTAGAGATTTCATTAGTTTCACTAAGAGACTTCACAAGAAGTTCCCCTAATCTTGTAAATCAATTTACTTTAGGGGAAAAAAATGGATTTTCTTTTTATTATGGTGATTTGTTTTTGATAACTTTTTTAGCCGTTTGATTAGTCCCACTGTGACGGGGTCCTTCTCCCATATCACACAATCAACAGAGCGAGAGATCAGTGACAATCCAAAGAACATTTATTCCAAGCAAATCAAACGGTCCATAACATAATCCACCATACAGAGGGTAAAAAATAGTCCAGAAACACGAATATAGTCCAGTAAGCGATAAATGTCCAGGTCTCTCTGAGGAGCCGAATCTTCAGCCCAGAGGTTCAATCTTCGTCCTTCTCTCTTCAAGTTCTCAAACAGACTGCTGCTCTCTTCTCCTGCTCAGCCAGATTAAATCCCTATTCCCTCAGGTAAACAGAGAGTTTAGGTGGATTCCAGGCCCCCTCCCCCTCACCTAAGGACAGAAGCACTTCAAGGGGATATAACCCTGCAGACAGGATAAACAATATATCGAATAGGCAGACCACCACACCCAAAACATGAAACCACACAAAATGGTACATAACCTGCAATATCCCACCATCACACCCACTAAAGGACTTCAAAAGGAGATCGTTTTTTATGTTTTCTTTAATTTTATAAAAAATTCAAGATACATTTTAAAACACGACAACATATTGAGACCCTACAGAATGACAATATTCCATAATTTTCACTAAATCCACTACAATAAAATTTATGATTTGGCATTTTAATGACAGCTAAAATTACCAGCTGTCCTAAATCACAAAAATTAAGCATTTTATTTCTTTTCCTCACAGCAAACATTTTTTTTCTATAAAGAGGAAAAGCGGCACAAAACAATCAGCGAAAATTGTAAGAAAAGATTTTCAGATAAATACCTAGTTTTTTCTGGCTGACATTTTAGTGTAGACATTTTATAAGTAATTTTTATTTCACAGCATGGAGACTTCTTTGTCCGGGTCGGAGCTTTCTTCTTAGTGGCAAACGGTCTACGGCTGAAACCACTTGAGTATAAAGAGACTTTCTCTTCACATATTCATGAACCCCCCACACCGGCATTACACAGTCGCTGATAACAAGTTCTCTCAATCACAGAGTAGCCTTCAATAAAAACCTCTCTTTATTAATTTCACTCCATGCTGGGGATACATTCTCTAACGGCTGATTTCCATGAAATGGGAAAGCGTAATTTTCTTTCATTAGAACACTAGAATTGTATTTAATTATGCTTTTGTAATCCCACTTATATAATCCATTTTCTGCCAGGGCTTTATTTTTCAGTATTTAGAGGATTTTTAGAGGATAACGACAATTTTCTTGCCACAGTCAATGAAGAGATTAGGACTGCGACGCATTTTGTTGGAGACGAGGACGGCTTATATGTGTGTGGGGGGGAGGAGGGGAGGTAATCATTTACTCAGCCAATATTCATTAAATGTTAAAACTCAAAAAAAGGATACAGCTGACCTAGTATGGCCCTATCAAAAGTTATCATTTACTGCGCGCTATTTGGACACATGTCTTAATCATTGAATGCTGGTTTGTCATTCTGGAAAATCTTTGTATCTTCTGCTATATTACACTCCCCAGGAGTCAGACTGGAGCCTCCCTTCACCGCACCCTATTGTGGCATTTCTTATACTGGTGAGCTGGTGTTACCTCACTTATTCGTATTTTTGGTCAATGGAGCAGTGCCTTTATGAGCCAGGCATACACAGAAGTCATAGAGCAGCACAGGAGCGCTAAATATCCAAAATATTCTTTGTCTATAGATGTATCCACCTAACCCCTGTTAAGAACCCCAAATTTTCACAATACAAATTCAACATAGTATGGCAAATTGTTAGTAAAATGCTCAACAGGATGCAAAGCACATCAAAATCATTAGACGTTCACATTTTAACAGATACAGTATATCACAAAAGTGAGTACACCCCTCAAATTTTTGTAAAGATTTTAGATATTTTCATGGGACAACACTGCAAGTTTGACCCTGGTATCCAATGTACAGTGTCAGTGTGCAGCTTGTATAATAGTGTAAATTTGGTGTCCTCTAAAGAATAAACATATATAGCCAGGCAACCAAATTGTTCCAACCTGGGTTCTCCATGCAAATTCATGGGCTCACCATTGAGCAGTGAAGCAGTTACAGTATGTGATCTATCAGCTGGAACTGTAGCTTCTAGGCTGAAATCCTGTGGAATATCCCACTGGTGACAAAATCAAGGACCTTTAATACCACTCAGTTTTCAATTAAATGTATTGTGTCTGACAGGATTGGTTTGAGAATGCTGCATAATTTTCCTCTTAATTTTGTAGTCAAAGGGGCTGAAGCAATACACATTTAACAGATAATCCATATTTAACAGGCAATAGGGCTCTGATCAGTCTGACATGAGACAATAGCTAAAGCCTGCTTAACATGTTACGATTCTGCATACGATATCGTATGCGATCGTAACCGCCCCTCTTGTATGTGCGGCACGTTCAATTTTGTTGAATGTGCCGCACAAACGATTAACCCCCATCACACGTACTTACCCGTCCATATGACCTCGATGTGGGCGGCGAACGTCCACTTCCTGGAGTGGGAGGGACGTTCGGCGTCACATCGACGCCACGCGGCAGCCGGCCAATAGAAGCTGAGGGGCGGAGCTGAGCGGGACGTAAACATCCCGCCCACCTCCTTCCTTCCGCATTGCCGGTGGGAGCCGCAGGACGCAGGTAAGATCTGTTCATCGTTGAAGGGGTGTCACACATTGTGATGTGCGCTACCCCGGGTACGATGAACAACCTGACATTCAATTCATGAGGAATGAACGATGTGCGTGTGATGAATGTTTTATCGTTAATTCGCAATCGCACGTAGCTGTTACACATTGCAATGTACCTTACGAAGCCTGATGTGTGTCACTTACGACGTGAGCCCGCCGACACATCGTAAGATATATTGTAGTGTGTAAAGCGGGCTTAACTTCTCTTGATTTAAGAAACAAAAGAACCGTACATCTGGCCTAATTAATAACAGTTCACCTCTCACACACGTGACCAGATGTTTAGTCATTACAAGTATCTGTGGGTTTTCCTCAAATGGAAGGTGGAGGAATGCAAGGTCTTTTACATCCATCAGTTTTGGGATGTTGCCTTGGAGGATGGAAGAAGATTCCTGTGGTCCTATGAAGCTCTATTGAACACTATACCCAAAAGAGTTAGAGCAGTACTTGAAAATAATGGAGGCCACACAAAATATTGAGAATTTGTGCACAATTTGGCCATTTTCACTTAGGGGTGTACTCACTTTTTGTTGCCAGTGGTTTAGACATTAATGTCTGTGTGTTAAGATATTTAGACAGCATCAAATTTACACTGTTATACAAGCTGCACACTGACACTGTACATTGTATGAAAATTACACATATTCAGTGTTGTCACATGAAAAGATATAATAAAATATTTACAAAAATGTGAGGGGTGTACTCACTTTTATGATATACTATACTGTGTTGTTAAACTGCTGTATGGTCTTGGCCACTGTGCTGCAGCTCAGGTTCAGAGTGTTGGCAATATTCTTATAGCCTCGGCCATCTGTATGTAAAACAAAAAATCTTTTTTTTTTACAGATCCTCAGAGAATTCTTTGCCATGAGAAGTCATGTTGATCTTCTAGTGACCAGTATGACAGAGTGTGTGAGTGATAACACCAAATGTAACACCCCTGCTCCCCATTCACATCTGAGAGCTTGTAACCCCAATGAGTCACATGACACCAGGGAAGGAAAATGGCTAATTGGGCACAATTTGACCATTTTCACTTAGGGGTGTACTCACTTTTGTTTCCAGTGGTTTTGACACAGGTGAAGATATAGGTAATGCACGTGGATGAGGAGCACGGAAACTGACAACTAGCTATACAGACAGGACACTGACTAACTGAAGGTGATGCAAAAACACCTCCCCTAATGGGAGGGTGCCTTAAATACATAGTGCAGATCCCTTCTGAGGACTCTCTGCACGTACTCTGATGAAGGTTTTTGACCGAAATGTCTGTTCTTGTGCTGGTCCTACAAGTTCACATTGATCTTGAGTGCCAAGTTTCTACATCTACTTGAGACGGTTTTGGACCCTACTTGAGCACCACCCCAGAAGTGCCATGTGTATCAACTCATTAAATACATAGTGCGTCTCAGCCATAGGCTGTGAGGAATTTTCTGGAAATGGCATGCCGCCCCTTAAAGAAGAGGGGCGATGTACGCGCTCGCGTACTAAGTGCATTCCTGGGGTTCCTCTGCAATGTGCACAGGCCCCGGTGGGAGGAGAGGGAGGCAGGAGAGCACGGGGACAGCAGGGAAAGTTGGGACTGGCTGCGGTGGTAAGCAAGTCTGTGTCCCTGCAGGGACGCCAGCGCTACAATCTACAAACTATAGATGGCACGTCGATCATTGCTGGTCCCGCTCCTATTATGGGCTTCTTGGTGGAAGTATTTTCTACCTGTATGATAGTTGGTAGTAGAAAGACAAAATAGTACAACACAACGGCATCGAGGAAATACAAATACACATACAGTGCCTATGTGTGGTCATAGTTGTCACCGATTCATTGAAGGCCCCTGACACATCAGATCGCTGGCGACCGATATTAGTCTATTGTGAATTAAAGGGTACTTTACACGCTGCGACATCGCTAACGATTGCTAGCGATGACGTGAGAGATAGTACCCGCCCCCGTCGTTCATGCGATATGTGGTGATCGCTGCTGTAGCGAACATTATCGCTACGGCAGCGTCACACGCACATACAGTACCTGGTCAGCGACGTCGATGTGACCGCCGAACAATCCCTCCTTCAAGCGGGAGGTGCGTTCGGCCTCACTGCGGCGTCACTAAGTGGGCGCCCAATAGAAGAGGAGGGGTGGAGATGAGCGACCGGAACATGCCGCCCACATCCTTCCTTCCTCATTGCCGGTGGACGCAGGTAAGGAGATGTTCGTCGTTCCTGAGGTGTCACACATGGCGATGTGTGCTCCTGCAGGAACGACGAACAACCAGCGGCATGCACCACCAACGATATTAGGATTAGGAGCGACGTGTCAACGATCAACAATTTTTGACGGCTTTGCGATCGTTGATCGTCGCTCCTAGCTGTCACACGCTGCGATGTCGCTAACGACGCCGGATGTGCATCACAAACAAACACCGTGACCCCGACGATATATCGTTAGCGATGTCGCAGCGTGTAAAGCACCCTTTAGGCCCTTTTGGTTGGTGTCCTTGTGGGGTAAGGTAATAATATTTTATATTTATATTCACATTGCCATCAGCATTTTCGCGACCAGGGATATTTTCCCGGCGCCGAGTCATTCCTGAGTGATGTGTATAATAATCAGCGCAGTGACAAATGTTGATCTAAGCATCAGGACACAATGATCAGGATACAAGTTCTCCTTTCCCAAACACAAATTGCAATTCTAGCTACCCCTCAAAAAAAAAAAAACCCTATAATAAATCATCCCCGGAACCACTGCATTTATTTGTCACTTTATGGCTCTCTATAAAGTTCAGAAGCTTTAAAAAACATGGACGCATTCCAATTATAATTGCTGACGATGTTCTACAGCCGAGTTATTTTCTTGGAAAAATATGACATCAATCTGAAAAATAATTTTGTAACCTGTATCTCATTCACTTACAATCAGATCCTAAAATGTAAAGCGCGTCGTCCAAAGCTAGTGGGAAATCATGGACGTCCTGCCCTCATAGACCTCGGACTGAGTAATTGGACTCCAGCGATTTACCTGGAATTGCTTCAACTGCTTCACCTAGCCAGGACCTAGGTCCAATATAAAGAAATGTACGCTTTGCACAATGGTATATTTTGCTTGTGAAGTTTGTAACATAAATGAAACGTTATTGAAGGATTAAAAGTTGTTAAGCACCTGTTTGTGGTCAAGAAAGCATCTCCATTCTCATGCTCAGTAACGTTACATCCTCTATCTTTCACTTTTTTTTATCAGTGTTCTTGCAGCACTGTAAGATCTGGAACTTCCCTCACTTTCCAGAATGCATTGCTTCTACAATGGTTCTGTGTGCCCCACGGGTCTAGGGGTTTACTCGTCACCGGGCCAGTGGTATTTGGGGTTGCTGCTGTGACTCCGTGGCCCCATCGGCTACATGAAAAGACATAGAGGTGGATGCAAGGTTGTGCGGTGTAGAGGGGAATGGAAGGAGGGCGAAGGGTCCCTGGGAAGCGTCATCGATGGCAGTGGTGACTAGGGGTCTCGGCCGCCGACCCTTCCTGCGACTTCTCCTCTCCCAGGAGTGGTGTTGGATGGAGGATGCTTTGCAGTGCTACCCGTGGAGTGCGACCAGGAATCAGCCGCCACTGCAAGATGTTGTTGCTCTCCACAAGGGCTGATGTTCACGCAGCTCAGATAATCCAGCTCCCCGCAGGTGGAGCGAGCCCCGGCAAGGACGGTGGAAACCGGGGGAGGGGGCCGTTGGCACCGAAGCGAAAGCAGCGACTGTGGGTCCATAACTTTTACTTACAATTCTTTAAGAAGGCCGCCCTCGGGGTACCGGTCACCACCGTGCTGGGCCCCAGCCGATCCCGGGTAAGCAAGGAGTAACCACCGGTGTCTGCGACCATGTAAGACCTTTCTCTTCTGCGCTCATAGTGAAATGTGGATCCCCGTGGCATAAAGCGACTCGGGGACTCCAGTGGAACGTTGTGTCCCACTAGAAATAGGGTTAGCCCGGGGACTACCTATTCTACCCGCAGCCCTGCAGAATTGATGAAGCAACATGAAGTATGGTCATCCTAGGTGTCTGCAACCTGTCTGTGCCGGCCTCCAAGGGAGCGGTTCAGTAAGCTTCCCCTCAGCTGCCGTGTCCTCCTCATTCTCACAGGCTCACTCGATGGTCTGCAACTACTTCCGGTCCACCTGATTCTGGTTCTCTGCAGTCTGCTCGCTTCTATGAGTCTATGATGTCCTGGTACTCTCTCTCTCTCTCGCCATCTGTGTCACTGACTGACTGTACTGCCTGGTTAGTCTTCCTGAGTGGAGCTGGGTCTCTAACCCCCCTCAGGGACCTGTTGTTGGTTCTCTGTCCCAAGCTGTTCTGTCTGATTTTCTGTCTGCTCTTTCTCTTCACTCCCAGTGTCCCCACCCTTTGGTGACTCCCTTTGCCTGGGAAGTTCCCCACTGCCATGGTAACCACCTCTGCCCTGATTTCAGTGTAAATGTGTAAGGGGTGGGCAGACCCCTTAAAAGGAAGCACAGGTTTTCTCTGAAGTGGTTAATGCTGTCCCCATAGAAACTGTAGAGGAGGGAGGAGGAGCCGGCAGCTTAGGGGGAAAGGAAGTGTGTGCTGAAGGGAGTTGTGTCCGGGACGGGAGAGAAGAAACAGCCAGGGGCAGAGTGTGGAGCTGAGTGGGCAGAAAGAAAGAAAGAAAGAAGGGAGCTGGAAGAACAGGGAAGCCGGAGAGAAAAGGAGCAGGCGGAACCTCATAGTGCGAAGCAGTCCCGGTGTGGGTCCGGGCTGTGGGTAGCCAGAAGTGGGAGCCGGGCGAAGTCACCCACTTGAGGGGACGCTAGGGCAGGCTTTCCCTCAGCTAAAGGAAGCGCCACAGCACTGTGTTTTGTTACTGCCAAGTGTGGAGAATTGCGAAGAATAAAACATGTTTGTTATTTGCATTGAACCACGCCTGAAGAGTATTTGTGCGCCGGACAACACCTGCACCATCACACTCTGCCCCACCAAGACATCTCCCGTCCCGATAGTGACGGCGGAGCCAGGAGTAAGCCTGACAGAAGGGGCCACGACTACAAGCCCAGAGGTGCCCCTGGCACCCCGTTACATTTGGCGTAGTCGGCAGGATCCGGATCGTATGCAAGGGGACCCGCTCCAAGAAGATGGAGACCAAGTGGTGCTCAGGGCCCCTGATCCGGACTTTCAGCGAAGATTTACAGTCCGATGGTGGGAAGAAGAAACAGTGCCTGAGGCGTTGGACCGGGCACAAGATGGCGGCAAGGTGGCCGTCGTCTGTGAAGAAACAGAAAGCGCGCGAAGAATTGGCGCCAAAAGAAGAGCCTGGGGCTGGCCGGTGCGGAAAAAGAAGTTTGGAGTACTCCGCCCAAAGAGGGGAGGTGCCGGTCCCAGGGCACGAAGGAAGATATGTGAAGTGGGCGGTGTTCCAGAGAAAAAGAAGAACCGCCGCGTAGGGGTCGACCTGATGTGTGAGACTGGGGGTGGAGTATACCCAAGAGCGGGAAAAGTAAGCCCGCCTCCACTTCCTTCAGCATCTCCACTGACCCCGACGCCATTACCAGAAATGCTGACTCCGAGCAAGATGGAGACTCATGGAAAAAAGCAAGCTGCGTTAGCCGCACTAGTAGCGACTAGCCTGGGCAGAGGACGCCCGAAGCAGACTGCGGCTGCGGAAGGACCCACCCTTAACCTACCGGCTGTGCCAGGAGGACCGGAGCGGCCCACTACACAAGAGGCCGCACAGTGGCAACAGGAAATCGAGTGGGAGGAATGCCAATACCGGCGGCGGTCGCAGCAAAGACCGGTGCTAGCTGAACTCTCCCACCCGAGACGTTGGAGCAACCCGCCAACTACGAGCCCTTCCGGAGGCTGCGCCGGTTGCCCGGACAGTCCCTGTCGGAGTACGTGCAGGCCCAACGAGCCGAATGGCAACGTGCATATCATCCGGAGTGACTTTTCAAGACCGGAAGATGGCGGGCCTGTTTTTGTTCAACACCGGCGTTGTTTTGAGCCGGAAGAAGGTGTGTTGTTTGTAACCGTTCAAGTTGCTGAGCCCGGAAGAGAGCCTGATGCTGGACTGAGCCAGGGGCTCCCTCCGCGTCATTAAGAAGATTTTTGCCGAGTTGTGTTCCTGCCAGCTAACGTCTAAGACCGGGAGTGCTGCAAAAGCCTCCGGGCAGAAACTCCACTAAGACCGGGAGTGCCTGCCGACGGCCTCCGGGCACGACTAAGACCGGGAGCTTCCAGGAGGAACTCCGGGCGCTGGACTGGTGTGCCCTTGCGGGTGCCCTCAGGTGAACATGTTCGCAGTTTCATTAAAATGACTTTGTTTAGTTTTAAAATGTGATTTTAGATTTGTGCCTTGCCGGGAGGCTTAGGCTTAAAGAGGGGAGGTATGTAAGGGGTGGGCAGACCCCTTACAAGGAAGCACAGGTTTTCTCTGAAGTGGTTAATGCTGTCCCCATAGAAACTGTAGAGGAGGGAGGAGGAGCCGGCAGCTTAGGGGGAAAGGAAGTGTGTGCTGAAGGCAGTTGTGTCCGGGACCGGAGAGAAGAAACAGCCAGGGGCAGAGTGTGGAGCTGAGTGGGCAGAAAGAAAGAAAGAAAGAAGGGAGCTGGAAGAACAGGGAAGCCGGAGAGAAAAGGAGCAGGCGGAACCTCATAGTGCGAAGCAGTCCCGGTGTGGGTCCGGGCTGTGGGTAGCCAGAAGTGGGAGCCGGGCGAAGAGGAGTAGTCAGGCAAGTCACCCACTTGAGGGGACGCTAGGGCAGGCTTTCCCTCAGCTAAAGGAAGCGCCACAGCACTGTGTTTTGTTACTGCCAAGTGTGGAGAATTGCGAAGAATAAAACATGTTTGTTATTTGCATTGAACCACGCCTGAAGAGTATTTGTGCGCCGGACAACACCTGCACCACCACACTCTGCCCCACCAAGACATCTCCCGTCCCGATAGTGACGGCGGAGCCAGGAGTAAGCCTGACAGAAGGGGCCACGACTACAAGCCCAGAGGTGCCCCTGGCACCCCGTTACAAATGCATCTGGTCTCCTGCTTGTGTAACTTGATATGAACACAGGATGTTGTGTAAAGCTCAAGACACCAGCGATAAACCCCCTCTTACCTGGATCAGGACAGCACCTCAACTCAAATGCAGTTCCCTGTGGCGACCGAGACCCCAGGGCGCCACACAAAGACCCAACTTACTGCAGAAAGCCACCTACACTTAAGGCCCCGTCACACACAACGAGATTGCTAATGAGATCGCTAATGAGATTGTTGCGGCTTCAGCAGCGATCTCGTTATATGTGACACCTACCAGCGATCAGGCCCCTGCTGTGAGATCGTTAGTCGTTGCTGAATGGTTGGGACCATTTTCTTCAAAGGCGATGTCCTGCTGGGCAGGACGCATCGCTGTGTTTTGCGCCTACCAACGACCTCCTAACACGGTCCCAACGCCTGCCGAGATCGTTATACAGGTCGCTAATCGTTACTGCGTCATTGGTAACATCTGACTGTGTGACATCTCACCAGCGACCTCCCAGCGACTTACCAGCGATCCTTATCAGGTCACATTGTTTTCAGGATCACTGGTAAGTCGTTAAATGTAACGGGGGCTTTACTATAGAGTAAAAAAATCTGCCCCACATACCGCAGAGAGCAAAGTGCCCACCCCCACTTATTATACAGACACGAAGACCCATCCTAACTTACTGCAGAGACACAAAGATCTACCCCAACTTACTGAAGTGAGACAAAGATCCACCTCCACTTAGGCGGGCTTTACACGCTGCAACATCGCTAGCAATTGCTAGCGATGTCGAGAGCGATAGCACCCGCCCCATCGTACATGGGATATCTGGTGCTTGCTGCCGTAGCGAACATTATCGCTACGGCAGCTTCATACGCATATACCTGGTTGGCGACGTTGCTGTGACCGCCGAACAATCCGTCCTTCAAGGGGGAGATGCATTCGGCGTCACAGCGACGTCACCGCAACGTCACTAAGCGGCCGGCCAATAGATGTGAAGGGGTGGAAATGAGCGGGACATAACATCCCGCCCACCTTCTCCCTTCCGCATTGCCGGTGGACGCAGGTAAGAAGATGCTCCTCGCTCCTGCGGTTTCACACATAGTGATGTGTGCTGCCGCAGGAACGACAAACAACATCGCATCTGCAGCAGAAACGACATTATGGAAATGAACGACGTGACACATATCAGCAATTTTTTTACGCTTTTGCGCTCGTTCATCGTCGCATCTAAGATTTACACATTGCGATGTCGCTACCGGCGCTGGATGTGCGTCACTAACGACGTGACCCCGACAATATATCGGTAGCGATTTCGCAACGTGTAAAGCCCGACTTACTGTAGAGAGAAAAAGATCGACCCCTATTCAGTGTACAGAGGCAAAGACCTGCCCCCACATACTATAGAGACACAAAGATATACCCCCACTGAGTATAGAGAGGCAAAGAAAGCCCCTACATACTGCAGAGAGCAAAGATCCACCCCCACTTACTGCAGAGAGCACCACCCACCAGCTCAGAGACAGGTGAGCAGGAATCCCTCATGTTTGTGTGTGCTGTGTATAGGAGACATCACACAGATAGTCTCAACCTACCAGCTCAGAGCAAGAGCAGGAATCCTTCATGTCTGTGTGTGTTGTGTATGGGAGACATCATAGAGAATGGTCTCCACCCACCAGCTCAAAGAAAGGAGAGCAGGAATGCCTCATGTCTGTCTGTGTTATGTATGGGAGACATCATAGCAGATAGTCACCACCCAGTAGCTCAGAGACAGAAAAGCAGGAATTCCTCATGTCTGTGTATGCTATGTATGGGAGACATCAGAGAAGATGGTCTCCACCCACCAGCTCAGAGACAAAAGATCACAAATTCCTCATGTCTGTGTGTGCTGGGTATGGGAAACATCATAGCAGATATTCTCAACCTACCAGCTTAAAGACAGTAGAGCAGGAGCCCCACATGTCTGTGTGTCATGTGTATGGGAGACATCATACAGTTCATCTCCACCCACCAGCTCAGAGATAACTGAAAATTAGAGATAGAGGCTACAGAGGGGAAAACTGTTGGAAATTGCAGAGAGCAAGTCATATAATAAGCAGATATAATGTTATTTCTCATGTACAAACAAAATTTATTCTTAAACTTCATATAAAATGACAGATACATTTTACTATATTTGTATATGGAGGATTAGAACCTACATATGAAAAATGGAGCTCTAACCCAAAAAAAAAATATTTATTATTATTATTTAGTATAATGCGCATAAAATGATGGATTTAGATTAAATAAAGCAGTATTCTAGAGTGAATATTAATTTTCTGGTTTATTCTATTTATTCTATAAATTATGTGTAGGAACGGCGGAGGAGCTTAGACAACTTTTAATTAATTTTTCTGATTAGAAACGTAGTTACCAGTAGATCCAATCACACAGATAGCTAAATAATATTAGTAATGTGGCTTCCAATTTTGCACTGGTATATGTGGAATTTTGGATTAGCGCCATAATTATATTTTTGGAATATTAGTCATCTCCAGAGTCAAAGTAAACAGATGGCGTCACGAAAAACTGTCAGATGATGTGACGGTGACTCGGCAGAACCGGATGATCAATCACTCATCTATTTTGTGCATCTCTGAGAGCATCATTGTGAATTTATCTCTTTCAGGCTGTAAGGCACAATAGGCACAGGACATTTTTCTCCTGTATTTAAAATGCTTTCAAAACTTTCCGTGAGATGCAGTCAGCGAGCGCGGGTAAAAAATAATCATAAAAATAGAGATATTTCCAGCTCTTTGTCAACAAACTTTTTATCTGTGCCGACGTTTCATCCTCTCCTAGTCAAATGTATAATGCTTCGCAAAAATTGCCTTTTCAGTACTTTGCCAATTAGGGTTTTTGGATGATGCCACTTATGACTGATTATTCCCCCTGTTGGAAACATTTTTTCATATTTGCAAAAATTCCCCAAAAATATCTTCTGAACATTTACAGAGTCTACGAGAAGGAAAATAAGAACTATAGATCTTAGAGAAGATTCTTCATTCCACATGGTAGAACTAAACAATGTGCAAACACATATCCTCCCACAGCATGCAATTTCAAGGAATGACTCTTAGGGGGGCTTTGCACGTTGCAACATCGCTAGCTGATTGTAGCGTGCCGAGCGCAATAGTCCCCGCCCCCGTCGTAGCTGCAATATCTTGTGATATCTTCAAACGCACTTACCTGCCCTGCGACGTCGCTATGGCCGGCGAACCGCCTCCTTCCTAAAGGGGCGGGTCATGCGGCGTCACAGCGACGTCACACGGCAGCCGGCCAATAGAAGCGGAGAGGTGGAGATGAGCGGGACATAAACATCCCGCCCACCTCCTTCCTTCCTCATTGCAGGCGGGACGCAGGTAGGAGATGTTCCTCGCTCCTGCGGCTTCATACACAGCGATGTGTGCTGCCGCAGGAACGAGGAACAACATCATACCTGTCACTGCAGCGAAATGGAAATGACCGATACTACACAGATCACCGATTTTCAACGCTTTTGCGATTATTTATCAGTGCTTCTAGGCTTTACACGTTGTGACGTCGTTACCGGCGCCAAATGTGCGTCACTTTCAATTTGACCCCAACGAAATCGCAGTAGCGATGTCGCAACGTGCAAAGCCCCCCTTATAAATGGCACCTACGGCTCTGCACTTTTCTCTCTATCCTTCTCACATGCTGTTTTAAAAAATGACTCTGAGAAACTGCAGCTGCATCTCCCCTCCCTCCACTTCTCCATCCATCCCTCCCACAATATGCAACTTCAAGGAAAGTCACTAAGGAACTGCGCCTGCATCCCACTGTAGGGGGAGACCTCTAGGGGGTCTCTCAGGGTCTTGGAGGAGGATTCCGAATTATATCTGCACAGATGTATATTAACCAAAAAATGACCACACAGAGATGTATCTCTAGTTGGGAGAAGCACAATGGAGTTCTTCTAACCCTTGTATTCAAAGCATAGCATATTTATACAGCTTACTCAGTACATCCATGTTATCTATTAACCAACCAACTAGCTTGGGCACAGTTCATTCCCTTGTTTGAACAGTCTTTCCTGTATGTCAGCAACATTCCTTAGCAAAGAGTCTATGCAAGAATATCAGTTACTTATTCATGAAACTAGAGACTTGTTCTATCCGGTTCCCTTTGTATCTGCTCTACTTTGTCCTAAGCATGATTAGCTTCAATTTCCCATTCTTTGCATTTCATTTAAGTATACGTGGCGAAACAGTATAAAGATTATATATGAAGACAGATCATCTTATTATACCATAATATTATTCTGGACAAAGGATTCATAGCCTAGGCCTTCACACCACGTCTCCCTTTATACCTACCATAGTATGCAAATTCAAGGAATTACACTGAGAAACTGCAGTTGCATCCCCCTTTCTCTCTCCATACCTCCCAAATTCAGTTTAAAAAGACACCAAGAAACTGCAGCTGCATCTCCCCTCTTTTCACTTCTCCTACCATCTCTTTATCAGTATGTAATTTCAAGGAAAGACACAAAACATGTCACAATGTGACGGCAGGATAGTGAGCGACAGGGAACCCCTATGCTGTCCCTTATGCTAGGGGACCCTAGCCTATCCCTAACCTTAGGGTTACCCCTATTGGTATACTCCTACAAACACAAAATAGCGAATACAAAAGTAGTCTATAAAATAGAATTTTATTAGTAAATATTTAAAAGCAAGATAAAATGTAAATAATGAAAGAGGTGCAATAAGCACAACAGGATGGCACGGCAAGGGACAAAAAAACGTGGTATCTCAGTGCAACAAAATTATGCCACAATAGTATAAAGGCTCCAATATAAAGTATCAAAAATATGTAAAAAGCCAATCAAAAATTGCAATCAATAAGATACACCAAGGAATAAATAGCAAAATGCATCAATGATAATATTTACATTCATAAAAAAAGATATTGCACAAATTTACAAAGGATAACATATGCACCAAATACATAATTGCACAAAAGATATAATAAAATATAATATATAATACAAGTGTAAAAGATTATGTGGAAAATAGTCCAACAAGACTAATTAAAGTGCAAAATTATGGTGCAGAGTATTAAAGTACAAATGGTAAGGTGCATTGTGAAAGTGTCCTGATGAAGACGAGGTGCCGAAACACGTGTTGGTTTGGCGTCGGCACGGGAGTAGGGAAATCATGACCTCAGGTGAACTCTATCTCTAATACATGCATATTGCTCCCACATGATCTCTTTGCTCATTATATCTTGGGAGCTCTTTACATCATTCTCACAATTTGTGAGTTTTACTGACATCCATATTTAGGTTTTGTGCCTTTTGATTGCACTTTCACAATGCACCTTACCATTTGTACTTTAATACTCCGCACCATAATTTTGCACTTTAATTAGTCTTGTGGGACTATTTTCCCACATAATCTTTTACACTTGTATTATATATTATTAGTGATGAGCGAGTACTAAAAAGCTCGGGTGCTCGAAGCTCGGGCCGAGCCTCCCAAGATACTCGTGTACTCAGCCCGAGCAACGAGCCCAATGTTATCCTATGGGAGACCCGAGTATTTTTGTGAAATGACCACCGGCAGCATGTAGAAACCCTAAAAATGGCACAAAAGTCTCAGAAGAGTGCTCAAATGACATGGCAACAGCATGGGGAAGACCCCTTGAAGCATTTATCACTCAAAAGTCACAGCTGTGAACAATTTTGTCCGCGTTTTACGCCATTTTTACGGACTCACCAGAAAACCTTCCAAAATGACACCAAAATGATTTTTCATGGCGGAAATGTTAAGGGCACATACCCAATAGTGAGATAGAGCTTGTGTATGTTACTTTTTGAGATCAATACATGAAAGATTTTACGTAAAACATTGTGTGGCACTCCGATGTCCCTGAGAAGAGACGTACATAAAGGCCTCTGAGTCTAATGTGCCCATTTTGAGGAACTGAGTCTTTGTAGTATTTTCCTTTGCCAGGGCAGTCCAAAATTGTGAGGTTCACCAATGCCCCTGCATACAGACGTGCATGATGGCCTGTAAACCTGAAGTGCCCATTGTAAGGAAGTGGGTCTATTGTAGTATAGCCCTTAGGCAGGGCAGCCAAAAATTGGGAGGCTCCACGTTGTCCCTGCATAGAGACGTGCATGAGGGCCTCAAAACATTAAGTGTCCATTGTCAGGAAGTGGGTGTATTATAGTATAGCCCTTTGGCAGGGCAGCCAAAAATTGGGAGGCTCCACGTTGTCCCTGCATAGAGACGTGCATGAGGGCCTCAAAACATTAAGTGTCCATTGTCAGGAAGTGGGTGTATTATAGTATAGCCCTTTGGCAGAGCAGCCAAAAATTGGGAGGCTCCACGTTGTCCCTGGATAGAGACGTGCATGAGGGCCTCAAAACATTAAGTGTCCATTGTCAGGAAGTGGGTGTATTATAGTATAGCCCTTAGGCAGGGCAGCCAAAAATTGGGAGGCTCCACGTTGTCCCTGGATAGAGACGTGCATGAGGGCCTCAAAACATTAAGTGTCCATTGTCAGGAAGTGGGTGTATTATAGTATAGCCCTTTGGCAGGGCAGCCAAAAATTGGGAGGCTCCACGTTGTCCCTGGATAGAGACGTGCATGAGGGCCTCAAAACATTAAGTGTCCATTGTCAGGAAGTGGGTGTATTATAGTATAGCCCTTTGGCAGGGCAGCCAAAAATTGGGAGGCTCCACGTTGTCCCTGCATAGAGACGTGCATGAGGGCCTCAAAACATTAAGTGTCCATTGTCAGGAAGTGGGTGTATTATAGTATAGCCCTTTGGCAGGGCAGCCAAAAATTGGGAGGCTCCACGTTGTCCCTGGATAGAGACGTGCATGAGGGCCTCAAAACATTAAGTGTCCATTGTCAGGAAGTGGGTGTATTATAGTATAGCCCTTAGGCAGGGCAGCCAAAAATTGGGAGGCTCCACGTTGTCCCTGGATAGAGACGTGCATGAGGGCCTCAAAACATTAAGTGTCCATTGTCAGGAAGTGGGTGTATTATAGTATAGCCCTTTGGCAGGGCAGCCAAAAATTGGGAGGCTCCACGTTGTCCCTGGATAGAGACGTGCATGAGGGCCTCAAAACATTAAGTGTCCATTGTCAGGAAGTGGGTGTATTATAGTATAGCCCTTTGGCAGGGCAGCCAAAAATTGGGAGGCTCCACGTTGTCCCTGGATAGAGACGTGCATGAGGGCCTCAAAACATTAAGTGTCCATTGTCAGGAAGTGGGTGTATTATAGTATAGCCCTTAGGCAGGGCAGCCAAAAATTGGGAGGCTCCACGTTGTCCCTGGATAGAGACGTGCATGAGGGCCTCAAAACATTAAGTGTCCATTGTCAGGAAATGGGTGTATTATAGTATAGCCCTTTGGCAGGGCAGCCAAAAATTGGGAGGCTCCACGTTGTCCCTGCATAGAGACGTGCATGAGGGCCTCAAAACATTGTTCCCATTGCAAAGGAGCGGGTCTCCTGTCGTTGTAATGTCCATTCTGCAAAGAATGGGCGAAAAAATTTACCACTGGGGGTATACCTGAAACAAAGGCCTAACTCTTGTAACGGTCATCATGGTGGCGCATGAGGAGAAGGAGGAGCAGTCCAGCGATTATCCAAAGTCCAGAAGTGTGTACCCATGGGTGACTGGAGGTACATGGCAAATTCCCGTTACAAACTTTAAATTCCGCTCTCATTTGCTGGTGGTGTGGTGAAGTCTGGCCCAATCCAACCCTTGTTCATCTTGATCAGAGTCAGCCTATCAGCATTTTCAGTTGACAGGCGGGTGCGTTTATCTGTAATGATTCCACCTGCGGCACTAAAAACACGCTCTGACAAAACGCTAGCGGCAGGGCAGGCCAGGACTTCCAAGGCGTAGAGAGCCAATTCATGCCACGTGTCCACCTTGGATACCCAATAATTGTAAGGCACAGAGGAATGTCGGAGTACAGTTGTTCGATCTGCAAGGTTCTCCTTGAGCATCTGGGCAAACTTAGGATTTCTTGTGGCACTACCCCGCACCTCAGGGGCTGTGGTACGTGAGGGGCTGAGAAAACTGTCCCACATCTTAAAGACTGTTCCCCTACCTCTGGCAGATTGGACTTGTGCCTCTCTCGGCTGTACGCCTTGGTTGTCCACTGATTCCTGACCTATGCCGCTAGCGTTTTGTGAGGGGAATGCTTTGCCTACTTCCGTGACTATGGCCTTCCGGAACTGCTGCATTTTGGTTGACCTCTCCGCCTCGGGAATAAGAGACATAAAGTTCTCCTTGTAGCGTGGGTCTAACAGTGTTACCAACCAGTAATGATTGTCGGCCAAGATGTTCTTAACGCGAGGGTCACGAGACAGGCAGCTTACCATAAAGTCAGCCATGTGCGCCAGACTCTTAACAGCCAGGACTTCAGTAGCCTGACCAACACGTTGACTGAACATGCTGTCCTCCTCCTCCTCCTCCTCCTCCTCCTCATCTACCCTGTCCTCTGGCCAGCCACGCTGAACCGAGGATATGACTGGTGTGCATGTCATATCCTCAATTTGGCCGGAGATTTGCTCCATGTCTTCATCCTCCTCCTCGTCATAGTCCTCCACTGCACGTTGTGATGAGACGAGGCTGGGCTGTGTGTTATCACCCACACCCACTACTGTTTCTTGCTGCAACTCATCGCGCTCCGCCTGCAATGCATCATGTTTGGTTTTGAGCAGAGACCGTTTTAGAAGGCAGAGTAGCGGTATGGTGACGCTAATAATGGCGTCATCACCACTCACCATCTTGGTGGAGTCCTCAAAGTTTTGGAGGATGGTACATAGGTCGGACATCCATCTCCACTCCTCAGGTGTTATGTGTGGAGTTTGACCCATTTCCCGACGGCTTAGGTGATGCAGGTACTCAACAACTGCCCTCTTCTGCTCACATATCCTGACCAACATGTGCAGAGTTGAATTCCAACGCGTGGGGACATCACACACCAGTCTGTGAGCCGGAAGATGCAAACTGCGCTGAAAGCCGGCAAGGCCGGCTGAAGCAGTAGGTGACTTTCGAAAATGTGCAGACAGGCGGCGAACTTTTACCAGCAGATCAGACAGCTCTGGGTATGACTTTAGAAACCGCTGAACCACGAGGTTGAGCACATGGGCCACGCATGGAACATGTGTCAGCTGGCCTCGCCTCAAAGCCGCCACCAGGTTCCGGCCATTGTCACACACGACCTTTCCTGGCTTTAGGTTCAGAGGTGTGAGCCAGTGATCTGCCTGCTGTTTCAGAGCTGTCCACAGCTCTTCTGCATTGTGGGGTTTGTCACCTATGCAGATTAGCTTCAGCACAGCCTGTTGCCGCTTCGCCGAGGCAGTGCTGCAGTGCTTCCAGCTTGGGACTGGTGTGGAGGGTACAGTGGATGAGGATGCGCAGGAGGAGGAGGAGGCTGAAGAGCATGACATTCCGGAGCTGTAGAGTGTGGGTGAAACACTGACTGAGGTAGGGCCTGCAAACCTTGGTGTGGGAAGGACGTGTTCCGTCCCTCGCTCAGACTGGGTCCCAGCTTCCACAATATTAACCCAGTGTGCCGTCAACGAGATGTAGCGGCCTTGCCCACAAGCACTTGTCCACGTGTCTGTGGTTAGGTGGACTTTGGGTGAAACAGCGTTGTTCAGGGCACGTGTGATGTTTTGTGACACGTGGTTATGCAACGCGGGGACGGCACACCGGGAGAAATAGTGGCGGCTGGGGACCGAGTAACGTGGGACAGCTGCCGCCATCAGGTCGCGGAATGCTTCTGTCTCCACCAGCCTAAAAGGCAACATTTCCAGCGCAAGCAGTCGCGAAATGTTAGCATTTAGAACTGTGGCATGTGGGGTGTTGGCAGTGTATTTGCGCCTGCGTTCAAAGGTTTGCTGAATGGATAACTGAACGCTGCGCTGGGACAAGGACGTGCTTGATGATGGTGTTATTTCTGCGTAGGCAACTGCAGGTGCAGGACCGGAGGAGGCTTGTTCGCAGGCAGCATGGACAGGGGATTGGCTCGCATGCACAACAAGCGAAGACGTAGCAGTGATATCAGCAAGCACTGCTCCTCGACTCTGTTGTACTTCCCACAAAGTCGGGTGCTTGGCTGACATGTGCCTGATCATGCTGGTGGTGGTCAGGCTGCTAGTTTTGGTACCCCTGCTGATGCTGGCACGGCAGGTGTTGCAAATGGCCTTTTTAGAATCATCTGGAGCCAACTTAAAAAACTGCCAGACTCGGGAAGACCTAACATTTGTACAGGCACCTTGTGTCGTGTTGTTCTTCCGGGGAACGGTTGCCTGACTTCTGCCTGGGGCCACCACCCTGCTTCTTACTGCCTGTTGGGATGCTACGCCTCCCTCCCCCTGTGCACTGCTGTCCTCGCTCTGCATATCCTCCTGCCAGGTTGGGTCAGTTACTGGATCATCCACCACGTCGTCTTCCTCTTCCGCACCCTGCTCCTCCTCCTGACTTCCTGACAATTGTGTCTCATCATCGTCCACCACTTGTTGAGACACGTTGCCAACTTCGTGAGAACGTGGCTGCTCAAATATTTGGCCATCTGTACATACGATCTCCTCATGACCCACTTCAACATGAGCTGGCGAGAGGCCAGAATGTGCGAATGGAAACGTGAACAGCTCTTCCGAGTGTCCAAGTGTGGGATCATTAATGTCCGAGGACGTGTACTCAGCCTTGTGGTAGGAAGGAGGATCAGGTTCTGAAATGTGCGGTGCAGTATCACGGCTACTGACACTTGACCGTGTGGAAGACAGAGTGTTTGTGGTGGTGCCAATCTGACTGGAAGCATTATCCGCTATCCAACTAACAACCTGTTGACACTGGTCTTGGTTCAAGAGCGGTGTACTGCTGCGGTCCCCAAGAATTTGGGACAGGACGTGCGAGCGACTAGATGTGGCCCTTTGTTGTGGCAAAATTAGAGCTTGCCCACGACCTCGGCCTCTGCCTGCACCACCATCACGTCCACTTCCTTGTTCCTTGCCAACGCCCTTGCGCATTTTGCAATGCTGTGCTGACGTGTATTGACTAGACTTGGGCGTTATATCAAAGTTTGTGCAAATCGTGCACCTGTACGCTGCCACCGACAGGCACACACGTGCGGTTTTTAAATGCAAGCACGGACGCACTAAGAACCTAACAGGTTTTGGGAGCAAAAATTAATGACGAGAAGTCTGACACTATCAGCCACTGCTGACTGACGTGTATTATACACTACACTTGTGCGTTATATAATAGTTTGGTAAAAACGCACACAAGTGCACCTGTACGCTGCCACCGACAGGCACACACGTGCAGTTTTTAAATGCAAGCACAGACGCACTAAGAACCTAACAGGTTTTTAGGAGCGTCAATTGCTGAGAAGTCTGACACTATCAGGACTGTTTTAGACTGTGTACACCAGCCCCAGATATGATGAAGGCTGGTATACGGTCACCACTAGGAATGGCTATATACCCTGCCTGCCTGCCTGCCTGTATACTGCTACAATAGTCCTGACAAGGACTCTTCTGGTCACTAGCCTGTATTCCAACCTGGCTATACCCTGCCTGTATATAGCAACAATAGTCCTGAGAAGGACTCTGCTACTGTACTCCGACCTGGCTATACCCTGCCTGCCTGTATACAACTAGAATAGTCCTGAGAAGGACTTCTGGTCACACTGTTTGCAGCCCTGCTACGGAAATAGCTATAAAGGGCCGCAAACCTTTCCCTGAATCAGCGACACTCTCCCTGCACTGACTGTCTGGATAGCTGTGTGCAGAGCACAGCGCGCCCGCCGGTATAAAGGCTCGGTCACGCTGTGCAGGCCGGCCAATCACTGCAATTCCACAACTAACAGGGCTGTGGCATTGCAGTGGTCTGCCAGCCAATCCCTGCATGAGGGCTGGCTCTCAAAAGAGCGCCAACATGCAGAAATGAAGACCACGAGTACAGCACGAGTATCGCGAGATTACTCGGTCCCCGCCGAGTAGACCGAGTACAGTGATACTCGTGCGAGTACCGAGTAGTAACAAGCATGCTCGCTCATCACTATATATTATATTTTACTATATTTTTTGTGCAATTATGCATTTGGTGCATATGTTATCCTTTTGTAAATTTGTGCAATATCTTTTTTATGAGTGTAAATATTATCATTGATGTATTTTGCTATTTATTCCTTGGTGTATCTTATTGATTGCAATTTTTGATTTTTTTTTTTACGTATTTTTGATACTTTATATTGGAGCCTTTATACTATTTTTACATAATTTTGTTGCACTGAGATACCACGTTTTTTTGTTCCTTGCTGTGCAATCCTGTTTCATTATTTACATTTTATCTTGCTTTTAAATATTTACTAATAAAATTCTATTTTATAGACTACCTTTGTATTGGCTATTTTGTGTTTGTAGGAGTATATGATATATATTTATAGCCTTTCCATAGATATTGGTGAGTGGGGGATGTGATGGTATATTGATACCATCTAACACTTTGTTATACCCCCCATGTGTGACATAATTCGGTAACCTTACACCTATTGGTTAAGAGTCCTATTCCTTGCTATTCTGCTGACCAGAACTAATCTGTAAACCCCCAGGGAAAGAAGGGACAGGAGTGTAATGGCAACACAGATTAAGACATACAATGGAAAACAACATTTTAGACACACTGCAAACTCACAGGAAAAAAACAGTAAGAGACTCACAAGAAAAGCAAGAGCAGGAAGGTAGCAACAAAAAAACTCCAAGGGTTAACATCACAACCACTCACAGCAATAATGCACAACAATCACCAGTAAGTCTGGCTCACAACACCTCACCAGACCAGTATAGGTAAGCTATACCTGGCATTAATGGAATAGCTCAGCCAGCATATATAGGAGAGGAGCGAACATGATTGGCTATCCCACAACATGTGATCAAAGAGACTAACAAGCAGCCCAGGGGAGATTAACTGTTGCTAGACTGCCTAATCCTGTAGGTCGACGCCTGTGTCTCTCTGCACTGATCATGGACCTAAGAGAAGGTAGCAGGCAGAGTGCCACAATCTGTCGTTTCCACAGATCCTAGGGCCACCATGACAAATGGTGATGCCTGCAAAAACCTCCTTGTGACAGAGAAACTGCAGCTACATCTCCGCCGAATCACTTCTCTCTCCATCCTTTCCATAGTAGGCAAATTTAAGGGAAGACACAAAGAAACTGCAGCTGCATCCCCCCTTTTCCCTAAATCCCTTCCAGAGTATACAATTCTGAGGAAATACAATGAGGACTGCAGCTTTATCTCCTCTTTCTCCCTCTATACTGAACAATAAGTAGATTTTTGACCATATGACAAGGAACTTTTGTAGGGAGATAGATATAGCACAGAATACTCAACTTTTCTTAAGGTTCAAAAGTTTGGACACAGATGTTCATGCAATTATTTTCCTTGTTCTTTATTGGCACATGATTTGTTTTTGCTGGTGCGCTAATCCCAATAAAATAAAATCATTCATAGTGTGACGCCCTGGACTAGCCAGGTAGTCACAGGTAGACCCCCTGCACAAACACAAGCCCCTAAAAAGGTATCATCAGCCAACCTAAAAACCCTGAGTCACCCCTCTGAGGTCTTGATGTTCACACCCGGGGGCGGAGCCAGGCGGTTGGCCACGCCCTCCGAGGAGTTCGGATAGCCTGAGGCGGGAAAAACAGGCAGAGAGATCTTTTAAGGAAGTGGAGTAGAGATGAGTAACGTCTGTCAGGGATCTGGGTAGGAGCCCGGATATCCTGTGGGCAGGAGGCAGACGGTGGTGGCCGCCTGCAGGAGCCGGGAAGACAGCCAGTGGAACTGTCAGGGACCGTGACAGGGTAGTGGCCCGCAGGTACCGAACAGGGGAACCGAACGGAAACCGGAGCACCAGGAGGGGTACTCAGACCCAGTCGAATTCACTGATTTGGGTCTGGACCTTAGGTTCTTTCCCACCCAAGTCCCGACTGAAGGCAACAGCCCAAAGAGGGGGATAGAAAGCCACCGCCCAGGCATAGAGATCCCACGGGCAAGTGTCTGCAGGCAAACGGGGTCCCCGACATCCACTAGCCGGGGAGCGGACTCCCGTCGCTAAAGCGAAGGAAGTCAGCATTCTACTACAGAGGTGCAGGAGAAAGGTGGGGACCACCAACCTGAGTAAGGGGCAAAGCGCAGCCGGCTGCGGGCACCGACCACCATCCTTTTGGTTTACCAGAGACTCCGGTGTATTTATAATAGTGAGTACAACAGTGCCCTCAGGCAGCGCATCGCACCGCACCATCCTGCCCGCACCTCACAGCCACCGGGCCCCGGGACCATCACACCCTGCCCACGGAGGGGTCAACACCAGGCTGCACAACACCGTCCCCGGGAGCCTAGTTAACGGCAGCGGGGGTGTCCACACTCACCACAACCCGTGGGTGGTGTAACAAACTTAACCCCCAAACAACCGCGGCCCCGGCCGTGAACCTCCCCACCGAACACCACCTTTCACGTAGCGCCAGCATCCCTTCAGATCGACGTGACCCCCGGGTCCGGAAGGAGCTAGAGCTACCCACCGACGAGCACGGATCCGAGCGGCTCAGCAGCCGGCCGAGCCCCGGGGCAGTACAATAGCAATGCCCCTATTAAGATATGATAAATGATCAATTGGTCTTAATAACAAATATATATATCAGGCAATATAAAGAACACATGAACAAAGCCTTTGCAAGTCAAAGAAGATGTAGATAATGAATGCGTATAAAAACACAGGAGTGGTACTTACACGTAGATTACAACCTCCACCGGCAGCTTACATGGCTCTGCAACCTTGCCGTGGAGACTGGAATGGTAGTCAGGAGTAGTCAGGTGCCGTGCGGGTCTATCCCGCTGTGTAGTGGCACTCGTGTTCACTCTTAGCGCAATGTTGTGACACCTAGGCCATTGGTGTTCCCGGTTGGTGGCAAAGCGCAAAGTGCGGCTCAGTGACGTCACATTAGGTATGCAAGCCGAAAGGGCTCAAAAGATCAAAACATCCAAAATCCTAAATGCTATGGAGCTCACGCGCTCCTTCGTAACAATTAAAATTGCCTGAGGTTGAAGAGCGAGTGCTCAATCGGAAGGCACGACCCTGTAATCTAAAAAAAAAGACTGATGGCACTTCCTACCTTTCTAATGTGAACTGGTGCAAACTGAACATGAAACATAGTAACAAAATAACCTTAGGCGATTTTAATTCTCCATTTGCAGGTTCCTGTCTGCCCATAAATTGTAGGTTTTTTAACTCAAAGAGAGGCATTAGTTTGACAGAGACCCAACAAAAAGAGGTCACCTTGCTATTGGCTGTTGGGCTCAAATAAAACTGGCCATTTTTGTGTGCTAAGTATCTCAATTTTTCCATGTTTTCATAGCAGTAATGCATGTCTATATTCCCATATTCATTGCTACACAAAACGTAGCACTACAGAGTGCAACTGTGTCCTTTTTGTTACATGTTCAGTTTACACATGTTCACATTAGAAAGGTAGGATGTACCATCAGTCTTTTTCTTAGATTATAGGACCAATTCACAGCTGACATGAACTGCATAAGTATCACCCCAACTGTCACTGCACTAGGGCAATTAGGAAGAGTCAGGCAAGGTGCCAGAATTAGCTCTTCTAATGGATGCACCACTACTGGGGTGCCTGCGAGCTGCTATTTTTTAGGCTGGAAGGGGCAAAATTACCATGAACCCTCCCAGCCTGATAATACTAGTCCCCAGCTGTCTGCTTTACTTTGGTTATCAAAAATAGGGGGGCCTCACACTATTTTTTAAAATTAATTAAAAAAATAAGCTGCAAAATAGGTTGACAAAGGCCCTGAGTTGGCCGAAACATTGCGTATTTTGCATGTTTTCAGTGTATACTGGGAGCAATAAAGATTTTTTTTCTAAACAAGAGAAGGAGTATCCAAGGATTGCCTTGGGTCTTATGGTATTTTTTTCAAGTTTACAGCAAAGGGAGGGCTGAGCCAAGTAACATGAACAGTGGTGTGGTGCATGGGATACAGTTGCTTGACTGTATATAGAGATGTTATCAGTCATCACCCCCGACTGCCACTGTACTTGGGCAATTAGAAAAAGCCAGGCAAAGCGCAGAATAGCTTCAACTAATGGATTCGCCCTTCTGGGGCGCCTGCAAGCTGCAATTTTTTTAGGCTGGGAGGGGCAAAATTACCATGGACCCTCCCAGCCTGATAATACCAGTCCCCAGCTGTCTTCTTTACTTAGGTTATCAAAAATAGGGGGGCCTCACACTATTTTTTAAAATTAATTAAAAAAATAAGCTGCAAAATAGGTTGACAAAGGCCCTGAGTTGGCCGAAACATTGCATATTTTGCATGTTTTCAGTGTATACTGGGAGCAATAAAGATTTTTTTTCTAAACAAGAGAAGGAGTATCCAAGGATTGCCTTGGGTCTTATGGTATTTTTTTTAAGTTTACAGCAAAGGGAGGGCTGAGCCAAGTAACATGAACAGTGGTGTGGTGCATGGGATACAGTTGCTTGACTGTATATAGAGATGTTATCAGTCATCACCCCCGACTGCCACTGTACTTGGGCAATTAGAAAAAAAGCCAGGCAAAGCGCCAGAATAGCTTCAACTAATGGATTCGCCACTGCTGGAGCGCCTGCAAGCTGCAATTTTTAGGCTGGGAGGGGCCAAAATACCTTAGTGATGGATCTTACATTTAGTGGTGATTTTTCTCTGCATATTAGAAATTATTAGTACTTTCTGGAGATCTAAAATATCCATTTTATTCTTTACCTCATTTTTAGGCATACAGATAACTCTTTTGCAGGAGATGAGCACTTGGCAGGACGGTAACGCTGGTCACCTTGTAACAAATATCACAATTCTGCCAAGCGAAAAAGCCAAGAAAATTCAGCCAATGAAATGATTATGACACAGTCCTGTAGAGAAGCGCTCACCTGCATATCGCTCCATCATCCCCTTCCATCATGTGGCCAGGAAATACACAATCTAATTACTCACAACGCTTTTGGCAGAGATCGGACCATTACAAGGTTCAGCATTTAGTAAATAGATTTTTTTTCTCCATATAGCGGCATTTTCATATTGCCCATCCAGCAGAAAGTGAAGCTGTTTGAGAGACAGTTATAAAATAGCACTTTTCCTGTTATCCATTCATTTTCCCCGGCGCCTGTCAAACTTAGCGGAGTGGTTTATTTTCTGAAATATGTTGATCCATTCTTTTTTACATTTAAAGTGCATCTTGTAAAATGTTGCAGTCATTGAAACTTTGGTGTATCGGTGCCAAGGTTGTCCTCCTTTATTAATAGCTTTAAAAACACATAGAATGATGGATAGGTTTTTCATGGTTAACAGTCCAACATCCCAGTAAAAAGTTGTGAAAAGTTTCGCGCAAATCCTGTAGAAAAGCCTAGTCTTTGCTACTGTAGTCCCCCTTTAATGAGTTACAACTTCTTTCGGTGCACATACTATGTCAAGATGTGACTGTAGAGTAGCAAAGTGCAAAGGGCTTCTATCAGGGGCGGAACGATTGTGGTAACAGGGATCGCAACCGTGACCGGGCCCGAGGGTGCAGGGGGCCGCCGGCCCCAGCTCTTGCTTCATCTGGATCTGCGTCCGAAGCAGCTCATCAAGCTGAAATGCACTGCCAGCCAAAAAGAAACCTGCAGTTTCATCTGCATCCCAGTGACTGAGGGCGGCGCATGACAATGACATCATGCGTTGCAATAGCACCAGCGCTGATGAAAGCTGCAGGCCACTGTGCGCTGGTTACACAGGAGGATGCTGAGCAATATGGGAGGCGGTGATGTGGAGTACAATGTTGTTGTTTTTTGCATTAGACAGAATGGAAACATATTTACCAGGGTGGGGACCAATATACCAGGAGGGGGACAGAAGATACCAGGAAGGGGACAGTATATACCAGGAGGGGGACAGTATATACCAGGAGGGCCCCAGCAGGGGGACATTATACAGCAGGAGGGGGACCTATATACCAGGAGGGGGACAGAAGATACCAGGAAGGGGACAGTATATACCAGGAGGGGGACAGTATATACCAGGAGGGCTCCAGCAGGGGGACATTATACACCAGGAGGGCCCCATGAGGGGAACAGTAGATACCAGAAGGGGGGCAGTATATACCAGGAGGGGCCCAGGATGGGGACATATATACCAGGATGGGTGACATTTTTACAAGGATGGGGTAATATATACACCAGGATGTGGGCTAGAATGGGCAACATTTATAATAGGATGGGGAACATATACTATATATCAGGATGAGGGAACATATATGGCAGGTTGGGGGACATATTTACCAGGATGGGGGGGCATATATACCTGAATGGAGGACATATTTACCAGGAAGGAGCCCAAGAGGACATTAGAACAGGATGGGGAACATTAGTACATAATAGGGGAGGGAGGGGCAACTCGTATGTCTTTATAGGATTTAGAATGCTAAATGTATACATACATATACATACATCTGACCAATACAAAGGGGGTACCCAGGTCCAAATGTTGCACCAGGGACTATCGAACTCTAGTTACGCCACTGGTTCCCATATTGTCCGTCATGCTAGGGGACCCTAAGGTATCCCTGTCCCCCAAAATTACACCTGATGGTGGAGATGACTGGGTTTTGTACCTTGCTGTACTTCTAAAAAAACTAATCTGTTCCCCCCAAAGAAGGAAGGGACAGGAGTGTAAGTAACATAATAGACAAGACAGACAGGAATAACAGAAGCTCAGTCCCACTGCACACACACAGGAATTAATACTAGAAAAACTAATGAAAAGAATGTGAAGCAAGGCAGCAAAACTAAGACACAAAAAGGTGTACACCTAAAGCACTCTGAACAATATAAAACACAACCACCAGTAAGTCTTGATAAATCCACCTATCCAGATCAGAATAGATAAGCTATAGCTTGCACTATAGAACAGTCCAACCAGCATATATAGGAGGGGAGTGAATATGACTGGCTCTCCCACAGCATATGACTAAAGGAGATTAATAACTAGACCAGCATAGATTAACTTTTGATAGCCTGCCTAGGAGCTACAAATCTGTGAGTTGAAGCCTGAATCTCCCTGTGCTGATTGTGATGCCCTGGCAAAACCAGGTAGTCACAGTTAGGCCCCCGCATTACACCGTTCCCTCACTAGGAAACACACAGCCAACCAGAAAACCCTAGTCACCCCCCTTAGTGACAGACAGACACACCAGTGGGCGTGACCAGGTGGTTGGGACACGCCCACCCAGGGTTCTAGACAGCCCGGGGCGGGAAAACAGTTTAGTTTAAGCTGTAGTTCAGTTTGGAGAGGAGTGTGGGCTCGAGCTAGGGGTAACTCCAGCAGTCAAGTTCAAGTTGAACGGTACCAGGGTTGGAGCCCTGGTGCCACTGGCTAGGAGGAAGACGGTGGTCTCCGTCAGCAGGAGACGGGAAGACGGCTCGGTGGAACCAAGGTGGACCGGGACAGGGTTGTGGCCCACCGGTACCGACACGGGGAATTGACCTGGAAACCGTAGCACAAAGGGGGGTACTCAGACCCTGAAGCCAGAAACCGGAATCAAGCGGACTGGTTAATTAACCGATTGAGGCGAGGACTAGAGGTCCTGTCCCACCCAAGTCCCTCATAAAAGACAACAGCCCACCGATTAGGGATAAGAGGTCACCGGCAGGGCCCATAGATCCCACGGGCCAGCATCTGCGGGCACGGCTCCTTAGGCCACATCCAGCCGGGAGTGGACTCCTGAGTTTCACACTAGGAAAGTCCACCTTACACCACGTAGTGCAGGAAAAGGATAGAGACCACCAGCCGGGTGGGGGACCCCGAACGCAACCGGCCGTGGCACCGGCCATCATCACCTTGGTTTACCAGAGACTTGTGTGTTTTACTAACAGTGAGTACACCAGAACCCCCTGCGATCGCCATCCCCTGCACCGAGCCACCGGGTCCCAGGCCACCATCCCTGCCCACGTAGGGGTTAACAACTTGCTGCACAACATCTCCCCCGGGTGCCCCATCACAGCAGCGGTGGTGTCCCACTTCACCACACACCGTGGGTGGCGTCACAAACTTACTACGGCCTAGCCCGTACATCTACGTCCCCCCATTTATTCGACATCTCCACGAGACCCCCGGGTCCGGAGACCCTCGAGCCACCACCCCTGAAGGCCCGGACCCGAGCAGCACCGGCTGCTGGCACGGGGGCAGCACACTGATCACAGACATCAGAGAAGTTAACAGGCAAGTTTATTTAGTTTCCACAGGCCCTGACACCGCCATGACAGCTGGCAATGCTTGCAAAAACCTCCTTTTGACATACAAGTCAGATATGTCCAGGAACTGTCCAGATTCTCATGCTTTATTCCTAGTTAGTTACACCTCTTCTGTTGGTGGTTCATCTTCATGAGCATTTTGCTAGTGAAACGCCCACGCTGGGGCCTGCAGGGATGGCACGGTCACCAGGCCAGTGGTATTCGGGGTCAAGCTGTGAGTGGCCCAACCCAGCTTCCGTCACCCTGGCGGGTTTCAATAAAAGGAAAGTCCCAAGGTCAGTCCGGTGTTACAGGGTGGGGAAGGAAAGAGGGTACAGATCTTGCCATCGCTCACGGCGGCCACTGAGGTCTTGGCCTCCTCTGCCACCGCTCTCCCCCAGGAAATGGTACGGGACGGGGGATGCTAGCAGCGCCACCCGTGGTATGCGGCCAGGTGTTCAGCTGCCGCTGCACAGTCTCTCTCCAGGGCAGGTGTTACAGGCAGCCAGATGGAATCGCTTCGCACGGGTGGAGCGGGGGAGCCCCAGGAGGTTAATGAGACCCAGGGCAACAGTCCTCAGGGACACCGGGGGCACGGGGTGGTAGCATTACTCACACCAGTCACGGGGTGCGGGTTCCAGTTTCTCTTTATTTACAGTCTGTTCCACATCGCACCCCGGTGCTGGTCTTCGCCGCCTGTAGCCTCTGGTCGGTCCCAGGCAGGTAGGAGGAAGGGTCCGGTGGAGTGATCTGGGGGTCCCTCTCTTTCGGTGCATTAATGCCGTAACCGTGGCATGGAGCATCTTGGGAACTCTCTGCCTCTCTGTCTCTCTCTTGCCCGGTAGCAGGCACAACACCAACCGCCACCAGGTACAGCCTTCTCCAAAGATCCCCAGTCCTCAGCTCCATTCCCTTCCTCAGATGTTGTCAGCCCTGGTCTCGAGGCATCTCCGCAGCAGGGGCTCTCAGCCTCGGGTCTGTGCTCTATCACAGCCTGTCTCGTTCTGACAAAACTTTCTGTCTGCTCTGCACTTCACTCCTCATTTCAGGCCCCCCTCCCATCAGGTTGTCATGGGGACCTGCACACCTGCTCCTTAAGGACACAGGATGAGTCATGTAGGCTCAAACTACATGCTGAAGAATTTTTAACTCCTTCCTGCCAGTGTGTGTGGACTCTTCTCCTCCTGGGTAACATTTAATACCCTGTAACGACCCGGCTGCAGGGGCATTACACTAGCACTATTGGTGCCAGAACTTCCTTTCAAGTGATCAGGACACTTGGCTGCATTACTAGTTAGCAGGGAGTTCTATTTTGTATAGGAAAACTAAGAAAACTAAGAAAGGGACATAGCTCCTATATTCTCAGAATGGAAGCGGTTCCAGAGATGATCATTTAATAATGTCTAAGATCGGAATATTCTTTTAAGAAAACTTTTTATGAGACGTCAGGGATGACAAGGCTTTATTTTGCCAAGTTTCAGTTATTTGGTATCTTAAAGTTTTAACACCCACTTAATACTGAAAAAAAAGCAGTAGCGAGCAAGGCGTCTCTTTGATTGTGTTGACTTTTGCTTGGCTGATTCTTGCCGTAAACCATCTTCTTTCGCTATCCTTTGGAAACCAGGCAGAGTTGATCACAACCAAAGAGTAAAGGCCACGTATCACTAAGCAACATTGCTAGCGACATCGCTGCTGAGGCACGGTTTTTGTGACGCAACAGCGATCTTGCTAGCGATGTTGCTGTGTGTGACATCCAGCAATGACCTGGCCCCTGCTGTGAGGTCGCCGGTTGTTTCTGAATGTCCTGGACCATTTTTTAGTTGTTGCTCTCCCGCTGTGAAGCGCACATCGCTGTGTGTGACAGCGAGAGAGCAACAACTGAATATGCAGGGAGCCGGCTTCTGACAGGCTGCGGTAAGCTGTAACCAAGGTAAATATCGGGTAACCAAGCAAAGCGCTTTGCTTGGTTACCCGATATTTACCTTGGTTACTAGTGTCCGCCGCTCTCTTGCTGTCAGTGCCGGCTCCCTGCTCCCTGCACTTGTAGCCAGAGTACACATCGGGTAAATAAGCAAAAAGGTTTGCTTATTAACCCGATGTGTACTCTGGCTACGAGTGCAGGGAGCCAGCGCTAAGCGGTGTGCGCTGGTAAGCAAGGTAAATATCAGGTAACCAAGTGCTTGGTTACCCGATATTTTCCTTAGTTACCAAGCGCAGCATCGCTTCCACGCGTCGCTGGTGGCTGGGGGCTGGTCACTGGTCGCTGGTGAAATCTGCCTGTTTGACAGCTCACCAGGGACCATGTAGCGACGCACCAGCGATCCCTGCCAGGTCAGATCGCTGGTGGGATCGCTGGAGCGTCCCTTAGTGTGACGGTACCTTAACAGTACACAGTCGAACTCCTCTACTGTTATTTCATATATGAATGGACATTGCAGCACCCAGACGACCAACAAAGTTCTGACTATTTTACTGCATTAATGGAGAAACATTGGACCTCCTTGCTTTCTTCAAATCTTGGCTCAGAGATACATTTGCAACCAGTCATAGCTTTTCATAAAAGCTCTAGAAATATTAAGCAGAGGCAAAGTCTGCGGCGCCATCAACAGTTTATATACAGTATTTTCCCCTGTATCTAGAACTAATTTTCAGTCTGTTGAGTTGTAACTCAGAGGTGTCAAACTTCATTAGAGAGTCACAGAGGAACAAACCGGTAACGGAACTATGACTTAGTAATAAGACATCATCGGATAGCAGAACTCTCCATCTGTTCTCTCCTTCACTCCATGTCTTCATCAATCAGACAATATGAGAACATCAGGAGAAAAAAAAAACATGGCCCGAAATTAGTGGTGATGGGACTGGTGCTCCGCAATCACTGGATACTTGTGGTAACAATATTATGTCACTCTCCCATTGATGAGCGCCTAACAATCCAACAAAATCCAGAATTCTGAATTTGTGCCAAGTGTCAGAATAGTCAAAAATAGCAGTTGCACTCAAGTAAAGGGAAGGAGAAAAAACAATAATGTAGGTGGTGAACATTGGAATGGTGTGCTGTCCGATATACGAAGCCAATTGCAACATGCAGTGATTCTTTTTTCTCATGCCAAATAGGCATGAGAAAAAAAGCACTGGTTGTCAGTACACCATAGTATAACACTGGTCCAAGGGCTATCCGACAAAACATCAGATAGCTCTCATCCGTGTTATATGGTCATGTGAGCAAGCCCTGAGATCCATGGAAACCAGCTGTACACTATCAAAGATAAAAACTCTTAGGCAGGCTTTGCACATTGCGACATCGCAAGTCGATGCTGCGATGTCGCACGTGATAGTCCCCACCCCTGTCGCAGGTACGATATCTTGTGATTGCTGCCGTAGCGATAACTATCGCTACGCCAGCTTCACATGCACTCACCTGCCCTGCGACCATCGATCTGGCCGGCGACCCGCCTCCTTCCTAAGGGGGCGGGTCGTGCGGCGTCACAGCGACGTCACACGGCAGACGGCCAATGGCGGTGGAGGGGCGGAGATGAGCATGATGTAAACATCCCGCCCACCTTCTTCCTTCCGTATAGCCGCTGGCAGCATGTAAGGAGATGTTCCTCGCTCCTGCGGCTTCACACACAGCGATGCAAAATGCAAAAATGTGCAAAATCTTTGCTCGTTGACACGTCGTTCATTTCCATAATATCGGTGCTGTTGCAGGTACGATGTTGATCGTTGTTCCTGCGGCACCGCACATCACTATGTGTGACGCCGCTGGAACGACAAACATCTCCTTACCTGCGTCCACCGGAAAAGGAGGAAGGAAGGAGGTGGGCGGCTTGTTCCGGCCACTCATCTCCGCCCCTCCTTTTCTATTGGGCGGCGGTTCAGTGACGCTGCTGTGACATCGCTGTGACGCTGAACGGACCGCCCCCTTAGAAAGGAGGTGGTTCGCCGGTCAAAGCGACGACACAGAGCGGGTATGTGCCTGTGATGCTGCCGTAGCGATAATGTTCGCTACGGCAGCGATCACCACATATCGGCCGTACGACGGGGGCGGGTGCTATCGCGCTCAACATCGTCAGCAAACGCTAGCGATGTCGCAGCGTGTAAAGTGGCCCTTAGAGCAGGAAAATAAAAGCACATAGAAAAAGCAAGTTATTTGCAAACTTGCTTATTTCCATGCTGTATAACTAATTAAAGCAATTTTATTACTAGAGAATACCCCTTTATGGCCTTGTAAAATATCTGCTGTAATCCTCAGTTAGGCAGCACTGCAAGGCCAGAATTTCTTGTTCCTGAAGATCCCCCACAGAATGATACTGCATACCAATATGCTTGGTTCTTGGGCTAACTCTCTTGTATACTCCAAGAAAGCCATAAGACTTAAAGTAATTGAAAAGCCATTTGGATCGGTTTTCCTCTCCATTCTATGTGGGTATTTCAGAGCCCCAACTTGTAGATAGGTGATGACTTGCCAGGTTGATTCCACCCACTCTTATCATAGTTTTAAGGAACATTTAGGAGGCAGTAAGTCAGTTCTTACATTTAGAGGTGAGTGATCCTACCAAAGATCGGATCGGTTCAGGATCGCCAACCTCACCTGAGATCATCGATCCAATCGTCGATCCTAGCTGAACCCATTAAATTCAATGGGATGCAAAAATCATGTGTTGTAAAATGGTGTACAGGGGGCTGTAAAAGAAAGAAAATAAAAAAGGGTTAAAGCAGTAGATACTTACCGCGTCCCCGCTGCTGCAGCATTACTTCTGGGTCCGACAATTATCCCTTATCCATATTCACTGCTTTGCTCTTTCCCGTTCTCCAGCTGGCGGGCTTTATTTTGTCTGGGTATCAACAGTGGGGGGGACTGCACACCATTTTTTTAAATTATTTATTTAAATAATAATTTTTAAAAAAGAAGCCGCATGTGGTTCCTCCTATTTTGATACTCAGCCAAGATAAGTGCACGGCTGGGGGCTGCAGCCTGTAGCCGTGGGCTTTATTTGTGCTGGTATCAGTAGATGGGGGGACTCTACTGCAATTGTTTTTCTTTCTTTATTTTATACCACGATAGAGACCCTCGAATTCCAACCAATCATAGACGATGTCTGGGGGCGGGGTCTGACTTCAGCCAATCAGAGACGCTGATGGCCGAAGAAAGCAGTGAATATGGAGGGATAATTATCAGACCCGGAAGTAGTGCCGCAGCTACGGGGACGCGGTAAATATGTCCTCCTTTAATCCTCTTGCTTCCTTCTTTTCACAGTGGCCATTATACTTGACATGGCTGTGTTGGGCAGGGACAGGATGCTTTTTGCCATCCAGACATTTACCAATCCTTGGCAAGATCGCCAACTCAGATGTCTCATCCCGATCTGATCTGGCCAAAGATCGTACAATTTTAAAATTTTACGATCTTTGCCAATCAGTAAGTATCACTCATCCCTAGTTACAGCTAACAATGCATGAAATAAATTTCTAGTTATACTTAAAAATGGAGTTCTCCTGTTTTTGCTAAAAAAAAAAAAAAAAAAAAAATGAGTTGCCTACAAGTCCACCACCACTCTACCACCCTACTTGTGCTCCCACAGGTCTTCTTCCTTTCTCTTTCAGTGGAGAGATTGCATTAAAGGGATTCCCACAAAGTTCAATTTAATCAATAGATTTTGGAATACTAATTATTTCCACAATTGGATGTGTTTTAAAAAAAATGTCCCTGTGCTGAGATAATCTTATATATATGTCCCTGCTGTGTACTGTGTAATGGCTGTGTCTGACCGTACAGGGACAAGGTCTGAGGGGAGGAAGCAAAATAAAGTATACAGACAATACAGCTCGGGATTTCTAATTATTCTTTCTTTGAGTTAAAACATTTTTTAAATAACAGGGCAATGCTTTACCTCACAGAAAGAATCAGTTGTGATCCCATACTATAATATCTGTATTCTCTTTTACTCCCCCCCCTGCCCAGGAGATGTGGCATGATCAGACCATGTCCCTGTACGGTCAGATACAACCCAGGTGATGTGGTATGATCAGACCATGGATCACAACTGATTCTTTCTGTGAGGTAAAATATTTCCCTGTTATTAAAAAAAATGTTTTACCTCAAAGTAAGAATAATTAGCAATCCCGTACTGTAAAGTCTGTATACTTCGTTACTTCTTCTCCTGCCTTGGAGCTGTGGTATGATCAGACCATGTCCCTGCACAGTCAGACACAGCCATTACACAGTACACAGCAGGGACACATATATAAGATTATCTCAGCACAGGAACATTTTTTTTAATCACATCCAATTGTGGAAATTATTATTATTCCAAGATCTAATGATTAAAATCAACTTAAAAATTAACTTTGTTTATGGGAAAAAATGGCTACAATCAAGATGCGTCAGCAACAGGGGATTGGCAGAGTACAGATTTTTTTTATCATATTGGGCCAAAAAAGGGATAAACAAGCTATTTAGCATTGCAGAAACCAAACAGCCAGGATGGGGTAGAAATAATTAAACTTTTGCATTGCAGCACATTTCTTTACCTTGCATTCAGATAAAGTTAATACTTTTTTACAATTTCTGCACTTGTTCCAATCCACAAACTTCTCAAAACCCCCTGAGGCTGGCAAACTGTGCAGTGACACAGCAGAACAATGCGGATTCATTTAGCCAAAACAAACATATTTTTTTGGGAAAGTAAAAGAAGTTGGAACAGCAGAAAGTTAAAAAATAAAAAGTGTATTTGTAGGTTAATGCTGACTAGATGCAAAAAATACAATGACCGCTACCATATCACCCCAAGTACTGATTTTCACAATCGGATAATCTCCGACCTCAGGCACGAGTGCTTTGAGTCATACGTAGGACACTTATCGTGTCTGCATCAGTGAGAGGAAATAATGTGGCATGTTGAAACTTAATATGCCCAGTCCTTCTATCCTCTAACTGCAGATATAGGGGCGGTCAGGATACTCATACACATTATTAATGGATCCCGCTAAGGCTACTTTCACACATCAGTTTTTAGCAATCAGGCACAATCCGGAAAAAAACGGGTAAAACGGATCTGGTACCGCATCCGTTTTATCCCCATAGATTTGCATTGTTACCGGATTGTGCCTGATGGATTTGCGTTGCATCCTTTTTTCCGGATGCAGCAAAATTAATTAAACCGGCGGCCGGAGGCAACGTGTCTTGTAACGTTTTTTTGTCCGGCAAAAAAAACCGCATCGCGCCGGATCCGGCGTGATACGGCGTGTTTTACAATGGAAGCCTATGGACGCCGGATCTGGCGCAATGCGGCAAAAAAAACGGATGCGGCTGCCGGATCCGTTTTTGTAAACTGAGCATGCTCCAATGTTTTGAAAAAACGGATCCAGCAAAAAAAACCGGAAAAAACAGATGCAAAAACGGATGCAAAACGGATCCAACTGATCCGTTTTTTTACGCAACCGGCATAGCGGATCCGTTAAAAAACGGATCCGGTGGATACGGTTTTTACATTTTTTGCCGGATCCGTTGGATCAGGAAAAAAAAGGATTGTGCCTGAATGCAGAAAACTGATGTGTGAAAGTAGCCTAAGCCTGCTAATATTGGTCTTGTTTATATGGCCACTCTTGAACATTTTTTTTTAAATTCTGTGCAAAGTAAAGGCTGCTTTACACGCAGTGACATCGCTAGCGATGTCGCTGGTGAAAGCACCCGCCCCGTCATGGGCAAATCGCTGCCCGTGGCGCACAACATCGCTAACACCCATCACACTACTTACCTGCTTAGCGACGTCGCTGTGACCGGCGAACCGCCTCCTTTCTAAGCAGGTACGGTGTTGTTCCTCGTTCCTGCGGTGTCATACGTAGCGATGTGTGCTGCCTCAGGAACGACGAACAACCTGCGTCCTGCAACAGCAACGATATTTGGGATTAGAACGACGTGCCAACGATCAACGATTAGGTGAGTAATTTTGATTAACGGTCGTTCCTGCGTTTCACACGCAACGACGTCGCTAACGAGGCCGGATGTGCGTTACGAATTCCGTGACCCCCAACGACATCTCGTTAGCGATGTCGTTGCGTGTAAAGCCCCCTTAAGAGTTTTATAGCAGTCAAAAGTTTGATTTTCTAACAAAGAAGTCCAAATCCCTTGAATAGACATAACAAATAAAAACTGTCTATCTTCAGAATAGTTCTTCAATATATCATATCGGTGGAGGTCCATCACTCGACACTCCCAACCATCAGCTGTTACCATGTCCCAAAGCGGTTGGACATAAACAGTGTGTGGAGACAGAACAGCACAGCTCCATACATTGTGCAGCAGACATCCTGAGTTATTGAAACCTCTGGCCCTATTTAAGTGAATGGGAGCTGACCTCTAGCCCCTGAGAGCATCCAGTAAACAGGCAGCTTCAAGCAAGGGAGAAAAGAACACATCCTCCTCTCCTCAAGTTCCCTGCAGCTCCTGTGTAGAGATTAGGTACAATTACAAACACTTCCTGATCTCATCTCAAGGCAGTCAGAATGAGGGAGCAGGGGATACTAACAGTACTGTGAGAAATGATTTGGAAGGGTCACAATGAAACATAACTTTGTAGCTCCTGTGTAGAGATACAGCAGAACTGAGTTATATATCATTACAAACACTTCCAGATCTCATCTCAAGGCAGTCAGTGTGAGGATGGGGAGCTGACAGCACTGTGAGATATGATTTGAAAGTGTTTGCAATGATACATAGTTTTGCAGCTCCTGTGAAGAGATACAGCATAACTGAGTTATATAATATAGCAAATACTTCCACATCTCATCTCAGGGCTGTCACTGTGGCGGAGGGGTGAATCTGACAGCACTAGGAAATATGATTTGGAAGTGTTTACAACGATACATAACTTTGTACCTCCTGTGAAGAGATATAGCAGAATTGAGTAATATACGGTATCATTACAAAGACTACCAGATCTCATCTCAAGGCAGTCAGTGTGAGGGAGTGGGGGAGCTGACAGTACTGTGAGATATTATTTGGAAGTGTTCGCAATGATTTTTTTGCCTTCCTCTGGATCAACATGTTAGGCTACGGGTTGAACTAGATGGACTTAGGGCGACTTTGCATGTTGCAACATCGCACGTGCGATGTCGGTGGGGTCAAATCGAAAGTGACGCACATCCGGCGTCACTTTCGAGATCGTAGTGTGTAAATCCTAGATGATACGATTAACGAGCGCAAAAGCATCGTTATCGTATCATCGGTGCAGGCTCCGACTTTTTCAAAATTACTCTGCCGCGACAGGTAAGATGTTGTTCCGCGTTCCTGCGGCAGCACACATCGCTGTGTGTAAAGCCGCTGGAGCGAGGAACATCACCTTACCTGCCGCCGGCGGCTATGCGGAAGGAAGGAGGTGGGCGGGATGTTTACATCCTGCTCATCTCCGCCCCTCCGCTTTGATTCGCCGCCTGCTGTGTGACGTCCCAGTGACGCCGCACGACCCGCCCCCTTAACAAGGAGGCGGGTCGCCGGCCAGAGCGACATCGCAGGACAGGTGAGTGTGTGTGAAGCCTGTGTAGCGATGTTGTTCGCTACGCCAGTAATCACAAAATATCGCTGCTGCGACGGGGGTGGGGACTATCGCGTACGACATCGCAGCATCGGCTTTCGATGTCGCAACATGCAAAGCCCGCCTTAGAGTTTCCCTTAGACCTTAAAAACTATGATACTATGATACCTAACTTTGCAGCTCCTGTAAAGAGATAGGGCAGAACTGAGTTATATATCATTACAAACACTTCCAGATCTCATCTCAAGGCAGTCAGTGTGTGGGTGGGGGGAAGCTGACAGCAATGTGAGATATGATTTGGAAGTGTTTGCAGTGATACATAACTTTGTAGCTCCTGTGAAGAGATACAGTAGAACTGAGTTAAATACTGTATCATTACAAACAATTCAAGATCTCACATTACAATGCTGTCAGCTCTCACCCTCCCCCAAACTGACTACCTTGGGATGAGATGTCGAAGTGTTAGTAATTACTTGGCTTAGTTGCATGATTGTCTTCACTGTAGGTTTAGAGATCAGTGCAAAAAGGAGTGCATGTTCTTTTATGCCCTGTAGGAAGCTGCTTGATTATGATTGGTTAACTACATATGTGGCATCCCTGAGGCTTTTGCTCACTACAGGGTACTGCAGCTCATTTAAGGAGCAGTATCCATCCCGGGTAAGGAAAGGTTAATGTCTTGTATGTCTCACTTAAACCACACAGAGAATGAGTCAGCAATTTCCTTTTATAACACGTACAGCAGGTGACTTCTCACTAATTAGAGCAGAGATGATCACCATAACAACTGGAAAATCCCTAGCTTGGTGACTCATCCAGAGGGAGGGGGGAGCACAGGGAAATACAGGAGCAGAGACAGAATTTCTTTAGATCAATCTGGGACACAGAACAACATGGTCATCTGAAGGGCATGCTTAAGAGCTCCTTCGGGTAGAATCGGCCAGACCGGGGCAGGCTGGAGACACCAGGAGGCAGGGCTGTATTTTGCCTTCGTGCTGCCCTAGGCACTTTAAGTGGTCGCGCCCCTTAGTGACAACGTAACACTGAGTTTTCGCACACGACATCTGTTTAAGGCAGATCTACTCTGTAAAACACTTTAAAAAGTATCAATGAGAAACGAAGGGCACTAACCCCCCCCCAAATGGGATCACCACAGGCACATCAAAACATAGCATGGGTATAAAATATTTCCACCACACCGTCCCCACTTATATACTGTGACTGTCACACTGCCCCTAATAAACTACACACTGCCCTCCCTTATAAATTATACCCACCACACCTTCCTCAATTATGAAATATGATCTGCACATTGTCCTCACATCATGCTGCCCCCTCCTCACAATGTCCCATGCATGCTGCTCCCTCCTCACAATGTCCCATGCATGCTGCCCCCTCCTCACAATGTCCCATGCATGCTGCCCCTCCTCACAATGTCCCATGCATGCTGCCCCCTCCTCACAATGTCCCATGCATGCTGCCCCCTCCTCACAATGTCCCATGCATGCTGCCCCCTCCTCACAGTGTCCCATGCATGCTGCCCCCTCCTCACAATGTCCCATGCATGCTGCCCCCTCCTCACAATGTCCCATGCATGCTGCCCCCTCCTCACAATGTCCCATGCATGCTGCCCCCTCCTCACAATGTCCCATGCATGCTGCCCCCTCCTCACAATGTCCCATGCATGCTACCCCCTCCTCACAGTGTCCCATGCATGCTGCCCCCTCCTCACAATGTCCCATGCATGCTTCCCCGTCCTCACAATGTCCCATGCATGCTGCCCCCTCCTCAGTGTCCCATGCATGCTGCCCCCTCCTCACAGTGTCCCATGCATGCTGCCCCCTCCTCACAATGTCCCATGCATGCTGCCCCCTCCTCACAATGTCCCATGCATGCTGCCCCCTCCTCACAGTGTCCCATGCATGCTGCCCCCTCCTCACAGTGTCCCATGCATGCTGCTCCATCCTCACAATGTCCCATGCATGCTGCCCCCACCTCACAATGTCCCATGCATGCTGCCCCCTCCTCACAGTGTCCCATGAGTGCTGCCCCCTCCTCACAGTGTCCCATGCATGCTGCCCCCTCCTCACAATGTCCCATGCATGCTGCCCCCTCCTCACAGTGTCCCATGCATGCTGCCCCCTCCTCACAGTGTCCCATGCATGCTGCTCCCTCCTCACAATGTCCCATGCATGCTGCCCCCTCCTCACAATGTCCCATGCATGCTGCCCCCTCCTCACAATGTCCCATGCATGCTGCCCCCTCCTCACAGTGTCCCATGCATGCTGCCCCCTCCTCACAGTGTCCCATGCATGCTGCCCCCTCCTCACAGTGTCCCATGCATGCTGCCCCCTCCTCAGTGTCCCATGCATGCTGCCCCCTCCTCACAGTGTCCCATGCATGCTGCCCCCTCCTCACAGTGTCCCATGCATGCTGCCCCCTCCTCGCAGTGTCCCATGCATGCTGTTCCCTCCTCACAGTGTCCCATGCATGCTGCCCCCTCCTCACAGTGTCCCATGCATGCTGTTCCCTCCTCACAGTGTCCCATGCATGCTGCCCCCTCCTCACAGTGTCCCATGCATGCTGCCCCCCTCCTCACAGTGTCCCATGCATGCTGCCCCCTCCTCAGTGTCCCATGCATGCTGCCCCCTCCTCACAGTGTCCCATGCATGCTGCCCCCTCCTCACAGTGTCCCATGCATGCTGCCCCCTCCTCACAGTGTCCCATGCATGCTGCCCCCTCCTCAATGTCCCATGCATGCTGCCCCCTCCTCACAGTGTCCCATGCATGCTGCCCCCTCCTCACAGTGTCCCATGCATGCTGCCCCCTCCTCACAGTGTCCCCTGCATGCTTCCCCCTCCTGACAGTGTCTCATGCATGCTGCCCCCTCCTCACAATGTCCCATGCATGCTGCCCCCTTCTCACAGTGTCCCGTGCACGCTGCCCCTCTCCATGAGCTCCTAATGCTGCCTTCCTCTTTTCCATAATGACACATCCATGCTGCCCCATTCATCATACTAAGACCACCACACTAGCGCTTATGCTGAGACCCACACACACACACACACACACACACACACACACACATACTACCCCACTCTTGATATTGACTCCCTCTACATTGTTCCACTCCATACTGAGCCCACACATGCTGCCCCTTCTCCATAATGAGCTCCCAATGCTGCCCCCCCTCTTATTCTGAGTCCTTACACTCCCCCCCATCGATATTGTCATTGCTCTATCCCTCAACCCTTGTCCTCTGTCTCTAGCATTGGCCCCTCTCTCCCATTCCCCCAGCAGCAGACTCTCTCCCCCCGCCTCCAGCAGCAGCCTCTCCCCCAGCATCAGCCTCTCTCCCCCCAGCCTCCCCCAGCATCAGCCTCTCTCCCCCCAGCCTCCCTCAGCATCAGCCTCCCTGCTCCCAGCTTACCCCAGCATCAGCCTCTCTCCTCCCAGCCTCCCCCAGCATGAGCCTCCTCCAGCATCAGCCTCTCTCCTCCCAGCCTCCCCCAGCATGAGCCTCCTCCAGCATCAGCCTCCCTCCTCCCAGCCTCCCCCAGCATCAGCCTCCCTCCTCCCAGCCTCCCCCAGCATCAGCCTCCCTCCTCCCAGCCCCCCTCCTCCAAGCCTCCCCCAGCATCAGCCTCCCAGCCTCCCTGAGCATCAGCCTCCCTCCTCCAAGTCTCCGCCTCCCAGCCTCCCCCAGCATCAGCCTCTCTCCTCCCAGCATCAGCCACCCTCCTCCCAGCCTCCCCCAGCATCAGCCTCCCTCCTCCCAGCCTCCCCCAGCATCAGCCTCCCTCCTCCCAGCCTCCCCCAGCATCAGCCACCCTCCTCCCAGCCTCCCCCAGCATCAGCCACCCTCCTCCCAGCCTCCCCCAGCATCAGCCACCCTCTTCCCAGCCTCCCCCAGCATCAGCCACCCTCTTCCCAGCCTCCCCCAGCATCAGCCACCCTCTTCCCAGCCTCCCCCAGCATCAGCCACCCTCTTCCCAGCCTCCCATAGCATCAGCCACCCTCTTCCCAGCCTCCCCCAGCATCAGCCACCCTCTTCCCAGCCTCCCCCAGCATCAGCCACCCTCTTCCCAGCCTCCCCCAGCATCAGCCACCCTCTTCTCAGCCTCCCCCAGCATCAGCCACTCTCTTCCCAGCCTCCCCCAGCATCAGCCACCCTCTTCCCAGCCTCCCCCAGCATCAGCCACCCTCTTCCCAGCCTCCCCCAGCATCAGCCACCCTCTTCCCAGCCTCCCCCAGCATAAGCCACCCTCTTCCCAGCCTCCCCCAGCATCAGCCACCCTCTTCCCAGCCTCCCCCAGCATCAGCCACCCTCTTCCCAGCCTCCCCCAGCATCAGCCTCCCTCCTCCCAGCCTCCCCCAGCATCAGCCTCCCTCCTCCCAGCCTCCCCCAGCATCAGCCTCCCTCCTCCCAGCCTCCCCCAGCATCAGCCACCCTCCTCCCAGCCTCCCCCAGCATCAGCCACCCTCTTCCCAGCCTCCCCCAGCATCAGCCACCCTCTTCCCAGCCTCCCCCAGCATCAGCCACCCTCTTCCCAGCCTCCCCCAGCATCAGCCACCCTCTTCCCAGCCTCCCCCAGCATCAGCCACCCTCTTCCCAGCCTCCCCCAGCATCAGTCACCCTCTTCCCAGCCTCCCCCAGCATCAGCCACTCTCTTCCCAGCCTCCCCCAGCATCAGCCACCCTCTTCCCAGCCTCCCCCAGCATCAGCCACTCTCTTCCCAGCCTCTCCCAGCCTCAGCCTCCCTCCTCCCAGCCTCCCCCAGCCTCAGCCTCCCTCCTCCCAACCTCCCCAAGCATCAGCCTCCCTCCTACCAACCTCCCCAAGCATCAGCCTCCCTCCTCCCAACCTCCCCCAGCATCAGCCTCCCTCCTCCCAGCCTCCCCCAGCATTAGCCTCCCTCCTCCCAGCCTCCCCCAGCATCAGCATTCCCTCCTCCCAGCCCCCCTCCTCCAAGCCTCCCCCAGCATCAGCCTCCCAGCCTCTCTGAGCATCAGCCTCCCTCCTCCAAGCCTCCCCCTCCCAGCCTCCCCCGGCATCAGCCTTTCTCCTCCCAGCATCAGCCTCCCTCCTCCCAGCCTCCCCCAGCATCAGCCTCCCTCCTCCCAGCCTCCCCCAGCATCAGCCTCCCTCCTCCCAGCCTCCCCCAGCATCAGCCACCCTCCTCCCAGCCTCCCCCAGCATCAGCCACCCTCTTCCCAGCCTCCCCCAGCATCAGGCACCCTCTTCCCAGCCTCCCCCAGCATCAGCCACCCTCTTCCCAGCCTCCCCCAGCATCAGCCACCCTCTTCCCAGCCTCCCCCAGCATCAGCCACCCTCTTCCCAGCCTCCCCCAGCATCAGCCACCCTCTTCCAAGCCTCCCCCAGCATCAGCCACCCTCTTCCCAGCCTCCCCCAGCATCAGCCACCCTCTTCCCAGCCTCCCCCAGCATCAGCCACCCTCTTCCCAGCCTCCCCCAGCATCAGCCACCCTCTTCCCAGCCTCCCCCAGCATCAGCCACTCTCTTCCCAGCCTCCCCCAGCATCAGCCACCCTCTTCCCAGCCTCCCCCAGCATCAGCCACCCTCTTCCCAGCCTCCCCCAGCATCAGCCACCCTCCTCCCAGCCTACCCCAGCATCAGCCACCCTCCTCCCAGCCTCCCCCAGCATCAGCCACCTTCCTCCCAGCCTCCCCCAGCATCAACCACCCTCCTCCCAGCCTCCCCAGCATCAGCCTCCCAGCCTCCCCCAGCATCAGCCTCCCGCCTCCCCCAGCATCAGTCTCCCGCCTCCCCCAGCATCAGCCTCTCTCCTCCCAGCCTCCCCCAGCATCAGCCTCTCGCCTCCCCAGCATCAGCCTCTCTCCTCCCAGCCTCCCCCAGCATCAGCCTCTCCCCTCCCACAGCATCAGCCTCCCTCCTCCCAGCTTCCCCCAGCATCAGCCTCCCTCCTCCCAGCCTCCCCCAGTATCAGCCTCCCTTCTCCCAGCCTCCCCCAGCATCAGTCTCCCTCAGCATCAGCCTCCCTCAGCATCAGCCTCCCTCCTCCAAGCCTCCCAGCCTCCCCCAGCATCAGCCTCCCTCCTACCAGCCTCCATCAGCATCAGCCTCCCTCCTCCAAGCCTCACCTTCCCCCTCCCAGCCTCCCCCAGCCTCAGCCTCCCTCCTCCCAGCCTCCCCCAGCCTCAGCCTCCCTCCTCCCAGCCTCCCCCAGCCTCAGCCTCCAGCCTCCCCCAGCCTCAGCCTCCCTCCTCCCAACCTCCCCAAGCATCAGCCTCCCTCCTCCCAACCTCCCCCAGCATCAGCCTCCCGCCTCCCCCAGCATCAGCCTCCTGCCTCCCCCAGCATCAGCCTCCCGCCTCCCCCAGCATCAGCCTCTCTCCTCCCAGCCTCCCCCAGCATCAGCCTCCCTCCTCCCAGCCTCCCCCAGCCTCAGCCTCCCTCCTCCCAGCCTCCCCCAGCCTCAGCCTCCCTCCTCCCAACCTCCCCCAGCATCAGCCTCCCCCAGCATCAGCCTCCTGCCTCCCCCAGCATCAGCCTCTCTCCTCCCAGCCTCCCCCAGCATCAGCCTCCCTCCTCCCAGCCTCCCCCAGCCTTAGCCTCCCTCCTCCCAGCCTCCCCTAGCATCAGCCTCCCTCCTCCAAGCCTCCCCCAGCATCAGCCTCCCCCAGCCTCAGCCTCCCTCCTCCCAGCCTCCCCCAGCCTCAGCCTCCCTCCTCCCTCAGCCTCCCTCCTCCAAGTCTCCCTCAGCATCAGCTTCCCTCCTCCAAGCCTCACCCTCCCCCTCCCAGCCTCCCTCAGCATAAGCCTCCCCCTCCCAGCCTCCCCCAGAATCAGCCTCTCTTCTCCCAGCCTCCCCCCCAGCTTCAGCCTCTCTCTCCCCCCAGCCTCAGCCTCTCTCTCCCCTAGCCTCTCTCTCCCCCCAGCCTCCCCCCCAGCCTTAGCCTCTCTCTCCCCCCCAGCCTCCCCCCCAGCCTCAGCCTCTCTCCCCCAGCCTCAGCCTCTCTTCCCAGCCTCAGCCTCTCTCCCCCCAGCCTCAGCCTCTCTTCCCAGCCTCAGCCTCTCTCTCTTCCCAGCCTCCCCCCAGCCTCTCTCTCTTCCCAGCCTCAGCCTCTCTCTCTCTTCCCAGCCTCCCCCCAGCCTCCCTCCTCCCAGCCTCCCTCAGCATCAGCCTCCCTCCTCCAAGCCTCACCTTCCCCCTCCCAGCCTCCCCCAGCATCAGCCTCCCTCCTCCCAGCCTCCCCCAGCCTCAGCCTCCCTCCTCCCAGCCTCCCCCAGCCTCAGCCTCCCTCCTCCCAGCCTCCCCCAGCCTCAGCCTCCCTCCTTCCATTCTCCCCAAGCATCAGCCTCCCTCCTCCCAGCCTCCCCCAGCATCAGCCACCCTCTTCCCAGCCTCCCCCAGCATCAGCCACCCTCTTCCCAGCCTCCCCCAGCATCAGCCACCCTCTTCCCAGCCTCCCCCAGCATCAGCCACCCTCTTCTCAGCCTCCCCCAGCATCAGCCACTCTCTTCCAGCCTCCCCCAGCATCAGCCACCCTCTTCCCAGCCTCCCCCAGCATCAGCCACCCTCTTCCCAGCCTCCCCCAGCATCAGCCACCCTCTTCCCAGCCTCCCCCAGCATAAGCCACCCTCTTCCCAGCCTCCCCCAGCATCAGCCACCCTCTTCCCAGCCTCCCCCAGCATCAGCCACCCTCTTCCCAGCCTCCCCCAGCATCAGCCTCCCTCCTCCCAGCCTCCCCCAGCATCAGCCTCCCTCCTCCCAGCCTCCCCCAGCATCAGCCTCCCTCCTCCCAGCCTCCCCCAGCATCAGCCACCCTCCTCCCAGCCTCCCCCAGCATCAGCCACCCTCTTCCCAGCCTCCCCAGCATCAGCCACCCTCTTCCCAGCCTCCCCCAGCATCAGCCACCCTCTTCCCAGCCTCCCCCAGCATCAGCCACCCTCTTCCCAGCCTCCCCCAGCATCAGTCACCCTCTTTCCAGCCTCCCCCAGCATCAGCCACTCTCTTCCCAGCCTCCCCCAGCATCAGCCACCCTCTTCCCAGCCTCCCCCAGCATCAGCCACTCTCTTCCCAGCCTCTCCCAGCCTCAGCCTCCCTCCTCCCAGCCTCCCCCAGCCTCAGCCTCCCTCCTCCCAACCTCCCCAAGCATCAGCCTCCCTCCTACCAACCTCCCCAAGCATCAGCCTCCCTCCTCCCAACCTCCCCCAGCATCAGCCTCCCTCCTCCCAGCCTCCCCCAGCATTAGCCTCCCTCCTCCCAGCCTCCCCCAGCATCAGCCTCCCTCCTCCCAGCCCCCCTCCTCCAAGCCTCCCCCAGCATCAGCCTCCCAGCCTCTCTGAGCATCAGCCTCCCTCCTCCAAGCCTCCCCCTACCAGCCTCCCCCGGCATCAGCCTCCCTCCTCCCAGCCTCCCCCAGCATCAGCCTCCCTCCTCCCAGCCTCCCCCAGCATCAGCCTCCCTCCTCCCAGCCTCCCCCAGCATCAGCCACCCTCCTCCCAGCCTCCCCCAGCATCAGCCACCCTCTTCCCAGCCTCCCCCAGCATCAGCCACCCTCTTCCCAGCCTCCCCCAGCATCAGCCACCCTCTTCCCAGCCTCCCCCAGCATCAGCCACCCTCTTCCCAGCCTCCCCCAGCATCAGCCACCCTCTTCCCAGCCTACCCCAGCATCAGCCACCCTCTTCCAAGCCTCCCCCAGCATCAGCCACCCTCTTCCCAGCCTCCCCCAGCATCAGCCACCCTCTTCCCAGCCTCCCCCAGCATCAGCCACCCTCTTCCCAGCCTCCCCCAGCATCAGCCACCCTCTTCCCAGCCCTCCCCCAGCATCAGCCACTCTCTTCCCAGCCTCCCCCAGCATCAGCCACCCTCTTCCCAGCCTCCCCCAGCATCAGCCACCCTCTTCCCAGCCTCCCCCAGCATCAGCCACCCTCCTCCCAGCCTACCCCAGCATCAGCCACCCTCCTCCCAGCCTCCCCCAGCATCAGCCACCTTCCTCCCAGCCTCCCCCAGCATCAACCACCCTCCTCCCAGCCTCCCCCAGCATCAGCCTCCCAGCCTCCCCCAGCATCAGCCTCCCGCCTCCCCCCAGCATCAGTCTCCCGCCTCCCCCAGCATCAGCCTCTCTCCTCCCAGCCTCCCCCAGCATCAGCCTCTCGCCTCCCCAGCATCAGCCTCTCTCCTCCCAGCCTCCCCCAGCATCAGCCTCTCCCCTCCCACAGCCTCAGCCTCCCTCCTCCCAGCTTCCCCCAGCATCAGCCTCCCTCCTCCCAGCCTCCCCCAGTATCAGCCTCCCTTCTCCCAGCCTCCCCCAGCATCAGTCTCCCTCAGCATCAGCCTCCCTCAGCATCAGCCTCCCTCCTCCAAGCCTCCCAGCCTCCCCCAGCATCAGCCTCCCTCCTACCAGCCTCCATCAGCATCAGCCTCCCTCCTCCAAGCCTCACCTTCCCCCTCCCAGCCTCCCCCAGCCTCAGCCTCCCTCCTCCCAGCCTCCCCCAGCCTCAGCCTCCCTCCTCCCAGCCTCCCCCAGCCTCAGCCTCCAGCCTCCCCCAGCCTCAGCCTCCCTCCTCCCAACCTCCCCAAGCATCAGCCTCCCTCCTCCCAACCTCCCCCAGCATCAGCCTCCCGCCTCCCCCAGCATCAGCCTCCTGCCTCCCCCAGCATCAGCCTCCCGCCTCCCCCAGCATCAGCCTCTCTCCTCCCAGCCTCCCCCAGCATCAGCCTCCCTCCTCCCAGCCTCCCCCAGCCTCAGCCTCCCTCCTCCCAGCCTCCCCCAGCCTCAGCCTCCCTCCTCCCAACCTCCCCCAGCATCAGCCTCCCCCAGCATCAGCCTCCTGCCTCCCCCAGCATCAGCCTCTCTCCTCCCAGCCTCCCCCAGCATCAGCCTCCCTCCTCCCAGCCTCCCCCAGCCTTAGCCTCCCTCCTCCCAGCCTCCCCTAGCATCAGCCTCCCTCCTCCAAGCCTCCCCCAGCATCAGCCTCCCCCAGCCTCAGCCTCCCTCCTCCCAGCCTCCCCCAGCCTCAGCCTCCCTCCTCCCTCAGCCTCCCTCCTCCAAGTCTCCCTCAGCATCAGCTTCCCTCCTCCAAGCCTCACCCTCCCCCTCCCAGCCTCCCTCAGCATAAGCCTCCCCCTCCCAGCCTCCCCCAGAATCAGCCTCTCTTCTCCCAGCCTCCCCCCCAGCTTCAGCCTCTCTCTCCCCCCAGCCTCAGCCTCTCTCTCCCCTAGCCTCTCTCTCCCCCCAGCCTCCCCCCCAGCCTTAGCCTCTCTCTCCCCTCAGCCTCCCCCCCAGCCTCAGCCTCTCTCCCCCCAGCCTCAGCCTCTCTTCCCAGCCTCAGCCTCTCTCCCCCCAGCCTCAGCCTCTCTTCCCAGCCTCAGCCTCTCTCTCTTCCCAGCCTCCCCCCAGCCTCTCTCTCTTCCCAGCCTCAGCCTCTCTCTCTCTTCCCAGCCTCCCCCCAGCCTCCCTCCTCCCAGCCTCCCTCAGCATCAGCCTCCCTCCTCCAAGCCTCACCTTCCCCCTCCCAGCCTCCCCCAGCATCAGCCTCCCTCCTCCCAGCCTCCCCCAGCCTCAGCCTCCCTCCTCCCAGCCTCCCCCAGCCTCAGCCTCCCTCCTCCCAGCCTCCCCAGCCTCAGCCTCCCTCCTTCCATTCTCCCCAAGCATCAGCCTCCCTCCTCCCAGCCTCCCCCAGCATCAGCCACCCTCTTCCCAGCCTCCCCCAGCATCAGCCACCCTCTTCCCAGCCTCCCCCAGCATCAGCCACCCTCTTCCCAGCCTCCCCCAGCATCAGCCACCCTCTTCTCAGCCTCCCCCAGCATCAGCCACTCTCTTCCCAGCCTCCCCCAGCATCAGCCACCCTCTTCCCAGCCTCCCCCAGCATCAGCCACCCTCTTCCCAGCCTCCCCCAGCATCAGCCACCCTCTTCCCAGCCTCCCCCAGCATAAGCCACCCTCTTCCCAGCCTCCCCCAGCATCAGCCACCCTCTTCCCAGCCTCCCCCAGCATCAGCCACCCTCTTCCCAGCCTCCCCCAGCATCAGCCTCCCTCCTCCCAGCCTCCCCCAGCATCAGCCTCCCTCCTCCCAGCCTCCCCCAGCATCAGCCTCCCTCCTCCCAGCCTCCCCCAGCATCAGCCACCCTCCTCCCAGCCTCCCCCAGCATCAGCCACCCTCTTCCCAGCCTCCCCCAGCATCAGCCACCCTCTTCCCAGCTTCCCCCAGCATCAGCCACCCTCTTCCCAGCCTCCCCCAGCATCAGCCACCCTCTTCCCAGCCTCCCCCCAGCATCAGTCACCCTCTTTCCAGCCTCCCCCAGCATCAGCCACTCTCTTCCCAGCCTCCCCCATCATCAGCCACCCTCTTCCCAGCCTCCCCCAGCATCAGCAACTCTCTTCCCAGCCTCTCCCAGCCTCAGCCTCCCTCCTCCCAGCCTCCCCCAGCCTCAGCCTCCCTCCTCCCAACCTCCCCAAGCATCAGCCTCCCTCCTACCAACCTCCCCAAGCATCAGCCTCCCTCCTCCCAACCTCCCCCAGCATCAGCCTCCCTCCTCCCAGCCTCCCCCAGCATTAGCCTCCCTCCTCCCAGCCTCCCCCAGCATCAGCCTCCCTCCTCCCAGCCCCCCTCCTCCAAGCCTCCCCCAGCATCAGCCTCCCAGCCTCTCTGAGCATCAGCCTCCCTCCTCAAAGCCTCCCCCTACCAGCCTCCCCCGGCATCAGCCTTTCTCCTCCCAGCATCAGCCTCCCTCCTCCCAGCCTCCCCCAGCATCAGCCTCCCTCCTCCCAGCCTCCCCCAGCATCAGCCTCCCTCCTCCCAGCCTCCCCCAGCATCAGCCACCCTCCTCCCAGCCTCCCCCAGCATCAGCCACCCTCTTCCCAGCCTCCCCCAGCATCAGCCACCCTCTTCCCAGCCTCCCCCAGCATCAGCCACCCTCTTCCCAGCCTCCCCCAGCATCAGCCACCCTCTTCCCAGCCTCCCCCAGCATCAGCCACCCTCTTCCCAGCCTACCCCAGCATCAGCCACCCTCTTCCAAGCCTCCCCCAGCATCAGCCACCCTCTTCCCAGCCTCCCCCAGCATCAGCCACCCTCTTCCCAGCCTCCCCCAGCATCAGCCACCCTCTTCCCAGCCTCCCCCCAGCATCAGCCACCCTCTTCCCAGCCTCCCCCAGCATCAGCCACTCTCTTCCCAGCCTCCCCCAGCATCAGCCACCCTCTTCCCAGCCTCCCCCAGCATCAGCCACCCTCTTCCCAGCCTCCCCCAGCATCAGCCACCCTCCTCCCAGCCTACCCCAGCATCAGCCACCCTCCTCCCAGCCTCCCCCAGCATCAGCCACCTTCCTCCCAGCCTCCCCCAGCATCAACCACCCTCCTCCCAGCCTCCCCCAGCATCAGCCTCCCAGCCTCCCCCAGCATCAGCCTCCCGCCTCCCCCAGCATCAGTCTCCCGCCTCCCCCAGCATCAGCCTCTCTCCTCCCAGCCTCCCCCAGCATCAGCCTCTCGCCTCCCCAGCATCAGCCTCTCTCCTCCCAGCCTCCCCCAGCATCAGCCTCTCCCCTCCCACAGCATCAGCCTCCCTCCTCCCAGCTTCCCCCAGCATCAGCCTCCCTCCTCCCAGCCTCCCCCAGTATCAGCCTCCCTTCTCCCAGCCTCCCCCAGCATCAGTCTCCCTCAGCATCAGCCTCCCTCCTCCAAGCCTCCCAGCCTCCCCCAGCATCAGCCTCCCTCCTACCAGCCTCCATCAGCATCAGCCTCCCTCCTCCAAGCCTCACCTTCCCCCTCCCAGCCTCCCCCAGCCTCAGCCTCCCTCCTCCCAGCCTCCCCCAGCCTCAGCCTCCCTCCTCCCAGCCTCCCCCAGCCTCAGCCTCCAGCCTCCCCCAGCCTCAGCCTCCCTCCTCCCAACCTCCCCAAGCATCAGCCTCCCTCCTCCCAACCTCCCCCAGCATCAGCCTCCCGCCTCCCCCAGCATCAGCCTCCTGCCTCCCCCAGCATCAGCCTCCCGCCTCCCCCAGCATCAGCCTCTCTCCTCCCAGCCTCCCCCAGCATCAGCCTCCCTCCTCCCAGCCTCCCCCAGCCTCAGCCTCCCTCCTCCCAGCCTCCCCCAGCCTCAGCCTCCCTCCTCCCAACCTCCCCCAGCATCAGCCTCCTTCAGCATCAGCCTCCTGCCTCCCCCAGCATCAGCCTCTCTCCTCCCAGCCTCCCCCAGCATCAGCCTCCCTCCTCCCAGCCTCCCCCAGCCTTAGCCTCCCTCCTCCCAGCCTCCCCTAGCATCAGCCTCCCTCCTCCAAGCCTTCCCCAGCATCAGCCTCCCCCAGCCTCAGCCTCCCTCCTCCCAGCCTCCCCCAGCCTCAGCCTCCCTCAGCCTCCCTCCTCCAAGTCTCCCTCAGCATCAGCTTCCCTCCTCCAAGCCTCACCCTCCCCCCTCCCAGCCTCCCTCAGCATAAGCCTCCCCCTCCCAGCCTCCCCCAGAATCAGCCTCTCTTCTCCCAGCCTCCCCCCCAGCTTCAGCCTCTCTCTCCCCCCAGCCTCAGCCTCTCTCTCCCCTAGCCTCTCTCTCCCCCCAGCCTCCCCCCCAGCCTTAGCCTCTCTCTCCCCCCAGCCTCCCCCCCAGCCTTAGCCTCTCTCTCCCCCCAGCCTCCCCCCAGCCTCAGCCTCTCTCCCCCCAGCCTCAGCCTCTCTTCCCAGCCTCAGCCTCTCTCCCCCCAGCCTCAGCCTCTCTTCCCAGCCTCAGCCTCTCTCTCTTCCCAGCCTCCCCCCAGCCTCTCTCTCTTCCCAGCCTCAGCCTCTCTCTCTCTTCCCAGCCTCCCCCCAGCCTCCCTCCTCCCAGCCTCCCTCAGCATCAGCCTCCCTCCTCCAAGCCTCACCTTCCCCCTCCCAGCCTCCCCCAGCATCAGCCTCCCTCCTCCCAGCCTCCCCCAGCCTCAGCCTCCCTCCTCCCAGCCTCCCCCAGCCTCAGCCTCCCTCCTCCCAGCCTCCCCCAGCCTCAGCCTCCCTCCTTCCATTCTCCCCAAGCATCAGCCTCCCTCCTCCCAACCTCCCCCAGCATCAGCCTCCCTCCTCCCAGCCTCCCCCAGCATCAGCCTCCCTCCTCCCAGCCTCCCCCAGCATCAGCCTTCCTCCTCCCAGCCTCCCCCAGCATCAGCCTACCTCCTCCCTCAGCATCAGCCTCCCTCCTCCAAGCCTCCCTCAGCATCAGCTTCCCTCCTCCAAGCCTCACCCTCCCAGCTTCCCCCAGCATCAGCCTCCCTCCTCCCAGCCTCACCCTCCCAGCTTCCCCCAGCATCAGCCTCCCTCCTCCCAGCCTCCCTCAGCATCAGCCTCCCTCCTCCAAGCCTCACCTTCCCCCTCCCAGCCTCCCCCAGCATCAGCCTCTCTCCTCCCAGCCTCCCCCAGCATCAGCCTCCCCCAGCCTCATCCTCCCTCCTCCCAGCCTCCCCCAGCCTCAGCCTCCCTCCTCCCTCAGCCTCCCTCCTCCAAGTCTCACCCTCCCCCTCCCAGCCTCCCTCAGCATAAGCCTCCCCCTCCCAGCCTCCCCCAGAATCAGCCTCTCTTCTCCCAGCCTCCCCCCCAGCTTCAGCCTCTCTCTCCCCCCAGCCTCAGCCTCTCTCTCCCCCAGCCTCTCTCTCCCCCCAGCCTCCCCCCCAGCCTTAGCCTCTCTCTCCCCCCCAGCCTCAGCCTCTCTCTCCCCAAGCCTCTCTCTCCCCCCAGCCTTAGCCTCTCTCTCCCCCCAGCCTCCCCCCCAGCCTCAGCCTCTCTCCCCCAGCCTCAGCCTCTCTTCCCAGCCTCAGCCTCTCTCCCCCCAGCCTCAGCCTCTCTTCCCAGCCTCAGCCTCTCTCTCTTCCCAGCCTCCCCCCAGCCTCTCTCTCTTCCCAGCCTCAGCCTCTCTCTCTCTTCCCAGCCTCCCCTCAGCCTCTCTCTTCCCAGCCTTCCCCCAGCCTCTCTCTCTTACCAGCCTCCCCTCAGCCTCTCTCTTCCCAGCCTCTCTCTCTTCCCAGCCTCAGCCTCTCTCTCTCTCTTCCCAGCCTCCCCCCAGCCTCTCTCTCTTCCCAGCCTCCCCCCAGCCTCTCTCTCTTCCCAGCCTCCCCCCAGCCTCTCTCTCTTCCCAGCCTCCCCCCAGCCTCTCTCTCTTCCCAGCCTCCCCCCCAGCCTCTCTCTCTTCCCAGCCTCCCTCTCTTCCCAGCCTCCCCCAGTCTCAGCCTCTCTCCCCCCAGCCTCCCCTTGCATGATTACAGTGGACAAAAAGAGGCATCGCAATTCGCAACGATCATCAACTAACCTGTAAGGTGCCCATACATTCTAGGCACTGCCTTACCTGCTCCAGTGCTTGCCGCCCTGCTCTGGCTGGCTCCTCTTCTGGCTTGCTCCAGCTGCAGACGCGTCCTCCTCCACGACGTGTGTCATCTGCAGCATTGGATGCTGCAGCACGGGGCAGTGAGCTGATTGTCGCGCCCCGCGCGCCTCTGACCCCGGAAGTGCAGGCAGGCCATGGAACTTCCGGGGTTAGTCAGCTCACTATGCCTGGCGCCCGCCATGTATTTCAATAGACAGCAGAAGTGCGCCTCTCCTCTCTCCCAACCCCCCCCCCCCCCCCAGAACACAGCCGAGTGTAACGGAGGGAGGGACGGGGGGCGGGGATGTAAAAAAAAAAAAAAAAAATTTATATATATTTTTTTTTTTTTTTTGCTGCCAGAAAGTGCCGCCCCCCGCAACGTGCCGCCCTAGGCACGGGACCACGGGTGCCTAGTGGCAAATACAGTCGTTAGGGAGAAGCAGGGCAGCTGCTTCCACAGGATTGGCGCTGTTGGGATACAGAATCCTAGGGCAGGCATACTTCATATTGTCTACCAACTCTGCAAGGGTCGTGGGGATCAGCTAGAACAATCACTGGACCCGTCCGACCGAGTCTGCAGCCAAATAGCATATAGGATCCGGGTTTGAGGACCGGCCCCACAACGGAACTGCGCTATCAGCATAGAGAACGGGACACTTTACTCACAAGGGGGTTCCCAAGGTGCTTTATGCCACGGGATCAACACAGCGCATCTTAGAGAAGGAGAGACCCACAGAGACTGCTATACTGGACCTATCCTCTGACCTACCTGGGATCGACCGAAGCTTCATCATGGCAGAGACCAGTACCCGGGGTGCGGTGTTGAACCAGTATGTAAAGACCTGGAACCCGCACCTATTGACTCTGACTCTGATTGCTGTCACCCTGCGCTCCGGTGCTCCCGGAGACTGCCATGCCCCCGCCATCCTCCCGGGGCCCGCTCCACCAGTGGGGAGCGATACCATCCCGGCTGCACCCAACATCTGGCCCGGTGAGAGACCTTGCAGCGGTGGCCGCCTACCTGGCCACATACCACAGGTGGTGTCACGATCATCCTAATAGAGTTAGCTAACTGTCACCCCCACCCTCCACTTCCAAATACCACCCTCATCCTCCATTCCTGCCTCCCGTCCACCGCCATCTTCCCTTCCTGTACGCCTCGGGGCCACGGAACCGGGCCAAGCCACCCCATAACGATGCAGAGGATCTGCACCCCCAACCCAGCTACGAGTAGGTTAAAACACCTGCCCCGTGAGGGATGCTACACATACAGTGGAAGAAATAATGCTTACAGTCATATGAAAAAGTTTGGGCACCCCTATTAATGTTAACCTTTTTTCTTTATAACAATTTGGGTTTTTGCAGCAGCTATTTCAGTCTCATATATCTAATAACTGATGCACTGAGTAATATTTCTGGACTGAAATGAGGTTTTTTGTACTAACAGAAAATGTGCAATCCGCATTTAAACAAAATTTGACCGGTGCAAAAGTATGGGCACCTCAACATAAAAGTGACATTAATATTTTGTAGATCCTCCTTTTGCAAAAATAACAGCCTCTAGTCACTTCCTGTAGCTTTTAATGAGTTCCTGGATCCTGGATGAAGGTAGATTTGACCATTCCTGTTTACAAAACAATTCCAGTTCAGTTAGGTTTGATGGTCGCCGAGCATGGACAGCACGCTTCAAATCATCCCACAGATGTTCAATGATATTCAGGTCTGGGGACTGGGATGGCCATTCCAGAACATTGTAATTGTTCCTCTGCATGAATGCCTGAGTAGATTTGGAGCGGTGTTTTTGATCATTGTCTTGCTGAAATATCAATCCCCTGCGTAACTTCAACTTCGTCACTGATTCTTGCTTATTATTGTCAAGAATCTGCTGATACTGAGTTGAATCCATGCGACCCTCAACTTTAACAAGATTCCCGGTGCCGGCATTTGCCACACAGCCCCAAAGCATGATGGAACCTCCACCAAAGTTTACTGTGGGAAGCAAGTGCTTTTCTTGGAATGCCGTGTTTTTTTGCCTCCATGCATAACGCCTTTTTGTATGACCAAACAACTCAATCTTTGTTTCATCAGTCCACAGGACCTTCGTCCAAAATGTAACTGCCTTGTCCAAATGTGCTTTTGCATATCTCAGGCGACTCTGTTTGTGGCGTGTTTGCAAAAACGGCTTCTTTCGCATCACTCTCCCATACAGCTTCTCCTTGTGCAACGTGCGCTGTATTGTTGACCGATGCACATTGACACCATCTGCAGCAAGATGATGCTGCAGGTCTTTGGAGGTGGTCTGTGGATTGTCCTTGACTGTTCTCACCATTCTTCTTCTCTGCCTTTCTGATATTTTTCTTGGCCTGCCACTTCTGGGCTTAACAAGAACTGTACCTGTGTTCTTCCATTTCCTTACTATGTTCCTCACAGTGGAAACGGACAGTGTAAATCTCTGAGACAACTTTTTGTACCTTCCCCTGAACAACTATGTTGAATAATCTTTGTTTTCAGATCATTTGAGAGTTGTTTTGAGGAGCCCATGATGCCACTCTTCATAGGAGATTCAAATAGGAGAACAACTTGCAAGTGGCCACCTTAAATACCTTTTCTCATGATTGGATACACCTGCCTATGAAGTTCAAAGCTCAATGAGGTTACAAAACCAATTTAGTGGTTCAAATCAAGAAATTGATATAGGTGCCCATACTTTTGCACCGGTCAAATTTTGTTTAAATGCGGATTGCACATTTTCTGTTAGTGCAATAAACCTCATTTCAATCCAGAAATATTACTCAGTCCATCAGTTATTAGATATATGAAACTGAAATAGCTGCTGCAAAAACCCAAATTGTTATAAAGAAAAAAGGTTAACATTAATAGGGGTGCCCAAACTTTTCCATATGACTGTACTTCTTCCACTGTATGTAGTTGACCAATCATAATCAAGCAGCTTCATGCAGGGCAGAAAAGAACATGCACTCTTTTTTGTTTGTTTGTCTGACACCAATCTCTGGTAACACCCAGTTGAATTATAACATAAATTATAACCTAAACTTTACAAGTTACCGTAATATTGCTGCAATGGAGAAGGGAAGACTGGTGAAAATGCAGGACATGGGCCTAATAATGAGAAATAGGGGACAGTCTTATGACATGACACGCACACTTTAAGACTAGGTGTATGGAGATGAAATGGAGCTTTGTGTCAAGAAAAAGAAATGGAAATTCATCAGTAATAAGTGACTTTTCACAAACATTTCTATCTTAAACCCCAGTATCTCAAATACTGAGGATCATCACTCTTGCTTGTCCTACTCTACAAGTGACAAAAGGTGCAGAAATTACCCTCCTCGGTATAAAGTACATCTTGACATTAGAAAAGGCTCAATTTTGGACAAGATAATACATTTTCCGTCTTTCAGAAAGACCAATCTTCTGTCATTTGAAATTTTAAGAGGTCATATTGGTTCCTTGGCTTCCAATGTATCATCTATCAATCCCGGTTGCTCCTGCTGATGAGCGGCGTTATCTGGAGTGTACAGTCAGCGTTGGGAACGCTTGTAGCACACATTCAATCTTTTGTCAAGGATCACATGGACTGATGATGGATTTTAGGAGAAGTTGTAAGAGCAGAAGTCATAAAACCTCCTGACTCGTGTCATTACCACCTTGGTGCTTGAGAAATACCGAGCAGCAGGTGTGGATTTACTCATTACTTAATAGTGGTCAGAGGCTTTTGGCTTCATGGTCAACCCGAATGTCTAGAACCTTATGGCTATGTGTCCACGGTAGAATGTACCTGCGGATTTTTCTGCATGAAAATCCGCGACTTTCGCGGCAAATCTGCACCCGCGGATTTACCGCGGATTTGCCGCGGATTTTGATGCGGATTTTTTTTTTTTTTTCCCCATTCTATACCCAAAATCCGCACCAAATCTGCAACAAATAATTGACATGCTGCATATTTTTCCGGATCAAAATCCGCGGCAAATCCGCAGCGGAAAAATCCGCAGCATGGACACAGCATTTCCAAAATGCCATTGAAATGGCTTGGAAGTGCCGCTGCTGCAGATTTTCGGGAAATCCGCGGCAAATCCGCGGCAAAATCCGTGGTAAATCCGCAGCGTGGGCACATAGCCTATGTGATCTCATCCATTAGGATGGTATATAGAATTCATGGAGTGTGTGTGATATTGTATATGTGTGTGTGAGCTGTATATTTATTCCAATGCACATTTTGTATTGTATGTTCTATGTTTCTGCATTTAATTTAATGTATTGTGTTTGTTTTCACGTTTGTTCTATGTGTGTGTAAATATTCTGTACTTTATGTAGGCATAAAGATGTCTTCTTCCTTAGCTTTACCAAGGGCTCAAGATATTTGAAAGTGAGTGACATAGGATCAGTGGAGTAGTTTAGGAAAAAAACATGATTACTTAATACTTTGTTGGTTGTTTATGCTTTTACTTTGTTGGTTGTTTATGCATATGTGACGCCCTGGACTAGCCAGGTAGCCACAAACAGAACACACCCCCATCCCCACCCCCAGACAGTTACATTAGTCAGACACAAAATCCTTGTTGCCTCCCTCCAGGGTCTGATGTCCACATCAGGTGGGGTGGAGCCAGGCAATTGGCCCCACCGACCGAGGAGTTCACAGGCCTGGAGGCGGGAAAAGGAGCAGATTAATTTAGGAGGTGAAAGTGAGAGGTCACAAACTGTAAGGGCGGCTTTGTACATTGCGACATCGAAAGTGACGCACATCCGGCGTCACTTTCGACATCGTAGTGTGTAAATGCTAGATGATACAATGAACGAGCGCAAAAGCGTCGTTATCGTATCATCGGTGCATTCACCGACATTTCCATAATGCCGGTGCTGCGACAGGTACGATGTTGTTCCTCGCTCCTGCGGCAGCACACATCGCTATGTATGAAGCCACAGGAGCGAGGAACATCTCCTACCTGCCGCCGGCGGCTATACGGAAGGAAGGAGGTGGGCGGGATGTTTACATCCTGCTCATCTCCGCCCCTCCGCCGCTATTGACCGCCTGCCGTGTGACGTCGCTATGATGCCGCACGACCCGCCCCCTTAGGAAGGAGGCGGGTCGCCGGCCAGAGCGACGGTCGCAGGGCAGGTGAGTGCATGTGAAGCTGCCGTAGCGAAAATTTTCGCTACGCCAGCTATCACAAGATATTGTACCTGCGACGGGGGCGGAGACTATCGCGTGCGACATCGCAGCATCGGCTTGCGATGTCGCAACGTGCAAAGCCCACCTAAGTGTCTGGGTTGGAGCTCAGGCACTGACAGCAAGGTTGGCAGACGGTGGTGGCCGTCTGCAGGAGTTGGTGGAACTCTGCGAAGCCGTAAGGACCGGGGTCGGGTGTTGGCCCGCCGGTACCGAACCGGGGAGCGGAGTGAAGCTAAGCACACAGGCAGGGCCATCGGACCCCGACCAGGCTTGGAGCCACCGTCAATAGTCAAATCCGAGTGTGACAGGAACCCCAGGGGTTCCCCAACAACCAAGTCCCGACAGAAGGCAACAGTCCACACCGTGAGGATATACAGCCACCACTACAGGTTAGAGATCCAAGGGCCAGTGCCTGCGGGCAAAACGGGCTCCTACGGCACCTATACTCCGGGGAGCGGACTACCGTTGGGCAACCACAGGAGTCAGAACATTTCTAAAAGGTGCAGGGAAAGACAGCCACCATCAGCCGTCCGGGGAGAGCACAACAACAACAACACTGCAGTCGGCTGCGGGACCCGTCCATCCAGCCGTTTTGGTTTACCAGAGACTCTGTCATTGATTGTCTGAGTGAGTACACCAGTGCCGTCCCTGCAACCCTGCACCCCAGGCATCCAGCCTCCCCGTTACACCACCGGGCCCCGGGATCACCAACCCCCCTACCCACGGAGGGGACAACATCCTAGCTGCTCCCTACCATATCTCCCGGGATCCCCGTCACCAGCAGCGGTGGTGCCATCATCACCACGTCCCGTGGGTGGCGTCACGAATAATCTCCCTAACCCAACCACCCCTTTTCACTCACGGGCGAGGAGCGCTGCTCGAGTCCCCGGGTCCGGCCCACCGCTCGAGCCACCGAGCAGCAGCATCAGAAGTCCCCGGACCCGAGCGTGGCGAGCGCGTCCCCTCCGCCCGCAACACTTTTACTTTGTTGGTTGTTTATGCTTTTACTTTTTTGGTTGTTTATGCTTTTACTTTGTTGGTTGTTTATGCTTTTACTTTGTTGGTTGTTTATGCTTTTACTTTTTTGGTTGTTTATCCTTTTACTTTGTTGCTTGTTTATGCTTTTACTTTTTTGGTTGTTTATGCTTTTACTTTGTTGCCTGTTTATGCTTTTACTTTTTTGGTTGTTTATGCTTTTACTTTTTTGGTTGTTTATGCTTTTACTTTTTTGGTTGTTTATGCTTTTACTTTGTTGGTTGTTTATGCTTTTACTTTTTTGGTTGTTTATGCTTTTACTTTTTTGGTTGTTTATGCTTTTACTTTGTTGGTTGTTTATGCTTTTACTTTTTTGGTTGTTTATGCTTTTACTTTGTTGGTTGTTTATGCTTTTACTTTGTTGGTTGTTTATGCTTTTACTTTTTTGGTTGTTTATGCTTTTACTTTGTTGGTTGTTTATGCTTTTACTTTGTTGGTTGTTTATGCTTTTACTTTTTTGGTTGTTTATGCTTTTACTTTGTTGGTTGTTTATGCTTTTACTTTTTTGGTTGTTTATGCTTTTACATTTTTGGTTGTTCATGCTTTTATGTTGTTGGTTGTTTATGCTTTAAGAGTCTATATGTGATCTCTCTGTGGTTGTAATTTCTTTTGCAGAATGTTGTAAGTTTTGATTGTGTAGCACGCACGGGGCAAGGGGTTAAATTACTCATCACCGGGCCTGGTGATGTCGGGTCTGGGGATGTTACGGGGTGGCTCTTTCGCCCGGTTTCATGGCCCCGAGGTGTGCAATAAAGGAGGGGGTGGTAATGGAGGTTTGATTTTGTGATGCCACCTACGGTATGCGGCCTGAGAATAGCCGCCGCTGCTGACCTCCGGGGCAGATGGTAGTAGCAGCCGAGATGTTTCTGCTCCCCACAGGTGGAGCGGGCCCCATTGAGATGATGGGGATAATAGTGGTGCGTTGGGGTGCAGGACTGAGGGCGCTGACAGTAACCAGATGACACAGATTGGTGGTTTCCTTTTACCTTTACTGGTAAGAGGTTGTAGTCCCGAGGTTACCGTAGTCCAGTCAGCCTGGTAGCAGAGAGGAATGTCTCTTTGCCAGGTACGTTGGAGGCCTTCCTTTATGCACTTTGGATGTTGGATCCCTGTGGCTTTAAGCTACTTTAGCACCCTGGTTTTTGGTTGCTTAATGCTATGTCCCTGTCTGACAGGCAGCGCGAGCCAGGTATGGGGCCCGAGTGTTCCTCCGCGGCCCCGGGCTCTATTTTGCTTCTTCACCTTAGGGCTTTGTTGGTGGACCAGGAAACATGGAGACAATTGCCCTCCGGGTTTTACTACTGAGCCTTTAGTACGCCGGTGTTGTGTACAATGCTCTCGGTCCTGGAAAGCTTGCTGACCGCTTTCTAACAGCGACCTGTCTCTTTTTTCTCCTCCAGGGTTCTGAGGTTTCACTTTCTGTTTTTCTGACTTACCCCTTCCCATCCCAGAATACACAGGGGAGGTTCGTCCCAACCAGGACTTGAGCTCCCCCTTCTGGTCTGAGTCAGGAAGTGTTGTGTGCAATGGTACCTGACATTGAGATCTTCCCCGCTGCTTCCAGGCATAACACTGTCCTCCAGGTGAAGAGAACAATGCCACTGTGGCTCCCATGACCACTGGGGTCCTACACTTGTATGTCGTGATGACGTATGAAATTTGCACCACTAGAAATTGCAGAAGAGTGGACATGTTGTCCACCTTCTGGGACAGTGAGACAGCTCCACAAGTTTGGGACTGTTCTGCCTGACAGACATACACATTGCATGCACATACATTCATACACTGCACTGTACAAACATGCACACTCTAACAATGCAATATATGCTGTATTGAGGGAGTGTGAGGCCAGTATGGTAAGGGTAAAAACCTAACTCTGCTGTTAAATAGCATAGCAGTGAAGTTGAAGGTTAAATCCTTTTACTGCATGTGTAAAGCCCGCTTTACACGCTGCAATGTATCTTACAATGTGTCGGCGGGGTCACGTCGTAAGTGACGCACATCCGGCATTGTAAGGTACATTGCAGTGTGTGATTGCGACTGAATGGTAAAACATTCATCGCATACACATCGTACCTTTCTCTAGAATTGCACGTCAGGTTGTTCATCGTACCCATCGCAGTGTGTGACACCCCGGGAACGATGAACAGATCTTACCTGCGTCCTGCGGCTCCCGGCCCACAATGCTGAAGAAAGGAGGTGGGCGGGATGTTTACGTCCCGCTCAGCTCCGCCCCTCCGCTTCTATTGGCCGGCTGCCGCGTGACGTCGCTGTGACGCCGAACGTCCCTCCCACTCCAGGAAGTGGACGTTCGCCGCCCACATCGAGGTCATATGGACAGGTAAGTAGGTGTCACGGGGGTTAATTGTTTGTTCAACAAATTGAACGTGCCACACATACGATGGGGGCGTTGCAAATCGCATACGATATCGTATGCGAAATTGCAACGTGTAAAGCAGGCTTTAGTTGCAAATGCAACTACAATGTTTTATATAGAACCAGGCATGTGATCACTCTGGGGGGTGGTCAGGAAGCGGGAGCTCTCCCTCTGACATTGTTATGACATGGGTGCCCCGTGACCAATCAATGACGGCTAACTTCTCTCCTCCCTGGACGCAGAAAGTCAGCGCAGTGCTCACATCCCGCTCAAATGTCCAAAGGCGGGGAGACAGACGCAGGGTGCTGATTGGTTGCGGGAATCATGTGTCACAGTGACATCCTAATGTGTGTGGGGCACTGTTGGTGCATCACATTGCAATGAGGTCATAAAACGTATATTAAAGTGTGTGGGAATACTAGGGGCACATAAAAGGACTTAGCATGGTTAGGAGTTTAGTTTACCTGGCAAAAACGTGCTGTGTCTCTTTCTTGTACTTGAGAGTTGAGAGGTATATCTATGTATATATACAATTGAAACCAAATGTTTCCATCCACATAAAGACACATCTGCAGGTTTTGCCTCCACTCTCTATAAAGACACAACTGCAGGTTTTGCCTCCGCTCTCTATAAAGACACATCTGCAGGTTTTTCCCTCCGCTCTATAAAGACAAATCTGCAGGTTTTTCCCTCCACTCTCTATAAAGAAACATCTGCAGGTTTTTCTCACTATCTGACATGAAATCAGAATAAACCTTTCCCGTTTTCGGTCACTTAGGACTGAAAATTATTTCTATTTGCCAAATGTCAGAATAATGAGAGAGAGAGAGAGAATGTTTTAAGGCATTTTTATTACTTTCTACAAAATCGAAGATTTCCATCCATTTCATTAGTATTTGGTGGGCAATGATGGCATTGCCCTTACACTGTATGACTTGTCTGAAATGTTTTGGATCTCCATCTACAAGATTCTCACAATAATTGGTGGAATTTGGTCCCATTCCCCTTGACAGAACTGGTATAACTGAGCCATTTTTGTAGGTCGCCGCTCGCACCGGCCTTTTCAGCTTTGCCCATACATTTTCAACAGGGTTGAGATCAGGGCTTTGTGATGGCCATTCCAAAACATTGACTTTGTTGTCCTTAAGACACTTTGTAAACCATTTGGCAGTATGCTTAAAGTCATTGTCCATTTGGAAGATCCATTTCCACCTAAGCTTTAAGTTCCTGGCTGATGTCTTGAGATGTTCTTCAGTGTTGCCACATAATCTTCTTTCCTCATGATGCCATCTATTTTGTGAAGTGCACCAGTCCCTCCTGCAGCAAATAAACCCCACAACATGATACTGCCACCCCCAAGTTTCACAGTTGGGATGGTGTTCTTACGTGTCAAAGCTTCTCTCTTTTTCCTACAAACGTAACAGTGGTCATTATGGTCAAACAGTTCAATTTTAGTTTTGTCAGAGCACAGGACATGTCTCCAAAAATTAAGGTCTTTGTTCTTATATGCATTTGCAAACATTAATCTGGCTTTTTTGTGTTTCTTTGGAGTAATGGCTTCTTCCTGGCAGAGTGGCCTTTAAGTCCATGTTTATACAGTACTCGTTTCACTGTGGATAATGACACAATCTTACCAGCTTCCGCCAGCATCTTCACAAGGTCTTTTGCTTTTGTTCTTGGGTTGATATGCACATATCTGACCAAAACACGTTCATCTCTGGTACACAGAACCAGTCTACTTCCTGAGCAGTATGATGGATGGACATTCCCATCTTGTTTGTACTTGCGTTTAATTGTTTGCACAGATGAACGAGGCACCTTCAGGGATCTGGAAATTGCACCCAAGGATGAAGCAGATTTATGCAAGTCCACAATTCTCTTCCTGAGATCTTGGCTGATTTCTTTTGACTTTCCCATGATGCTGCACAAATAAGCCGTGTGTTTCAGGTGTGCATTAAAATACATCCACAGGTGGGTCTCTCATTAACTCAGATGTTGCCAATAAACCTATCAGAGGCTTCCAAAGACATGACATCATCATATGGGCGGTCCCATATTGTTTAAAGCATAGTACTCTTAGTGTATATACGGTAAACTTTTTACTTTGCAAGAAGTAATAAAAATGCCTTAAAACATTCTCTCTCTCATTATTCTGGCATTTGGAAAATATAAATAATTTTGGTTCTTAATTGACCTAAAATGGGAAATGTTTTTTCTGTGTTCATGTCAGATAGTGAGAAAAACCTGCAGATGTGTCTATATAGAGAGCGGAGGGAAAAGATGCAGATGTGTCTATATAGAGAGTGGAGGGAAAAACCTGCTGATGCGTCTATATAGAGAGTGGAGGGAAAAACCTGCAGATGTGTCTTTATAGAGAGCGGAGGGAAAACATGCAGATGTGTCTTTATAGAGAGTGGAGGGAAAAACCTGCAGATGTGTCTTTATAGCGAGCGGAGGGAAAAACTTGCAGATGTGTCCTTATAGAGAGTGGAGGGAAAAACCTGCAGATGTGTCTTTATAGAGAGCAGAGGGGAAAACCTGCAGATGTGTCTATATAGAGAGTGGAGGGAAAAACCTGCAGATGTGTCCTTATAGAGAGCGGAGGGGAAACCCTGCAGATGTGCCTTTATAGAGAGTGGAGGAAAAACCTGCAGATGTGTCTGTATAGAGAGAGGAGGGAAAAACCTGCAGATGTGTCTTTATAGAGAGAGGAGGGAAAAACCTGCAGATGTGTCTTTATAGAGAGAGGAGGGAAAAACCTGCAAATGTGTCTTTATAGAGAATGGAGGGAAACTTCTGGTTTCCACTGTATGTGTGTATATATGACCATGAACCATCCTTGTCCTCTGTTTATTGTAGGATCGCTTCCATTTTTGCACCCATGGTCATTAGCTTCTCGGAGGATCTCCATGACTAGTGACAGATTGTTCAAAATTGGTCTGGAATGAATGATGACAAAAAAAATCACTGTGCAGCTGGCGAAATAATTAATCGAGGAGTATAACTAGCGACCAAAATGTGTTTCTTTGAATCCACTCCATGTTGGAGAACTCACCTCTCTCACCGTAGACGCTATCTGTCACTACTGATCGCCATCTTGTAGATACCTGCACCTCGGGGAAAGTGCTTCTTGTGAATTTCAATTACCAGTCTGCCTAGAAAGACTGAATTACTGAGTGTTCCTCATAATTGTGTAATGGCAGATCGCCCTCCGTTCATATAGAGCACAAGTTTAAAAAAAAAGAGGCATAATGACGCTTGGAGCTGAAGCCGACAGCTGCGCAGTGGAATAACAGCGTAAATGAAGTCGTTGTGAACTAAAAGTGAAATATATCACCACCGAGCAATAAACACTTCAAGGTTCACTTTGCAAAATTGTCTTTTTATACAGATCACAAAATGCGATCACCATTGTTTATCTGATCGTATATTAAGTGAAATGAAATGAAACATAGTAAATGTCCAGGAATCGGAAGTTATTTGGAATTATGCGTTATTTTGGAGCAAAAAAACATAAATTACTGTTCTGTGAATGACCCGCGCCACATTAGAAGATCAAAAGACTAAATGCGGGATGTTGCTTAGATATATCATTTAAAGTGACTAGTCATATTTATTAGTCATATATTTTTTTTTCTTTTTTAAAAGGCCTTCAGCTCAATTTTGAGTCATAGTGGCTTGATGGATGGATGGCTCTGTAGGAAGATCAATCTTGTGCAGCCTAGATAGGTCCACCAAGTTCTGCTCCACCTAGATAGGTCCACAAGGGTATTCTTTGCTTAGATAGGTCCACCAGGGTCTTCTCTGCCTAGATAGATCCACCAGGGTCTTCTCTGCCTAGATAGGTCCACCAGGGTCTTCTCTGCCTAGATAGGTTCACCAGGGTCTTCTCTGCCTAGATAGGTCCACCAGGGTCTTCTCCGCCTAGATAGGTCCACCAGAGTCTTCTTTGCCTAGATAGGTCCACCCTGCCTAGATAGGTCCACCAGGGTCTTCTCTGCCTAGATAGGTCAACCAGCATCTTCTCTGCCTAGATAGGTCCACCAGGGTCTTCTCTGCCTAGATAGGTCCACCAGGGTCTTCTCTGACTAGATAGGTCCATACGGTCTTCTCTGCCTAGATAGGTCCACCAGGGTCTTCTCTGACTAGATAGGTCCATAGGGTCTTCTCTGCCTAGATAGGTCCATAGGGTCTTCTCTGCCTAGATAGGTCCATAGGGTCTTCTTTGCCTATATAGGTCCACCAGGGTCTTCTCTGCTTATATAGGTCAACCAGGGTCTTCTCCACCTTTATCTTGATTGTGTCAAGCCATCGGACTGCTGGTCTTCCTCTTCGCCTCTCCGTCTGACCATGATGTCTTTCTCTAGTGATTGCTCTCTCCATATGATGTGTCCAGACTAGGTAAGTCATAGCTTGTGGATTCTCGCTTCAAATGACATGTCTTCCTTGATTTATTAAAAAAAAAAATGTTTGTTCTTTTTCCCATCAATGGTATTGATAAGATCCTTCTCCAGCACCACATTTCTAAGGTGTTGATTCTTTTTCTGTCCTGTATCTGTATCATCCAGGTTTCACATCCATGTGCCACTACAGAAAGGACCAGACTATGTACAAGCCGAGACCAGACTATGTACGAGCTGTGTCTTCATCACTAGTGAAATGTTCCTTCGTTTGAGGACCTTTTCCAGTGACTTCATTGTTGATTTGCCCATAGCTATTCTCCCATTGACCTTCGGTGTTGTTGCTGCATCTTGAGTGTTCATTGATGTGAGTAGGTTGTCCTTTACAACTTCCAGATCATCGCCGTCCATCTCAAATTTGTCCTGGTCATACCTGGCAGTAGTCAATATCTTTGTCTTCTTTGTATTGAGGAGGAGTCCCATGTTTCAGCTTTCCATCTTGACTCTAGGTAATAAGCCTTCATTCCATTTACACTTGTTGCTATTAATGTTGTATCGTCTGTGTATTTAGGATTGTTGATGATTCATCCAGCAATTTTGATTCTTTCTTCTTTATTGTCTAGGCAGATTTCCAGAAAATAGGTGCCACATATAAATTAAAGAGAAATGGTTACAGGATGCAGCCTCGTCTGGCCCTTCGCTCCACATTGAACCATGCCTTGACACCATGTTCTGTTCAGACTGTTGCTTCCTGGTCAATGTAAAGGCTCCTGATTAGGCTGATCACGTGGTTTGGCACATCCATATCCTTCATAATATTTCAAAGTGTCTAGTGATCAACACAGTCAAAGGCTTTGCTGTAATCAATGAAGCAAAAATAGATCTGTTTGTTGTATTATTTGGCTTTTTCCATCATCCATCTAATGTTAACAACTGCAGTTGAAACCATACGTTTTTCATCCACTCTCTATAAAGACACATCTGCAGGTTTTTCCCTACGCTCTTTATAAAGACATATCTGCAGGTTTTTCCCTCCTCTCTATAAAGACACATCTGCAGGTTTTTCCCTCCACTCTCTATAAAGACACATCTGCAGGTTTTTCTCACTATCTGACATGAAATCAGAATAAACCTTTCCCGTTTTCGGTCACTTAGGAATGAAAATTATTTCTATTTGCCAAATGTCAGAATAATGAGAGAGAGAGAGAGAATGTTTTAAGGCATTTTTATTACTTTCTACAAAATCGAAGATTTCCATCCATTTCATTAGTATTTGGTGGGCAATGATGGCATTGCCCTTACACTGTATGACTTGTGTGAAACGTTTTGGATCTCCATCTACAAGATTCTCACAATAATTGGTGGAATTTGGTCCCATTCCCCTTGACAGAACTGGTATAACTGAGCCATGTTTGTAGGTCGCCGCTCGCACCGGCCTTTTCAGCTTTGCCCATACATTTTCAACAGGGTTGAGATCAGGGCTTTGTGATGGCCACTCCAAAACATTGACTTTGTTATCCTTAAGACACTTTGTAAACCATTTGGCAGTATGCTTAAAGTTATTGTCCATTTGGAAGACCCATTTCCACCCAAGCTTTAAGTTCCTGGCTGATGTCTTGAGATGTTCTTCAGTGTTGCCACATAATCTTCTTTCCTCATGATGCCATCTATTTTGTAAAGTGCACCAGTCCCTCCTGCAGCAAAACAACCCCACAACATGATGCTGCCCCCCCCAAGTTTCACAGTTGGGATGGTGTTCTTACGTGTCAAAGCTTCTCTCTTTTTCCTACAAACGTAACAATGGTCATTATGGTCAAACAGTTCAATTTTAGTTTTGTCAGACCACAGGACATGCCTCCAAAAATTAAGGTCTTTGTTCTTATATGCATTTGCAAACATTAATCTGGCTTTTTTGTGTTTCTTTGGAGTAATGGCTTCTTCCTGGCAGAGTGGCCTTTAAGTCCATGTTTATACAGTACTTGTTTCACTGTGGATAATGACACAATCTTACCAGCTTCCTCCAGCATCTTCACAAGGTCTTTTGCTTTTGTACTTGGGTTGATATGCACATGTCTAACCAAAGCACATTCATCTCTGGTACACAGAACCCGTCTCCTTCCTGAGCGGTATGATGGCTGGACATTCCCATCTTGTTTGTACTTGCGTTTAATTTTTTGTACAGATGAACAAGGCACCTTCAGGGATCTGGAAATTGCACCCAAGGATGAAGCAGATTTATGCAATTCTACAATTCTCTTCCTGAGATCTTGGCTGATTTCTTTTGACTTTCCCATGATGCTACACTAAAAAGCCGTGTGTTTCAGGTGTGCATTACAATACATCCACAGGTGTGTCTCTAATTAACTCTAATTAAAGATGTTGCCAATAAATCTATCAGAAGCTTCCAAAGACATGACATCATCATATGGGCGGTCCCATATTGTTTAAAGCATAGTACTCTTAGTGTATGTACAGTAAACGTTTTACTTTGCAGGAAGTAATAAAAATGCCTTAAAACATTCTCTCTCTCATTATTCTGGCATTTGGAAAATATAAATAATTTTGGTTCTTAATTGACCTAAAATGGGAAACGTTTTTTCTGTGTTCATGTCAGATAGTGAGAAAAACCTGCAGATGTGTCTATATAGAGAGCGGAGGGAAAACATGCAGATGTGTCTATATAGAGAGTGGAGGGAAAAACCTGCAGATGCGTCTATATAGAGAGTGGAGGGAAAAACCTGCAGATGTGTCTTTATAGAGAGCGGAGGGAAAACATGTAGATGTGTCTTTATAGAGAGTGGAGGGAAAAACCTGCAGATGTGTCTTTATAGAAAGCGGAGGGAAAAACTTGCAGATGTGTCCTTATAGAGAGTGGAGGGAAAAACCTGCAGATGTGTCTTTATAGAGAGCGGAGGGGAAAACCTGCAGATGTGTCTTTATAGAGAGCGGAGGGGAAAACCTGCAGATGTGTCTTTATAGAAAGCGGAGGGAAAAACTTGCAGATGTGTCCTTATAGAGAGTGGAGGGAAAAACCTGCAGATGTGTCTTTATAGAGAGTGGAGGGAAAAACCTGCAGATGTGTCTTTATAGAGAGCGGAGGGGAAAACCTGCAGATGTGTCTTTATAGAGAGCGGAGGGAAAAACTTGCAGATGTGTCCTTATAGAGAGTGGAGGGAAAAACCTGCAGATGTGTCTTTATAGAGAGCGGAGGGAAAAACTTGCAGATGTGTCCTTATAGAGTGGAGGGAAAAACCTGCAGATGTGTCTTTATAGAGAGTGGAGGGAAAAACTTGCAGATGTGTCCTTATAGAGAGCGGAGGGGAAACCCTACAGATGTGTCTTTATAGAGAGTGGAGGAAAAACCTGCAGATGTGTCTGTATAGAGAGAGAGAGGAGGGAAAAACCTGCAGATGTGTCTTTATAGAGAGAGGAGGGAAAAACCTGCAGATGTGTCTTTATAGAGAATGGAGGGAAACTTCTGGTTTCCACTGTATGTGTGTATATATGACCATGAACCATCCTTGTCCTCTGTTTATTGTAGGATCGCTTCCATTTTTGCACCCAATGGTCATTAGCTTCTCGGAGGATCTCCATGACTAGTGACAGATTGTTCAAAATTGGTCTGGAATGAATGATGACAAAAAAAATCATTGAGCAGCTGGCGAAATAATTAATCGAGGAGTATAACTAGCGACCAAAATGTGTTTCTTTGAATCCACTCCATGTTGGAGAACTCACCTCTCTCACCGTAGACGCTATCTGTCACTACTGATCGCCATCTTGTAGATACCTGCACCTCGGGGAAAGTGCATCTTGTGAATTTCAATTACCAGTCTGCCTAGAAAGACTGAATTACTGAGTGTTCCTCATAATTGTGTAATGGCAGATCGCCCTCCGTTCATATAGAGCACAAGTTTAAAAAAAAAGAGGCATAATGACGCTTGGAGCTGAAGCCGACAGCTGCGCAACGGAATAACAGCGTAAATGAAGTCGTTGTGAACTAAAAGTGAAATATATCACCACCGAGCAATAAACACTTCAAGGTTCACTTTGCAAAATTGTCTTTTTATACAGATCACAAAATGCGATCACCATTGTTTATCTGATCGTATATTAAGTGAAATGAAATGAAACATAGTAAATGTCCAGGAATCGGAAGTTATTTGGAATTATGCGTTATTTTGGAGCAAAAAAACATAAATTACTGTTCTGTGAATGACCCGCGCCACATTAGAAGATCAAAAGACTAAATGCGGGATGTTGCTTAGATATATCATTTAAAGTGACTAGTCATATTTATTAGTCATATATTTTTTTTTCTTTTTTAAAAGGCCTTCAGCTCAATTTTGAGTCATAGTGGCTTGATGGATGGATGGCTCTGTAGGAAGATCAATCTTGTGCAGCCTAGATAGGTCCACCAAGTTCTGCTCCACCTAGATAGGTCCACAAGGGTATTCTTTGCTTAGATAGGTCCACCAGGGTCTTCTCTGCCTAGATAGATCCACCAGGGTCTTCTCTGCCTAGATAGGTCCACCAGGGTCTTCTCTGCCTAGATAGGTTCACCAGGGTCTTCTCTGCCTAGATAGGTCCACCAGGGTCTTCTCCGCCTAGATAGGTCCACCAGAGTCTTCTTTGCCTAGATAGGTCCACCCTGCCTAGATAGGTCCACCAGGGTCTTCTCTGCCTAGATAGGTCAACCAGCATCTTCTCTGCCTAGATAGGTCCACCAGGGTCTTCTCTGCCTAGATAGGTCCACCAGGGTCTTCTCTGACTAGATAGGTCCATACGGTCTTCTCTGCCTAGATAGGTCCACCAGGGTCTTCTCTGACTAGATAGGTCCATAGGGTCTTCTCTGCCTAGATAGGTCCATAGGGTCTTCTCTGCCTAGATAGGTCCATAGGGTCTTCTTTGCCTAGATAGGTCCACCAGGGTCTTCTCTGCTTATATAGGTCAACCAGGGTCTTCTCCACCTTTATCTTGATTGTGTCAAGCCATCGGACTGCTGGTCTTCCTCTTCGCCTCTCCGTCTGACCATGATGTCTTTCTCTAGTGATTGCTCTCTCCATATGATGTGTCCAGACTAGGTAAGTCATAGCTTGTGGATTCTCGCTTCAAATGACATGTCTGCCTTGATTTATTAAAAAAAAAAATGTTTGTTCTTTTTCCCATCAATGGTATTGATAAGATCCTTCTCCAGCACCACATTTCTAAGGTGTTGATTCTTTTTCTGTCCTGTATCTGTATCATCCAGGTTTCACATCCATGTGCCACTACAGAAAGGACCAGACTATGTACAAGCCGAGACCAGACTATGTACGAGCTGTGTCTTCATCACTAGTGAAATGTTCCTTCGTTTGAGGACCTTTTCCAGTGACTTCATTGTTGATTTGCCCATAGCTATTCTCCCATTGACCTTCGGTGTTGTTGCTGCATCTTGAGTGTTCATTGATGTGAGTAGGTTGTCCTTTACAACTTCCAGATCATCGCCGTCCATCTCAAATTTGTCCTGGTCATACCTGGCAGTAGTCAATATCTTTGTCTTCTTTGTATTGAGGAGGAGTCCCATGTTTCAGCTTTCCATCTTGACTCTAGGTAATAAGCCTTCATTCCATTTACACTTGTTGCTATTGTGAAGCCCCGCTGATGCAGTGTCGGTGCATTACCTTCAGGGACTCCACGTAGCTGGATCTGGTCACAGGTAGGAAACCTTCTTTTAGGGTTGTCGTGACGCCACTCTCAGATTTGCGGTCAGTGGGGACCGCCACTGCAGGTTAAGGGATGCCTGGGGCTGATGGTGGGTGCAGCCAGTTGTAGTAGCCTCCTGAGAGTGAGGCAAGCCCCAGGGCCCTGTGTATATGTGTAGAACTACAAGGCGCAGAATGACTCCACACAAGCAGGATGTCTTTCAGGGTTTTTACTCACAGTTGATGGCAGGGTGAGTGACCCGGGCGTAGCTGGGATGAACCAAGTGGGAACCAGGTGTCCTTCAGGCTGACTTGTGAGGGTGACTACTAACTCGCCTTCCTTAGCCCTTGGTGGTTTGGGGTAACCCCGACTTTGAGTCCCTATGGGGGTCACCCAGGGAAGATGCTGCAGCCTCTCTCCCCTTCGTTTGCCGTTTGCTTGTCGCCTGGACCAGGCCACTCCAGCTGCTTGCCTCCTGTGACCTATGGGCCCTAACTGTGGCTACGTGGCTGCGGCTTTTTTTTGTGGTGTTGTGGCGTGGGCTTTGAGAGCCCCACGCCGGCAGGTTCAGCAAAAGAAAGCTGGATCTATCTCCGCTTCGGGATCTGCCGCCCGTTTGGGCCTGGTACTCTCTAGCAGTCTCCTTACTTCCCACTCCGTTGCTCTCTCTCTAGCTGAAGATGGATTTCGGGTAGCACTCCTAGTTGACCGTTCTCCCCCGTCGGTAGCCACTGCGCGGGCGCTGTCAGACTACAGCAGCCCACGGGATCTGCTCCTCACTCGAGCTCCCTGGACTCTGCACTGAACCGGCTCACATCTGGGACCTTCACTCCTGCTCCTGTCTAAGCTCCACTTTTTCTGCTCCTCACTCCTCCACACTCTGCTTCAGACTGTTTACTCCTCCTCCTTTCCCTTTGTGCCTGCCTACGCCACCTAGCAACCAGATTCTCTTACCACACCCCTTGAGAGGAGATGGAGGCTTTTGGCCCCCTCCACTATTCCAGTGGAGGTGTAGGCTTTTCCCCCTCCTGGGATCCCCAGGGGTCCTCTCAAAGGTACATGTGTGAGACCTGATCACTATGCGCCTGTGTACCACACCTCGGTCAGCCTTCTGGATTACCTGTATTGTACTGTCCCCAGCATGGGTGCAGTACTCAGTGGTGCCTGACCAGGTCAGGGGCGCCACATTCCCCCTTAGTTATCACCAGCACGTCCTCGGGCTGCAAGACAACATTTTAAAAATGCGTAAAACAGTAAAAGCATGTTAAAACATTTTAAGACCACCAGCTATCGTACATCACCACCCTCCACCCACAAGTCCGTTAACCCACCCAGACCCTCTCACGTTGGCCGCGCCTTCAGCCACTTCTGGCAGGATGTTGAGGCGGCTTTCCTGGTCTGGTGGTTTCAGGGTATACCTGGCCTGGTGGAGTCGCGCCTTCAGCCACTTCTGGCAGGATGCAGAGGCGACCTCCACAGTTGGTGCTGACCAGGTACCCTCTTTGTGGTGGAGAGCCAGGCCCCATAAACAGGCATGCTCTCTGGTCGCAGGTGAGCCAAGGCCCTATATACGGACGGGCTCCTCCTGGTTGCAGACGAGCCAAGCCCCTAAACAGGCTGGCTCTGGTAGTGGTGCCTCTGGTGTAACTATTTACACTGCGAGAGTTTGTGGCTATAGCCAGTTCATAGCCTTAAGGTTTATGGTTTTCTCACACAAGTTTATGTGGGCACATACTTAAACGTAAACGTTGCAAAACTTCAAACTTTTCAAAACTTTAACTTGCTGTATTCTTTCTTCTTGCTTTATGTGAACTTTGCTCCTTTTTCCTCCTTACCAGGGCTTGGGCCTGTAGGGCTGGGGCATCTGTTACTTCCTGTGCTTTTATCCTCTGTTTCCTGATCCTTTCTTTCCTCTTCTTCGGTGTCTCTGTCTTCATCTTCTGTTGTGACTGCAGGGCTTCTGCAAGGACTTCTAGGACATGGTGCAACATCTAGGGCATACCAGCCTCTTTCTCCCTGATGCATAGTGAACTCCACCGAGTCTCCTATCTTCAAATTTCTTCCAGGGTGTCCTCTGGGCAAATGGGCTCTCACATCCCTTCTATTGACGAAAATCCCTTCTTTCACACCAGGTGATACTATAAAGCCGTATCCTGATTTGAGGCTGAAATCTTCGACAATTCCTCGACGCAGGGGGCCTCTGATCTGGGGTTTGACTCTTCTCAGGAACCGTTTCTCCTCTAGGTCTCTGGCGGTGACTTCGTCTTTCTGCTCAGGAGATTGTGGTGTTGGAGGATACTTTGTACTACCGCCTCGGCGCCGTGTCTTGCGGGCTGGATTCTGCGAAGTACAGCTTACAAGCTCCCAGGTGGGGCGGTTGGGCAGGTCTTCTTCAGCAGGAGGTGTCAGGTCTTCCTCGTCCCAGCGGGAATATGGCAGCATCTCCGGCTCTGGGACTAGCACTGCTGCTGGCTCCGGGGGCAACTCCTCAGCTTCTTGCCCTCCTCTCCCCCTTAGTTCTTCGCTGCACTCTGGTTGTGGCAGCGCTGGGGAGGAGTGTTCCTCAGCTGGCCCAGGCGGTGGACTCTTCGGCGTGGTTGCCTTAGGGGTGTGCGGAGGGAGCATGTACTGGTCCACCATCTCCTGTGGGAACTTGGCCTCCAGGTCAGCCTTCAGCTGCCAGTATGCGGGGTCCTCACCTACCAGGGATTTCCTAGTAGGGACTTCCTTAGACTGGGGAGCGGTGTCTGCTCTGGCCCTGCAGGCCGGGATAAATGGTGATGTAGTCTTTTCTTGGCGGGCCGCGCCGGTCATGGCGGCGGCCTGGTCTTGGCGGGCCGCGCCTGGCATGGCGGCGGCCTGGTCTGTGCGGGCCGAGCCTGGCGTGGCGGCAGCCTGGATCTGCGTCGCTGTTGCGGCCGGTTCTTGGCGGGCCGGACTGGGCATTGCAGCCGCGGTCTGAATTGGCGTCGCATCCTCGATGGGGTCCGTGCAGGTTGAGCTGGGCGTCGCTGCAGTGATCGGGGCTTGACGGGCCGCACCTGGCGGGGCTGCGGCCTGGTTCAGCATCTCACTTGCGGCGCGGACGAGCGTCGCTGCTGCGGTGGGGTCTTGGCGGACTGGGCTCAGCAGGGTGGCAGCCTGGGTCAGCGTCACACCTGCGGCACGGATGAGTATCGCCGTGGCAGTCGGACCTTTGCGGGCCAGGCGGGGCGTCGCTGCGGCGGCCTGGATTTGGCGGGCCGCACCTAGCGTGGCTGCGGCCTCGCTCAGCGTCGCCGCGCCGGGCGCCTCTTCTGGGACCGCGGTCGTAGCAGCAGGGGTCGGAGCACTTGCGCTGGCCGGGGCAACTCTGGACTCACCCATCGGTGGCACCATCGGGGTCTGAGTCGTCGCCGCTCGGTCTGGCATGCGTCGCGCGGCTCCCTCCTCGTAGGTCCGAACCGCCGCAGCCATCTCCAGAAGCTCCGTGCGTCCCTCACTGAGCTGTCGTATAATCCTGGCCTCCAGCTGGTCGCAGAAGATAGCAAGCTCCCGGCACCACCAGGCAGCAGAGCCTGGTTCTGGGTATCCGCGTCTGGACTCCATCTCTTCTCTCTGCAGCAGCAGGCTTGTGGCTCCCTTTCCTTCCCGCCGTCTCTGGACGCTTCCGCTCTCTTCCCAAGCGAGGTCAGGACTCTGCAGGGGATCTCTGGGTAGCCACACCTCTTCGTGAGCGGTAACTTCTTCCAGCGCGGGCTGCTGTTGTTTTTCAGCGCGCTTTTCATGGTGGCAATATGGCGGCGCTTCCAATTTTTCAAGCGGACCGCCCAGGCACATGGTCACCTGTCTGAACAGGTCTAGTCCTTATCCTGTTCGTGACGCCAGATGTGAAGCCCCGCTGATGCAGTATCGGTGCATTACCTTCAGGGACTCCACGTAGCTGGATCTGGTCACAGGTAGGAAACCTTCTTTTAGGGTTGTCGTGACGCCACTCTCAGATTTGCGGTCAGTGGGGACCGCCACTGCAGGTTAAGGGATGCCTGGGGCTGATGGTGGGTGCAGCCAGTTGTAGTAGCCTCCTGAGAGTGAGGCAAGCCCCAGGGCCCTGTGTATATGTGTAGAACTACAAGGCGCAGAATGACTCCACACAAGCAGGATGTCTTTCAGGGTTTTTACTCACAGTTGATGGCAGGGTGAGTGACCCGGGCGTAGCTGGGATGAACCAAGTGGGAACCAGGTGTCCTTCAGGCTGACTTGTGAGGGTGACAACTCACTCGCCTTCCTTAGCCCTTGGTGGTTTGGGGTAACCCCGACTTTGAGTCCCTATGGGGGTCACCCAGGGAAGATGCTGCAGCCTCTCTCCCCTTCGTTTGCCGTTTGCTTGTCGCCTGGACCAGGCCACTCCAGCTGCTTGCCTCCTGTGACCTATGGGCCCTAACTGTGGCTACGTGGCTGCGGCTTTTTTTTGTGGTGTTGTGGCGTGGGCTTTGAGAGCCCCACGCCGGCAGGTTCAGCAAAAGAAAGCTGGATCTATCTCCGCTTCGGGATCTGCCGCCCGTTTGGGCCTGGTACTCTCTAGCAGTCTCCTTACTTCCCACTCCGTTGCTCTCTCTCTAGCTGAAGATGGATTTCGGGTAGCACTCCTAGTTGACCGTTCTCCCCCGTCGGTAGCCACTGCGCGGGCGCTGTCAGACTACAGCAGCCCACGGGATCTGCTCCTCACTCGAGCTCCCTGGACTCTGCACTGAACCGGCTCACATCTGGGACCTTCACTCCTGCTCCTGTCTAAGCTCCACTTTTTCTGCTCCTCACTCCTCCACACTCTGCTTCAGACTGTTTACTCCTCCTCCTTTCCCTTTGTGCCTGCCTACGCCACCTAGCAACCAGATTCTCTTACCACACCCCTTGAGAGGAGATGGAGGCTTTTGGCCCCCTCCACTATTCCAGTGGAGGTGTAGGCTTTTCCCCCTCCTGGGATCCCCAGGGGTCCTCTCAAAGGTACATGTGTGAGACCTGATCACTATGCGCCTGTGTACCACACCTCGGTCAGCCTTCTGGATTACCTGTATTGTACTGTCCCCAGCATGGGTGCAGTACTCAGTGGTGCCTGACCAGGTCAGGGGCGCCACACTATTAATGTTGTATCGTCTGTGTATTTAGGATTGTTGATGATTCATCCAGCAATTTTGATTCTTTCTTCTTTATTGTCTAGGCAGATTTCCAGAAAATAGGTGCCACATATAAATTAAAGAGAAATGGTTACAGGATGCAGCCTCGTCTGGCCCTTCGCTCCACATTGAACCATGCCTTGACACCATGTTCTGTTCAGACTGTTGCTTCCTGGTCAATGTAAAGGCTCCTGATTAGGCTGATCACGTGGTTTGGCACATCCATATCCTTCATAATATTTCAAAGTGTCTAGTGATCAACACAGTCAAAGGCTTTGCTGTAATCAATGAAGCAAAAATAGATCTGTTTGTTGTATTATTTGGCTTTTTCCATCATCCATCTAATGTTAACAACTGCAGTTGAAACCATACGTTTTTCATCCACTCTCTATAAAGACACATCTGCAGGTTTTTCCCTACGCTCTTTATAAAGACATATCTGCAGGTTTTCCCCTCCTGTCTCTATAAAGACACATCTGCAGGTTTTTCCATCCACTCTCTATAAACACACATCTGCACGTTTTTCCCTCCGCTCTCTATAGAGACACATCTGCAGGTTTTTCCCTCCGCTCTCTATACAGACACATCTGCAGGTTTTTCTCACTATCTGATATGAAATCAGAATAAACCTTTCCCATTTTAGGTCAATTAGGGACCAAAATTATTATATTTGCCAAATACCAGAGTAATGAGAGAGAGAGAGAACGTTTTACGGCATTTTTATTACTTTCTGCAAAGTCAAAAGTTTACATACACTAAGAGTACTATACCTTTAAACGATATGGGACAGCCCATATGATGATGTCATGTCTTTGGAAGCTTCTGATAGGTGTATTGGTAACATCTGAGTTAATTAGAGACACACATGTGGATGTATTTTAATGCACACCTGAGACACACTGCTTCTTTGTGGAGCATCATGAAAAAGTGAAAAGAAATCAGCCAAGATCTCAGAAGAGGATTTGCATAAGTCTGGTTTATAATTGGGTGCAATTTCCAGATACCTGAAGGTGCCTCGTTCATCTGTACAAACAATTATACGCAAGTACAAACAAAATGAAAATATCCATCCATCATACCACTCAGGAAGAAGACTGGTTCTGTGTACCAGAGATGAATGTGCTTTGGTCAGACATGTGTGTGACGGGAGTGTACAACAGAGCAAAGGATGGACGAGGCCGAGGGACGATCCAACAGGTTTATTCACAAGAACATTGGAACAGCACACGATAAGTCCACGTAAAACAGATTCGGGGGCCCTTCCCGGCAATCCTCGGACCGGATAACAAAGCAATCGTCCTTACAGTAGTCCAAAGAGTTCCACACAATCCCACGGGCCGCCACACAGGCCTAGCTCCGTCCATGTCCACAGCCACCCAGGCTGGGAGCTCCTTCTTCTTCCAAGTTTCAGCTCACTCTGAAGTTACAAAAAGGGAAATGCATTGTCTGTGCTCCTTGACCAGCCCACCATGTTCAGGGGGTAGGGGGTCACACATCCTATCATCAATGGTTTGGTCCATCACAGGGCTCCGATATGTCTGCCAGCCACAGTAGATGAAGGGATCCCCTGCTGTGCAGAACAATGACTATTCCTTCACTGGCCAATGCAATTACAGACTAGATACACAACTCTGGATAGAAGAGGACAGGCTATTTACATAATCACATTAGATGCCAAGACTGCAATTGTATGAGAGAGACACATTGAGACCAGTAGCTCCCCCAAGGAAATACATGAATTACAACTAATACAACCAGGGAAAAGTTACATGACATATTATACAAAATAAATGACAGGGAAATATACATATCATGACATAGTATCACAGCATATACAGTGAGAGGGTAAATTACATCTTCACAATGTGCATATCAACCCAAGAACAAAAGCAAAGACCTTGTGAAGATGCTGGTGGAAGCTGGAAAGATTGTTTCATTATCCACAGTGAAATGAGTAGTTTCAACATGGACTGAAAGGCCACTCTGCCAGAAAGAAGCCATTACTCATAAGAAAAAAACATGAAAAGCCAGATTAAGGCTTGCAAATGCACACAGGAGCAAAGACTAATTTTTGTAGACATGTCCTGTGGTCTGACGAAACTAAAATCGAACTGCTTGGCTATAATGATCATTGTTACGTTTAGAGGAAAAAGGGAGAAGCTTTTAAACCTCAAAACACCATCCCAACTGTGACACCCGGGGGAGGCAGCATCATGTTGTGAGGTTGTTTTGCTGCAGGAGGGAGTGGTGCACTTCACAAAATAGATGGCATCATGAAGAAAAAAGATTATGTGGCAATACTGAAGAACAACTCAAAACTTCAGCCAAGAACTTAAAGATTGGGCAGAAATGGATTTTCCAAATGAACAATGACCAGAAACATACTGTCAAACTGGTTACCTGACTGCAGGTAAACTCAGTGATGTCACCACTCACAGTTGTAGCTCAGTCAGTGTCTGCTTGAAGCTGCAGCGGGAGGTCTTGTTCTCTAATGTGCCCATGTGCTGCAACTTCAGTATGTAGCAGAGCCGAGACCGACGTCAGATGTTGTGGTGTGGATTACATCGGACATGGGTGTTTTGGGGTTTAATAAATTGGAGGAAGTGTGTGTGTTTTTTTTTTTAAATAAGATATTTTTGTGTGTTTTGTTTATTTCTTTTTACTTTCATGATAAGTAATGGGGCAGCCTCATATAATGGTGGGACAATTCTGGGCTGCTGTGGGCTTCTATTTTTAGGCTGGGAAGGGGCACAATAACCATGGGCCTGCCCAGCTTGAGAATACCAGCCCCCAGCCGTCAGCTTTATCTTAACTAAATTAGAGAGAAACTCCTTAATACCATACAAAGAAAGCGGGGGGCCTGATTGCTATCAGACACCCACCCACCACACAAGCTCATAAACATAATACAAAAAGAAGAGGAGGGAAGAGCTTTTACAGTGCAAAAGAGTGTAAATATTTATTTTGACAAAAAGGGATAATTCATTTCTTGTAAAATAGGTAAAAACAGAGAGCAATCCTATTGCAATTTACTCCATATAGTTCCCATACTCATAGGTGTAACATATAACAGTATTTAGATCACACATAATATCCTTTTAGCAATTCATATTGTATATATATATAACGTCAGATTGACATATAGAAAATATCATAGGTAAATATTGGATATTGCCCATTAAAGATATACATTATGGGGATCCCAAAGATAGTGGAAACAATCCAACAGGTTTTCAGGATTTCAGGACTTTTTTCTGAGACTGACCGCCGTTACATCCTATAGCGGTAAATTTGCAATGGAAATACTCCGACCTGTTGGATTGTTTCCACTATCTTTGGGATCCCCATAATGTATTGGGTACTTTGCACGCTGCGACATCGCTAGCATCGGCTAGCGATGCCAAGCGCGATAGTACCCGCCCCCGTCGCAGATGCGATATCTTGTGATAGCTGCCGTAGCGAACATTATCGCTACGGCAGCTTCACACGCACTCACCTGCCCTGCGACGTCGCTCTGGCCGGTGACCCGCCTCCTTCCTAAGGGGGCGGGTCGTGCGGCGTCACAGCGACGTCACACAGCAGGCGGCCAATAGAAGCGGAGAGGTGGAGATGAGCGGGATGTAAACATCCCGCCCACCTCCTTCCTTCCGCATAGGCGGTGAAGGCAGGTAGGAGATGTTCCTCGCTCCTGCGGCTTCACACACAGCGATGTGTGCCGCCGCAATAACGACGAACAACATCGTATCTTCTATTGGTGCGACATTATGAAAATGACCGACGCTACACAGATCACCGATTTTTGATGCTTTTGAGATCGTTTATTGGCGCATCTAGGCTTTACACGTTGCAATGTCGTTACCGGCGCCGGAAGTGCGTCACTTTCGATTTGACCCAGACGATATCGCAGTAGCGATGTCACAACGTGCAAAGTACCCCTATTTCTTTAATGGGCAATATACAATATTTACCTATGATATTTTCTATATGTCAATCTGACGTTATATATATATACAATATGAATTGCTAAAAGGATATTATGTGTGATCTAAATACTGTTATATGTTACACCTATGAGTATGGGAACTATATGGAGTAAATTGCAATAGGATTGCTCTCTGTTTTTACCTATTTTATAAGAAATTAATTATTACTTTTTGTCATAATTAGAGTTGAACGCGGTTCGCGGTTCGTGGTTCTCCAGTTCGCGGCTCGAGTGATTTTGGGGGCTGTTCTAGATCGAACTAGAACTCGAGCTTTTTTGCAAAAGCTCGATAGTTCTAGATACGTTCGAGAACGGTTCTAGCAGCAAAAAGACCAGCTAAATCCTAGCTGGCTTTCTGCTGTAATAGTGTAAGTCACTCTGTGACTCACACTATTATGACATTTCAGTGTATAGTGTGCGGGAACAGCGCCTTCAGATCACTGCTGTATGGATAATGGCGATCGCCATTTTTTTTTTTTCCTTGTCTTCCTTCCCTAAGCACGCGCATGTAGTGGGGAGTGGGGAGGGCCAGCATGTCAGCCAATCCCAGACACACACACAGCTAAGTGGACTTTTAGCCAGAGAAGCAACGGCATGTGTGATAGGATGTCCATGTCACATGTCCCTGCATTATAAAAACGAGTATCTGCCCGTCCGGACGCCATTATCTCTTCTGCGTCCTTGGTGTCAGACATCACTGGCGCAGCTCCTATCGCCGATACAGCTGTATACGCTCCATACACGGCGCTGGACAGCATAGGGATAGCACTTTCTATCAGTCCTTTTAAGGGCTCATACCGGCAGGGTCAGAGCCATAGGTGACAGGTCCTGAAAACAGAGTTTAACAGCTACACAAGATGACAGCGTCTGTGTAGCTAAGGTCAGGGATTTCCTCGCTGCATTTCCCCATTAGGAGGGATAGAAAGGCAGGCTTCCATTCCTCTACCCAGAGACCCACAATCCTGGCACTGTACCCTCCTGCCCTTTGCACACTCCAACTCATTGTTACTAAGCCATTATACTAGCAAACACTCAGTGAACTTAGTGGCATCCTAAACGTGGCTATTGGACTTCTGTATAGTCCCAGTAGTGCAAAGATATTTGCAGCACCTCTGCCTGCATTGCACACTCCAACTCATTATAACTAAGCCATTATACTAGCAAACACTCAGTGTACCTAGTGTCATCCTAAACGTGGCTATTGGACTTCTGTATAGTCCCACTAGTGCAAAGATATTTGCAGCACGTCTGCCTGCATTGCACACTCAAACTCATTATAACTAAGCCATTATACTAGCAATTTATGCTGCCAGTTTAAGGGCCGTAGTTGCATTATCAGGGATATTTATTCTTTATTATTCTGCTGTTAATAAAGCTAGACCACCGCTGCAATCTACACCATCTCTCAATTTTTACTACCACATTTTCAGTGCACAATCTTGTCGCAATCAACATGAGTGGCAAAATGACAGATGCTGGTGGAAAGGGGAAGAGGCGTGCTGGAAAAGGAAAAAAAGGGTTTGTCCGTGGGGAAGATGGCAAAGCTCCATTATCATCTGCTGAAGATAGACCATCTACCAGCAAAAGTAAGATGTCTACTACTTACCGTGGACAATCCGATGTGCTCCCTTTTTTACGGACACGAACAACAGGAACAAAGGTAAATGATGGCCAAAAAAGGAAAATGCTTGAATGGATCTCAAGTGGTCCAACAAGTGCCCTCTCCGCCACCTCAACTACCGCATCCAAAAAACACCAGTCCTCTGAGTTGTCATCCCAATCAAACTTGCTTTCTCCCAGCTCTGAAGTCTCCATCCGCCCTGCACAGTATGGTGGAACTGAGATGGCTGAGTCTGCAGAGCTGTTCAGTCACACTATAGCCTGGTAATCAGAAGTCTGCTCCCAAGCTACAGTGAGTACAGAGCAGGAAATGGTCTGCAGTGATGCCCAGAACCTTTGTGACTCTGATTCAGGCCGTGAGGACCAAGTTTCTGAGCATAATGTTGACCCTTTGTCACAAACTGTAACACCTGTGGTTATAGACAATGAGGAACATACTGATGACGATGAGACGCAGATACCAGATTGGGATGACAACTTAAATATTCGGTCAGGGCAAGAAGAGGCTCGGTCTGAGGGGGGGGGAGTGCAAACACAACAATTGATGATGAAGTTCTAGATCCCACCTACTGTCAACCCCCAGTCAGGCACTCGAGGAGGTCAACAGAGGCGGTGGAGGAGGATGCAACCGACGACGAAGTTACCTTGCGCCTTCCTGGACAGAGTCGGAGCACTTGTAGCACGTCTACAACTGCATCATCAGCCACCACTCTGCTTCTGAGCACTAGTCGGGGGGGCTCAGCAGGTCGCATGCCCTCTAAGCCTTGCCTAGCCTGGTCCTTTTTTGACATAGAAAAAGATCCCCCAAATTATGTGATGTGTAAAATTTGTCGTGATTCTCTTAGTAGAGGTCAAAACCTCAGCAGTTTGACAACTTCTTCAATGAATCGTCACATGAATAAATATCATAGGTCCCGGTGGGAAGCTCACCGTGCTGCAATGCGGCCTAGCAGAGCGAACCATCCACGGCCTGCCCCTTCCAGTGCATCCGCGCACTCTTCATCTTCTAGGACTGTGGGGACAGCTGTCACACCTGGTTTTCCACGCACAACTTCCACCACTGTAACCGCAACAGGCAGTTTGCTTGGTAGGTCGTCAGTTGGTTTGGAAGGGGAAACAAGTGCGTGTGTACAGCTCTCTCAGACATCGATAGCACCAACGTTGGATGAAGGCAACATCATGTCTCCGCCTGCACTTTCCTCACAAACCTGCATTTTTCCAGGGACACCCTACTCAACACCGTCTACACACAGCAGCCAGATCTCTGTCCCTCAGATGTGGTCAAATAAAAGGCCATTTCCTGCGACCCATGACAAAGCTAAAAGGTTGACTCTATCCCTCTGTAAGCTCTTGGCTACCGAAATGCTGCCTTTCCGCCTAGTGGACACACAGGATTTTAGAGACCTTATGTCTGTCGCTGTGCCCCAGTACCAGATGCCTAGTCGCCACTACTTCTCTAAGAAAGGTGTGCCCGTGCTACACCAGCATGTCGCACACAACATCACCGCTTCCTTGAGAAACTCTGTGTGTCAACGGGTGCATTTCACCACTGATACTTGGACCAGTAAGCATGGACAGGGACGTTACATGTCGCTGACTGGGCACTGGGTAACTATGGTGATAGATGGTGAAGGGTCTGCTGCACAAGTCTTGCCGTCCCCACGACTTGTGTGTCAATCCTCTGTCTGTCCAATTTCCACCACTGCTTCTGCCTCCTCCACCTCATCTGGGTCCTCCACCTCCGCCCCAAGCCTGCCTGGTCAGGCCACCAGCGTTCTCACTGCGCAGAAGGAATCACGCACGCCTCATTACTATGCTGGCAGCAGAGCGCAACGGCATCAGGCGGTCTTTAGCTTGACATGTCTTGGGAATAGGAGTCACACAGCTGAGGAGTTGTGGTCAGCTCTGCAGTCCGAGTTTAATAAATGGTTGTCTCCACTCAACCTGCAGCCTGGTAAGGCCATGTGCGACAATGCTGCAAACCTGGGTGCGGCCCTTCGCCTGGGCAAGGTGACACACGTGCCTTGTATGGCTCACGTGTTGAACCTTGCTGTCCAGCAATTCTTAACACACTTTCCCGGCCTAGATGGCCTTCTGACCAGGGCACGAAAACTGTCTGCTCACTTCCGCCGTTCAACCGCCGCAGCTGAGCGACTTGCATCTCTCCAGAAGTCTTTCGGCCTGCCGGTTCATCGCCTGAAATGCGATGTGGCGACACGCTGGAATTCGACTCTCCACATGTTACAGCGACTGTGGCAGCACCGCTGAGCCCTGGTGCAATACGTCATGACGTATAGCCTGGGCCAACGAGATGCAGAGGTGGGGCAGATCACCCTGATGGAGTGGTCTCAGATCAAGGACCTATGCACCCTTCTGCACAGTTTCGACATAGCGACGAATATGTTTAGCGCTGACAATGCCATTATCAGCATGACAATTCCAGTCATTTACATGCTGGAGCACACGCTAAACACTATTCGGAGTCAGGGGGTGGGACAACAGGAAGGGGAGGAACTACAGGAGGATTCATATGCGCAAGGGACAACAACATCACCACGGTCCAGACGTTCATCATCACCAACGCAGCAGGCATGGGACCATGGGGGACAGGGATCAACAAGGGCACATAGTAGCAGGCGAAATGTTGAGGAAGGTGCAGGAGAACATGAAGAAATGGAGGACGAACTGTCCATGGACATGGAAGACTCAGCAGATGAGGGAGACCTTGGTCAAATTTCAGTTGAAAGAGGTTGGGGGGAGATGTCAGAGGAAGAAAGAACGGGTAGCACCTCTATGCCACAAACACAGAGTGGACTTGGTCCGCATGGCTGCGCAAGACACATGAGTGCCTTCTTGTTGCACTACCTCCAACATGACCCTCGTATTGTCAAAATTAGAAGTGATGATGACTACTGGCTTGCCACACTATTAGATCCCCGGTACAAGTCCAAATTTTGTGACATAATTCCAGCCATAGAAAGGGACGCACGTATGCAGGAGTATCAGCAGAAGCTGTTACTCGATCTTAGCTCGGCTTTTCTGTGTCGCCCTGGGCAAGCCAGGGGACACAGGTCACACACCACCACACCCCACATCCCAGGTAGGCACACCTAAGCTGAACCAGAAATCCTTGTTGCCTTCCTCCAGAGGCTGATGATTCAGACCAGGGGGTGGGCCAGGCGGTTGGCTCCGCCCACCAAGGAGATCACAGCTCTGGAGGCAGGAAGTACCAGGCAGTCCAGTGAGGGACATGAAGGAGTAAACAGCAGATTAGCCCAGGGAGGGCAAGTGTAAACAACGAAGTGAAAGTAAAGAGAGAGAAGTGGAAAAGGAGGAAAGCAAGTGAGGTTACAAGAAGGAAGGAAAGCCTGAAGGGTCCAGCTTTGTGTAGGGCCAGATCAGTAAGGTCAGCAACGGCGGTGACTGTCTGGAGGGGGACCGTTCGGACGTTCCTGGAAGGACCCCGTTGGCTGTGTGCCCGGTGGTCTGGAGCAGTGTTCCGAAGGACAGTCAGCACCAGGGCAGGGGCCTCTCGGACCCCGGCAAGGCTAGGAGTCGCCAAATTTGCCGAATCCGTCAGTGAAGGGGACGTAGATCCCCCAGCAACCAAGTCCCAATTGAAGGCAACAGTCCAACCTGTACAACAGAGGCACCGCCACCGCCAGGGCACCAGTCTCTGAGGGCCAGCGCCTGCGGGCAAAGTGTAGTGCTCCTCCGGCCCAGCTTGAAGCCGGGGAGCGGGTTACCGGTGGGGACCCATCGCAACCAACCGTACATACAGGTGCAAGGAAAAGGGACATCACCGTCACCTACCGGGAAGGCAGGTGCAGCCGTCCGTGGGACCGTCCTACCAGCCGTTGGTTTACCGTACAAACTGTGTCCACGTCTCAGGCTGAGTGAGTACCACCGTGCCGCAAGGCACAGCGCTGCCCCCGCGTCCCTGCGCCCACCAGGCCCTGCACCTCACAAGCCATCACCGGGCCCCGGGATCACCAACCCCTACCCACGGAGGGGCAACACAACACCTAGCTGCTCCCCTTCACCATCCCCGGGATCCCCGCATCGAGCAGCGGTGGTGCTACACATCACCACAACCGTGGGTGGCGTCACGGACATTATCCCAACACCCCAAACCCCCCTTTCACTCACGGGCGAGGAGCGCCGCTCGAGAAACCCCCAGGATCCGGCCCACGGCTCGAGCCACCACTGAGCAGCCGGACCCGAGCAGAAGGGGTGAGCGCGGTGTGCTGACACCCTCCTCCCCGCCCGCGACAACTTGGCATCACGAACAGGATCCTACCGCTCTGCCGTTTGGTAGAGGTGCGCCTTGTTACCGCCGGAGGTATCCGGCAGGAAAATTTCAGAAGCCGCCATCTTTGGCGCGAAAAGTTCCCGCTCGAGTGTCTTCTCGAGCAGTAGAGGCGCGAAGGCCGAAACCCTGCCCCGAGAGAGGAGGGGCCGGAAAGAGCTAAGGGGGACGCGATGGCGGCTGGACGCATGTAGCTGCAGCTATAAAAGCAGGGATGCCAGGACTCTGCAGCGATATTGGGTTCCTGGAAAAACCTCGTTACCAAGATGCAAGATCCAACCCGCAACGAGGGGGCCCCCGCGCCCGGCACGGCAACGTGGTTGAGGGACCGGACCGTCCCGCTGAGTAACCGTCTGCAGGCCCATATGCAACTCCTCCTGGAGGAGTGGGAGACCGACATGGCGGACGTAGTGGCTGCTATGTGGAGACGCGAGGCAGAAGAGGATTTGGAGGAGCGGGTAAGCGACCCACGCCCCTGTATTCCTGAAGGATCGGCCGTTGGGGCTGAGGGGCCCGGCCGGCTCCCGCTCACCCTGCCTCTCTCCCCGCTACCCGCGATAGTTGCTGCCGCCCCACCATTAGGCCCGCTACCTGCCCAACTGGTAGCGATACCCTGCCCGGCCGCTCCGGCGGACCAGCCGGCTGCAGACGTCCAGGACGGCCCTGAAATGCACCAAGGGGAACCGCTAGAACCGCGGCCCCTTAATAGTGTGGTGTCAGAAGTCCCAGTAGAGACTGTGCCAGACCCTGAGCCCGGGACTGTGGCTTGGATGAAGGCCCGGGTGATACAATTCCACCAACGTCAGCAGGATCAGATCTTTCGGATGCTGGAGCAGTGGACCAACGAGGTGGAGGAGCTGATTACAACTGTCCCGATGGGCGAAAGGGGAATAGATGTAGCAGAACCGACTGGTGACCCACGTCCCTATGTCCTACCTGGACCGGCCGCTGCGGCTGAGGGGCCCGGCCTAGTCTCGGCCTATGCATCGCCCTTGCCGTCACTGATGGGGCGCCTCAACATAAGCTCGCCTACTCTGCTGCTCCATGCTACAGCAGATGGGGATGAAGTGTTGGATGCTGGAGACCAGGAGGCTGCGGCAGCTGGCGGCAACCCGCCTGACGCAGAAACAAGAAATGACGACTCCTGCCCCAGCTCCGGGCCCGCTGTTGCGGCTGAAGGAGCAATTGAGCGTTCCCGCTATGTGGGGGGCCCTGTGGTTTATCATACTCCGCGTACCGGTGGAAATGGGTACCGGGTACCTCTGTCACAGCAGGCATGTCAGTGCATGTTTGAGATGTTGGTGGCAGAGGATGGGTCCGCCTTAGCACTAGAGGAACCGGAGTAGGGCAATGGATGCCCGCAGCACCGTCCCCGTTGGGACCACCTGCTTGTTTGTTTGAAAAAGTTTGAAAATGATGAAAAATGATGATACCGACTACTTAACCTGATTGACAAAAGTGATTTGCAACCGGCTGGAGCCGGCACCATTGTCCCCGTGGGGACCGTTTAAAAAGTTGTTTTTGCATGGGAACTATCCATGGACAAGCCCGTGAACTTGCAGGGCAACCACAGACGTTAGTGGCTTGTAAATATGTTGTTTACCGTTACCGTTTTCCGCAGGCCGCCTCCGGAGAGGCAGGTTGGAGGGAGGGCCCTGAGCAGAGCAGGCTAGGGCCCAGCCACCAAAGGAACCGGTGGCTACCCTCTGGAGGGCAAGGACAGATCCCGCTCGGGTACCGTGTGCTGGACTGTGGGTCAAGGGGTGCTGCCTGGGTTTTAGGGGCAGCATCAGGGCCAGGTTACTTGGGTGGGAGAGAGCGGAAACCGTAACCGTAAACCGTTGCAACGTTTAAGAAATGTGCCTCCCGTTTTGGGAAGATAATTAAAAATGTAAATATGTTATGTTTAACCCTGTTATCCCCTTTTTACAGAAAAATAAAACCGGTGTGGGACGGCAGCCCGCGGACGGTCTGCATTTTGCTAAGGGGGAATGTGTCGCCCTGGGCAAGCCAGGGGACACAGGTCACACACCACCACACCCCACATCCCAGGTAGGCACACCTAAGCTGAACCAGAAATCCTTGTTGCCTTCCTCCAGAGGCTGATGATTCACACCAGGGGGTGGGCCAGGCGGTTGGCTCTGCCCACCAAGGAGATCACAGCTCTGGAGGCAGGAAGTACCAGGCAGTCCAGTGAGGGACATGAAGGAGTAAACAGCAGATTAGCCCAGGGAGGGCAAGTGTAAACAACGAAGTGAAAGTAAAGAGAGAGAAGTGGAAAAGGAGGAAAGCAAGTGAGGTTACAAGAAGGAAGGAAAGCCTGAAGGGTCCAGCTTTGTGTAGGGCCAGATCAGCAAGGTCAGCAACGGCGGTGACTGTCTGGAGGGGGACCGTTCGGAAGTTCCTGAAAGGACCCCGTTGGCTGTGTGCCCGGTGGTCTGGAGCAGTGTTCCGAAGGACAGTCAGCACCAGGGCAGGGGCCTCTCGGACCCCGGCAAGGCTAGGAGTCGCCAAATTTGCCGAATCCGTCAGTGAAGGGGACGTAGATCCCCCAGCAACCAAGTCCCGATTGAAGGCAACAGTCCAACCTGTACAACAGAGGCACCGCCACCGCCAGGGCACCAGTCTCTGAGGGCCAGCGCCTGCGGGCAAAGTGTAGTGCTCCTCCGGCCCAGCTTGAAGCCGGGGAGCGGGTTACCAGTGGGGACCCATCGCAACCAACCGTACATACAGGTGCAAGGAAAAGGGACATCACCGTCACCTACCGGGAAGGCAGGTGCAGCCGTCCGTGGGACCGTCCTACCAGCCGTTGGTTTACCGTACAAACTGTGTCCACGTCTCAGGCTGAGTGAGTACCACCGTGCCGCAAGGCACAGCGCTGCCCCCGCGTCCCTGCGCCCACCAGGCCCTGCACCTCACAAGCCATCACCGGGCCCCGGGATCACCAACCCCTACCCATGGAGGGGCAACACAACACCTAGCTGCTCCCCTTCACCATCCCCGGGATCCCCGCCTCGAGCAGCGGTGGTGCTACACATCACCACAACCGTGGGTGGCGTCACGGACATTATCCCAACACCCCAAACCCCCCTTTCACTCACGGGCGAGGAGCGCCGCTCGAGAAACCCCCGGGATCCGGCCCACGGCTCGAGCCACCACTGAGCAGCCGGACCCGAGCAGAAGGGGTGAGCGCGGTGTGCTGACACCCTCCTCCCCGCCCGCGAAATTTCCACCAAACAACCGTGCAGGTGCAGGGAGTGAATCTCCCAGTTGTAACTTGACAAACATGGGACGGTCTCGTCATCTGCAACAGTCTACCCGTACCAGTAGGACTGTATCTGGTGCTGGTAACAGCAATTTTATGGAATCTTTTCATAATTTTTTTAGACCCTCCTTTGCAAGGCCAACAGAGACAACAAGTCTGACACATAGTCAACGGCTGGAGAGGATGATACAGGAGTATCTGCAAATGAACATCGATGCCATGACTTTGCAAATTGAGCCTTGCTCATTTTGGGCTTCAAATCTTGAAAAATGGCCAGAGCTCTCCAGTTACGCCTTGGAGATTTTGTCGTGTCCAGCTGCCATCGTAGTCTCTGAACGTGTCTTCAGTGCTGCTGGGTGTGTGCTGACAGATAAGCGCACGCGTCTGTCCAGTGACAATGTGGACAGACTAACGTTCATCAAAATGAACAAGTCATGGATCCACCAGGAATTTACTACCCCTGTGTCATCCTGGGGAGAGTAAATGCTTGTGGATTTGGAATGTGCTTGATGCAAATCTAGCTGTGAAGTGTACAACTGGGGCACAACTGCTGCCACTGAATGGGTGGGTGTGTGTGGGGCCCAATTTTTGGAAAAAAGGGAGACTCCGCTTGGAGTAACCCTTGCTTACATTGTTTTTAAAAGAAGCCAAGATGAACAGAGCTGGGATCAGGAAAGACTTTGCTACCTACCCCGGTGTCATCCTGGGGACGGTTAAGTATGGCGTATTTTTGAATGTGCTTGATGCAAATCTAGCTGTGAAGTGTACAACTAGGGCACAAGTGCTGCCACTAAATGGGTGGGTGTGTGTGGGGCACAATTTTTGGAAAAAAGGGAGACTCCGCTTGGAGTAACCCTTGCTTACATTGTTTTTAAAAGAAGCCAAGATGAACAAGTCATGGTTCAGCAAAGACTTTGCTACCTACCCCGGTGTCATCCTGGGGACGGTTAAGAATAGCGTATTTTTGAATGTGCTTGATGCAAATCTAGCTGTGAAGTGTACAACTGGGGCACAACTGCTGCCACTGAATGGGTGGGTGTGTGTGGGGCACAATTTTTGGAAAAAAGGGAGACTCCGCTTGGAGTAACCCTTGCTTACATTGTTTTTAAAAGAAGCCAAGATGAACAGAGCTGGGATCAGGAAAGACTTTGCTACCTACCCCGGTGTCATCCTGGGGACGGTTAAGAATAGCGTATTTTTGAATGTGCTTGATGCAAATCTAGCTGTGAAGTGTACAACTGGGGCACAAGTGCTGCCACTGAAGGGGTGGGTGTGTGTGTGGCCCAATTTTTGGAAAAAAGGGAGACTCCGCTTGGAGTCACCTTGCGGTGTTTTACATGATTTTAGAAGGGCATGCCATGCCTATATCTGTGTCTCATCCTCTTTTTCCTTGTCCAGCTCTTTTGTTTTCGCATGAGTATATGTCCTTGTCACTTTCCCATGTGTTTGTGTTGTGTTGTGAGTTGTTTGTCACCTTTTGGACACCTTTGAGGGTGTTTTCTAGGTGTTTTTATGTGTTTGTGATTGCCTGCCATTGTTTCCTATGCAGTTCGAGTTCGGTTCGTCGAACGTTCGACGAACCGAACTCGAACGGGAGCTCCGTTCGGCGAACCGACCTCGAGCCAAACCGCGACCGGTTCGCTCATCTCTAGTCATAATAAATATTTACACTCTTTTGCACTATAAAAGCTCTTCTCTCCTCTTCTTTTTGTTTTATCTTAACTAAGTATCAAAATTGGGGGGGAACTGTCATTTTTTAAAATTATTTATTTAAATAATTTAAAAAAGCTTTATGGGTCCCTCATATTTTGATATACTGCCAAGATAACATGCACAGCTGGGGGCTGCAGCCTGTATGCTTTATCTGCCCTTTGTATCAATATATGGGAGACTCTACATCTTTTTTATGTATTTATTTTTATACCCCTATAGGGATGCAGACAGCGTGTATGATTCAAAAAATGGAGGGTGTGGGCGCAATCTCACTGGAAAAAATCACAGACGCCGGAACTGACAGAGGGCGGGGGTAGCATTGAATATGCATGAGGGCTAATCATCGGACTTAAAAGCAGTGTTACAGCCTTGGGGAAGGTCAGTAAGTCTAACTGTCCTGCTTTATTCCTAATTTTCTTTATTTTGCAACCCCCTAGCCCTTAGTAACATTTTAAGTTCGGGTCCCTTACTAATATGGGATTCGGCGTCAAGGGTCAAGTTTGGGTTTAAGTTCAGCTGCTAAACCAAATTTTATTGTTTTAGTCTAAGCTGGCTTGGCAAACCCGAATAGCCATGGGTTCGCTCATCACTAGTGATGTAGTATGAATTCCTAGATGCATAATATACAATGATTATAAGTGTATATGCAAGAGAATATTACCTTAAGATTATATATATAGGGACCACCTTCACCCAACGCACGTTTTGCACTGAAAACCTCCCAAATTTTATTTTGACTGACTTGAATCTACCAACTGATTCAAGCGGAACTAATTTTGGGAAATTCTCTCATCTCTATTCCTGTGCATGCCACCGGTCCTTATTTAAGCAGATGATGAGCTAACAACGTGGCCACTTACAGGACAGGGACTATAGTTGTGACAGTGAATTTTTTCTACACACTTTTATTGAGGTACTTGAGAGTGGAACACTTTGCAAAAACATACTTCCCACTCCTACATGGATGCATTTTCAAGACAGTGACCAGGAATAGCATGAAAAAAGTCTCATCACCATGAGTGGACAGTACGGATAATGGATGACGTTAGTCTTAGATCATTGGAACAACAAAAGAACTACGAGTCAAAACGACACCCCCTATTCAAGATTACACCCCTTCAAGCCCATTCTCTGTCCCTCAAACCCCACCACACTGAGATTCTGTGGATTCTGGCATTATTTGGGTGTTTTTTCCTGGGAGATTGTCTGGCTTTTCCAAGAGTACAGTAGGTTTCCCGTAATGGGCTACTTGCAGTCCTATGTAAAACTCTGCATGAATTATCCTGTGTGGAGTCTAATGCCAAAATTCTTTGCTACATCTTCATACTGCTTTATTGTGCCCACCATGGGCATAACGTGACCAAAGGTCACCAATTGTACAACTCTTTGATAAATAATTTAGGATCATTGCGATACACAACATATTTCATCATCTCGCCAGACTTCATTCCTTACAGGTATTAGTCTTTCATCCTCTTGGAAGCAACTTGTGAATGTTAATGCTTTTGCTGATTTCACATTTTCCCGACCCAGTCTTGGCAGTGGAGTGTACGAGCAGCCGGCTTAAGCTTATAATGCTCCAAGTCTATATAGAAAGCCAGCGGCAAAGTAAGCGTAATGAAACTGCATATGATTAGGAGGAAAATCAGTGTCTGCCAGGCTTCATTGTTAAACTGAAGTGTCAAGAACATGAGAAGAGAGCGGGCGGCCGGTCTTTAGTCTTAACGAAAGAAAGAGATGTCCAAATGTACTGTAAGGATGAACATGAAGACGTCCTTCTATTCCGAGTAGCCATTCATAGACATGGCCAAAGCTTTGCTAGCCAACTAGTATCATGTCCAAGAACCTAGCTATGTGAATGGCAGTCTGGGCCAATGTTATTAGTATCAGAAGCATATATAGCCAGACTGGCAGCTCCAGAAAAGTCTAACATGGAGAGTACTACTGAACAGACGTAGTATTGTAACGTTCTCTTAGGTCGCTTGTATTTGGCTGCACTTTGTTGGCGGCTGCAGATACTACTGGGCACTAATCAGACCTTGAAATAAAGTCAAAACTATAACACTAGTGTTGCGGGCGGGGAGGAGGGTGTCAGCACTGCGCTCACCCCTCTGCTCGGGTCCGGCTGCTGCTGCTCAGTGGTGGCTCGAGCTGTGGGCCGGATCCCGGGGGTTCTCGAGCGGCGCTCCTCGCCCGTGAGTGAAAGGGGATTGGGTGTTGGGATATTGTCTATTGTCCGTGACGCCACCCACGGTTGTGGTGATTTCACCACCGCTGCTCTATATGGGGATCCCGGGAGTGATGGTGTATAGCAGCGAGTTGTTGTGTTGCCCCTCCGTGGGTAGGGGTTGGTGATCCCGGGGCCCGGTGATGAGGTGTGAGATGCAGGGCCTGGTGGGCGCAGGGACGCGGGGGCAGCGCTGTGCCTTGCGGCACTGTGGTACTCACTCAGCCTGAGACGATGACACAGTTCTCGGTAAACCACATGGCTGGGAAGACGGTTCCCACGGACGGCTGCACTTGCTTCCCCAGTAGGTGACGGTGATGTCCCTTTTCCTGCACCTAATGTTGTTGATGGTTTCGATGGGTTCCCACCGGTAACCCGCTCCCCGGCTTCAAGCTGGACCGGAAGAGCTCTACTCTTTGCCCGCAGGCGCTGGCCCTTAGAAACTGGTGCCCTGGCGGTGGCGGTGTCTCTACTGTAATGGTTGAGCTGTTGCCTTCAATCGGGACTTGGTTGTTGGGGGATCTACGTCCCCTTCACTGGCGGATTTGGCAAATTATGGCGACTCCTTGCCTTGCCGGGGTCCGAGAGGCCCCTGCCCTGGTGCTGACTGTTCCTTGCACACTGCTCCAAACCGCCGGGTCACCACCCGTCTGCGGTCCTTCCAGTGACCTCCGAGCAGTCACCCCTGCGGACAATCACCGCCGTCTGCTGACCTTGCTGTCACTTAGCCCGGGGCACACACCCGGACTCACTTCAGGCTTTTCAAACTGTCACTTTGCACCTTACTTCAGCTTCTCTCTTAAGCTCCTTTACCACTTCACTTCACTTCCTTTCGCTTTCACCTCCTAAACTCAACTGTCTGGTTCTTCCCGCCTCCAGAGCTGTGAACTCCTCGGTGGGCGGAGCCAACCGCCTGGCCCACCCCCTGGTGTGAACACCAGCTCCTGGAGGAAGGCAACAAGGATTTTGGGTTAGCTGATGTGCCTAACTGGGGTGTAGGGTGTGGTGGTGTAATGACCTGTGACCCCTGGCTTGCCCAGGGCGTCACACTAGCAATAGATGGGTAAAACCATGGATCTAGCAGGCTTTCTCTCCTTCAGACACAAAGGGATGGAGCAAGTTGTAATGTAATACTTTCCTTGAAGCTTCTCCCTCGCCTTCTGGTTGGACTTCATACACCGGTTGTTCTGGGTAAACTCTCCTTGTTACCTGGTGAGCAGTTGTCTCCCATCTATAGTCTAACTTGTTCCGAGGATGCTTTGCCCATATCAGCACTTGATATCAGCACTCCTGCAATGGGGCCACGTCCGGATGGCTCATTTCCTGAAACCTCTGTTCAACAAGTGGCCTCAGCTTCTGCAACTAATGCCAATGATCTCACACCCAGGAGGATGTGCTGATCCTGGTGCAATTTTCTTCTGGGTCAAGCTCCAGATCAGTTATTTCACAGCTATTATGACCAAACAGTAACGCATAGGGTGTATACACGTATGTGCCATGAGCTCTGTTGCTATACACCCGTACCAACTCTGGAACAAATTCAGGACACCTCATCTTCTAACATCTGCAAGAACATCTTCTTGAACCATGCACAGGCTCCCCGACCCCTGAGGGTGATAGGGCATCATTTAAGACTTCTCAATGCCATAGAGTCGATCAAGCTCTTCCATGACTCTCTCCTACAAGCATGTCCCATGATCAGAATGGATACTCTTCAGGCACCGATAGACATGGATGAATTCTCAGCAGATGACATCTGGTCCCAGGTCAGAGTCAACCATTAGCTTTTCCAGTTGATCACACGTCTTTATCACTTGAATGGGTTGTCTCTGTTCTGGTATCTCACAATGTCGGCACTTCTGAGAAGCTTCCTCCACTACCCAACATAGTTGGGGCCAATACACGAGTCGCTGCTGTGGCGCCCCAGGACCTGGTCGCCACAACAGCATTGCCCTCCCAAAGGGTTAATGCTGAGCCTGGAGGTAATTGGGAGATCTATTGGCCAGTAAGTTAACACCCAACACAGTTCTCCCTCCGGCCAGCAGAGGGAGCTCTGAACCTGGAATTTCAGGGAGGATACCTTAAGTCTGGCTGGAGGGAGGAAGTAGTGAGTTAGTCTGGAGTGAGGAGTGAAAGAGGACAGACGGAGAGTAGTGCTGCCTTGTAGAACTGGGGCCTAGAGCTGGAAGAGCTTGGCCCAGTGAAGCAAGAAGTGCAGAGAGGCACAGAGGAGACTCGGACATCGGAGTCTGTGGTTGCCAGGGTATAAAATCCGTCCCTGGTAGCCGAATCCGGAGGGCAGGAGAGCTGCAAGCCCCTGGCCCAGAAGCAACCTGAAGGAATAGCTGCAATCCAAGGGCCCGGTGTGGACTCCAGCAGAGAAGCACCAGAGGGGGCCTGCGCAGTCTACCCCACAGAAAAAGGGGCGAACCACCGGTCCCAGCAGCAAGAGGGCAATTGCTAACCCAAAGTGCAGTGTCCTAAAACAGCAAAGGAAGATTAGGGAGTAGGCCTCATACTCAACTGGCCAAAGATCACCCCAGGCACTTCCAGGCCGCCTGGATCATCTGTACCATCTGTGACGGTCTCCCTGGACTAAACTTCTGCCGAGTAAAAGAGGAGAAGGTAAAGAGACTACTGTTTGTGCCTGTTTCTTTCATTGCTTGTCGGCCCTGCACCGTGTTAGTCACACAACACCATAGACTTCCACAAGCACCAACTGTGTCCCGGGGCACCGCTCCACCTGTGGGGAGCAGTACCACCATTGCTGCCACTTCATCACCCCGGAGGCCTTACACAGCAGCGGCGGCTTAATAGCCGCATACCACAGGTGGCGTCACGAACACAAACTTAAAGTCATCAGCCACATATTCTACTGACACCCACCAGGGCCACGGAGCCGGGCCCAGCCACCACTGACTACCACCGGACTAGTCCGGCCCGGCACCGGGTGTCCCATAGCCCTGGGGTGGGCGAGTCACTGCAACCACTGGAAAGCTCTTTCTGCTCCTAAGTGCACACCTCTCTTGTTAGCCTCCTTCACCAGACTCAACGTTATCCCTTCTGGAATCACTACTTACCACAAAGGTCCGAATTCTCTGGGCAACTGTATCCACTTGTATTACAGGAAATTCTTCATACAGAGCCTTTCCCATTAGCCTAGTGTCTGTAAGGCACTGATCAAGAATCCTGCTCTTTCTTCTCTATTCAGCTTCTGACCTAAGGTTATCCAGTTTTGCAGCTCTGCCAGATCTGGGTTGGACTGTTACAGTTGTACCCCCTCGTCCCTTGGGCACGCCAGCACATGGTTTGGTCAGTGTTCTTCTCCTACCTCTTGAGAGGCCACAAGAGCAAAGCACCTGAAGTCCAGGGTCTTAACCCTCTCTAGCTCTTCATCCACATGCTTGATTGGTCACTCATGGGTCTCTGTGGATCGTTGTTCTAGCTAGCACTCTCAACTTCATATTCTCCAGGTGGGCCAGCAGGTTGTAATCAGTCCACACCTGAACTTCCAACCCAAACACGTACTCTGCAAATGTGACGCCCTGGACTAGTCAGGTCGTCCCAGGTAGTCACACACATACCCTCCCTTCCCGACTAGGTGACAGCAGCCAACCTAGAAACCCTTGTCACCACCCTCCAGGTTTGATGTCCACACCAGGGGGGCAGAGCCAGGTGGTTGGCTCCGCCCACCGATGAGTTCACAGGCCTGAAGGCGGGAAAACACACGGAGTCTAGTTGTAGTGCAGAGTAGAGAGAAGTCAAGTTTAAGGGCAGACCTGTGTCCAGGCCTGCCAACAGACTACTCCGGTGGCTGGGTCGGAGCCCAGTCACCTTTGACAAGGAGGCAGACGGTGGTGGCCGCCTGCAGGAGCTGGGATTACAGCCGGTGGAACCGTAGGGACCGGGGTCGGGCGGTGGCCCACCGGTACCGAACCGGGGAACCGATTGGAAACCGGAGCACCAGGAGGGGTATTCAGACCCAGTACAAAGCCCTCAACCGACAGGGCTGAGTCAAATCAACTGATTGAGGACTGGTCTTAAGGACCTATCCCACACAAGACCCGTTAGAAGACAGCAGCCCAACCATACAGGGTAAAGCCACCACCAAGGCATAGAGACCCAAAGGGCCAGCGTCTGCGGGCAAACGGGCTCCTACGGCATATACCAGTCGGGGAGCGGACTACCGTTGCTTAGGCATAGGAGTCAAACATTCATACAAAGAGGTGCAGGAGAAAGGTGGAAACCCCCAACCTATTCTGGGATAAGCTGCAGCTGGCTGCGGGCCCTGTTCATCACCCCGTTTGATTTACCAGAGACTCCAGTGTATTGTGTCATAGTGAGTACACCAGTGCCTTCGGGCCGCGCACCGCGCTGCACCGCACCAGCATACGCCCGCAACTGCTCCCACGCTTCAGCACCTCCCCCGGGCCCCCGGGACCATCATTCCCCTACCCACAGAGGGGTCAACACCAAGCTGCGCAACATTGTCCCTGGGAGGCCTAGTTAACGGCAGCGGTGGTGTCCATCTATTCACCACAACCCGTGGGTGGCGTCACGAACTTACATCCCAAACCAAACTACCGCGGCCCCGGCCGTGGAACTCCCTGTCAAGTCCCTGCGTGTAGCTCCAACCCCCTTACAGAGCGACGTGACCCCCGGTTCCATGAGAGGCTCGAACCACCACCCACCGTACGAGCACGGATCCGAGCGGCTCGGCGGTCGCAGCCGAGCCCGCGGGGCGGTACACATCGAGTCTTCTGGCGTCTGCGAACAGGATAGAACCATCCACTTACCTGTGGAAGTGCACCTTGAAATTGTTGTTGGCGGCATCCCGCTGAAAAATTGCAGAATACGCCATCTTTGGCGTGAAAAGTTCCCGCCCTAGCCATCTTCCCTGAACAGAAAGGGCGTGAAAGTGAAACTCTGCCCCCCGAGAGCAGAGCGGTGTAAAAAGCAAGGAGAGTGCTCGGAAAAGACCAAGGGGGGACGGAAAGAAGATGTCCGTGCCTACCGGAGACGGCGAAGGGGCGTCAGCCGCAGGAGTGGTGGCACCCGAAGATGGAAATGCGATAGCCCCCGCTCCGAGCGAAGGAGGCCGCGGGTCCGGCGGTTGCCCAGGTAGTGCCGATCTCTTTGCCCTACGTGCCCGGCGCTGCCTGGTTACCCCAGTACGGTGGGAAGCCTGATACGTTACAGGCGTTCCGGAAAAAGATATGCTCGGTTCTCGATCTGTATGCCATGACCGGCAGACAGCGTGCAGTGGTAGTGCTGGGGCAGCTGACCGGTGCGGCCGAGCAGGAGACGGAGATCTGGGCCGACGCGAACCGGGCCTCGGTGACCACCATCTTTGAAAAGCTCCAGGCCGCCTTTGAGACCCGCACCGAAGCCGAGCTACGGATGCAGTTCTACCACTGTCGGCAGCGACCCGCAGACAGTATTAGAGACTATGCCCTGCGCCTGCAGACAGCCCTCTGAACCCTGAAGCGGGTGGATACCATCAACGAGGCCGACAGCAATAAGATGTTAGTGGAACAGTTTCTGCGGGGACTGGGGTCCGCCGAAGATTGCAAGCAGCTGTGGTTGTGGGCCCTGGACCACCCTGAGCTGGACTTTGCGGTACTGAAATAACGGGCCATAAAGGCCCTTCAACCCCTTGACGTTGGTGCTCCTGACGCGGCCCCTTGGCTGGCCGAATCTGCTCCTGTCTCAGTGGCGCCCCCGCTCCTGGCCCTGCTGGTCCCTGCTGCGCCCGCCGGGGCGAGAGACGAGCTGGCCGAAAAAGTACAGCACATGAGTGAGGACCTCGCCCGGGTGATCGCCGCACTCAAGCTCCCGCTGAGAGTCAAGACTCCGGAAATGATCTAGCTCACCGACAGCCCAGAGGACATCCCTTGGATGCAGCGAAGGAAGAACACCGATTTGTGGTACGGGCCACCTGTGTGCTACAGGTGCAACAAGCCTGGCCATTATTCTAGGCGATGCCCGTTAAACGAGCAACCCCTGAGGCCAAGGGCCAATCCTCAGGAGTAGACCCTCGTGGCCCGGCTGATTGGCGAGACCGGTTTGTTGGAGGCCGCCCCATCATCTCCCTGGCAGTGGATGGAGACCCGATCATGGCCCTTTTGGACACCGGATCGCAGGTAACCACTATGCCTTATTCATTGTACCAGCGATATTGGGCCGATAGTGAACTCGCCCCTCCCGATGATAACATGACCGTTATTGCGGCCAATGGGCTACCTATAACCCAAGTGGGACTCAGGGAGGTGACCCTGACTCTGGGACGGACCCAGTTGAAATGCCAAGGGATGATTGTGGTGCTGAATGAGTCCAGTGACCGTAACCCGAAAGTGGTCCTAGGGACCAATGTGATTGAGCACTGTATGGGAGAGGTGTTGAGCTTGTTGCAGCAACTGTCTGCCACTGCAGGAGGAGGTCGGCAGAGGGCCCTACAGCGTGAAATCCGGGCCCTCCTGCACCGGCAACAAGTCAACCTGACGGGTGGAGAGATTGGTGGAGTGCGGGTGATGGATGTAGCCCCTTTGGTGGTCCCGCCAAAGAGCGAAATGATGATTTGGTGTAGGGCAGCAGTAGGCCCCCAGGGACGAGATTACCCGGCGTTGGTGGAACCCTTGCCTTCGGAGCACTGGCCCACAGTAATGGTAGCCAGAGGGGTGATTGACGTCAAGAAGGGGAGAGCGCTTGTGAGAGTGCTGAACTGCGGGGAGGAAGAGGTTAGGCTCCCCCCGCTACACCACCATAGCCAAGCTGTTTACCATAGACCCCCACGCCATCCATGAGACCACCCCCACTACCCCTACACACAACCTGAGCAGTGACACCCCTTCTACGCCACTAGAGAAGTGGTGTTGGGAGTTACATGTCGGCACTGAGTCTACCCCAGTACACCACAAAGACGGGGTATACAGGGTAGTACAGGAGTATGAGCAGGTTTTCAGCAAGCACCCGCTATGTCAGGTTTCCAGGTTTTCCAGTTCTCTTTTGAATGAGCTTGCCCTCAGTTAACATGGAGTTTAAGGTTCTGTTGCCCTACTTCCTGTTCAGCTGCTTAAAAGGCCGCCTCTCAGCCCAGTCCAGTGCCTGAGTATACTGCTTGCTGTGTGCTCCTGCTTTGCTGTTTCTACTTCCTGATTGCCTTGGATTCTCCTGAAACTCTACCGACCGACTCTGGACCATACCCGGTGTTCTTCAAGCTGTGCCCGGACTCCGTCTGCCGTCTTTGATCAGCACTCTGCCCGGTTCGTAACCACTCTGGACAATCATCCCGTACGGACACTCCTGGACTATACCACTTGCCCCTTGTGTACCGGCTGCTGCACATTTAGGCCTTCCGGGGTTGATTGCCGGACAGTCCCTGTACAGGGGTTCGCTCTGGTGGTCTCCCTGGGGGAGTCCGGTGCGTGGCCCCGGGAATCCCCTTCGCTCCGTTTTGTGTGTTGTTTTACTGTGTTTATTCCCGTTGTGTATATACCGTGGTGACATATTATATAACATCTTGTACCAAGAACTCGTCTCTGTTGTCATTGCCCTAACGCAATCGAAATCCTCAGAACATACAGTAGTATTACATTATACTCAGGCCATAAGAGGATTTCGCTGGGGCAATGACTGAGACACGAGTAGATCAGCTCTTTTCCATGATCAACTCCTTGCAGCAGGAGATGGAGGCGGTGCAAACTAAACTCAGAGATGTGGAGGCACAGCTGGGCCATGATCACCAGGTACTGGGTCCGGCTATTCAGGATTTGCAAGTCAGAGTGGAGGCTCAGGAAGCCGTCCCCACTACGTCCGTATCAGCTGCCGGTATGCCTAGGTTACCCCCATTCCGTTTCAATGGTGATCGTAGTCAGTTTCGTGGATTTGTGAACCAATGTATACTGTTTTTTGATGTACATGCTGATTATTACCGTTCTGACCGGTCCAAAGTGTTATGTATAATCATGTTATTAACCTCACGAGCACTGGCTTGGGCTAATCCTATGATAGAGAATCGGGACATCCGTTTAAATCACCTGGATGACTTTCTGAACGCAATGGCGCAAATGTTTGATGATCCGAATCGCCGTGCTACCGCTGAATCGGCTCTCCTTTCCTTACGTCAGGGAAAGCGTTCTGTCGTTGAATACGCCACTGAGTTCAAGAGGTTAGTGGTAGACACCGACTGGGGAAACAATGCATTATTGTCTGTATTCAGAAAAGGTTTGTCCGGTACCATCAAGGACGAGTTAGCTCGTTCCGAATCTCCAGGGGAGTTTGAACTGTTTCTCCAGCACTGTGTGCGTATTGATACCCGCTTGACGGAGCGTAGACAGGAAAAATGGGCAGCTGTAAACCGTGTAAACAACTTTGCGTTTCCTTCTAGAGAACCCGCTCTCAGGACACCACGGGAGGCCGAGGACGTTCCTATGCAAGTGGACTCTCTGCAAAAGCGAGAGACCAACGAACGTCGCGAACACCGGCTCCGTGAGCGTTTGTGTTTCTATTGCGGTCAATCGGATCATTTCTTGATCGACTGCCCGAAACGTCCGAATCGCCCAAATAAGGTATTGGCAGCCATGGCAGAGTGTGACAACACGGACGCAGAGTCCGATATCTCTGAGGCAAGTGGGCACTTGGATGCGGTATTTCCCTTGACTGTAATGTCAACCTCACCGAAGGACTCAGAAGGGAAATATACCCATTGCTCGCTCCCCATTCAGATCCGGTGGGAGGGGCATCTAATACCTACCTCTGCAATGATAGATTCTGGGGCAGGGGGAAATTTCATGGACTCCTCTTTTGCCAGGAAACACGGTATCCGGACTCAGCAAAGATCCTCACCGGTTACCATGGAGACGGTAGACGGATCTCCGTTAAGCTCTGGACCAGTGGATCGGGAAACAGTACCGCTAGAATGCGTGATGAAGCCAGGTCAGCAGGAGACCCTTGTTTTCATGATAATTTCTTCTCCTCATTTTCCGATTATTTTAGGTATTCCGTGGCTACGGTCTACGAATCCGGTCATCGATTGGGAAACTAAGGAAATAACCTTCCCACCGCAGAGTGGTCCGACCATTAGTCCAACTGTTCCGGTTCCAGTAACACCGAATGCGGAGGGCACTGTACAGGTACCTGTTCTACCCCCGGTTTATGATGACTTTGCTGACATATGCGACAAAAGAAAAGCCGATCGGCTTCCCCCGCATAGACCGTATGATTGCCCCATAGACTTACTTCCAGGGGCGGAGATTCCGTTTGGCCATGTCTACCCGTTGGCGGCACCTGAGCTAGAAGCACTAAAAGAATACATTGATGAGAGCCTAGCCAAGGGATTTATTCGCCCGTCTACCTCACCAGCAGGGGCACCCATCTTTTTCGTGAAAAAGAAAGAGGGGACTCTGAGACCCTGTATTGACTACCGGGAACTGAATAAAATAACCATCCGGAACCGGTATCCGTTACCGTTGATTCCTGAGCTATTGGAGAGGGTCCAACAGGCAAAAATATTCACCAAATTGGATCTCCGTGGGGCATATAATCTACTTCGCATACGTCCCGGAGACGAGAGGAAGACCGCGTTCCGATGTCGGTATGGACATTTTGAGTACCTAGTGATGCCTTTTGGACTGTGTAACGCTCCCGCGGCTTTCCAACATCTAGTTAACGATATTTTTAGGGATATCATGGACCAATTCATGGTGATTTATCTGGACGATATCCTAATCTTTTCTGATTCCTTACAGGAACACCAGGAGCACGTCAAGACCGTACTTACCCGGCTGAGGGAAAATCACCTGTACATTAAACTGGAGAAATGCGAATTCCATTGCTCACAGATACAATTCTTAGGGTATGTCATCTCTCCTCAGGGACTGAACATGGAGTCTGGCAAGATACAAGCAATTCTGGACTGGCCGGAACCGGGTAACGTCAAAGAGGTACAACGCTTTGTCGGTTTTGCCAACTTTTACCGACGTTTTATCCGTAATTTTTCAGAGATCGTTCGTCCCATCACTCTGTTAACCAAGAAAGGACAGAAGTTTGTGTGGTCCGCCCAGGCCCAGGAAGCCTTCCATCGTCTCAAGGTTTGTTTTACCTCAGCGCCTATATTGGTACATCCGAATCCCGCACTTCCCTTTATCGTGGAAGTCGACGCTTCCGACTACGCATTAGGGGCCATCCTTTCTCAAAGGACCGGGGACAAGAGTCTCTTACATCCGTGTGCTTTCTTTTCCCGCCGGTTGTCCCCTGCAGAAAGGAACTATGACATTGCGGACAAGGAATTGTTAGCGATTATTTCCGCTTTCAAGGAATGGAGACACCACTTACAGGGAGCCGCGCAGCAAGTGATAGTACTCACAGATCATCGTAATCTGGAATTTCTTAAGTCTGCCAGGTGCCTGTCTCCACGGCAAGCCCGTTGGAGCCTATTTCTTAACCAATTCAATTTTGTCGTTACATACCGTCCAGGTTCACGTAATGGGAAAGCCGATGCCTTGTCCCGAATCCACGCCGTGGACTCCGTGCCTGGAACCCCGTCTCAGACCGTGTTATCGGATGCCAATTTCGTTGGAGTAATCCAGGACCAGGACTTGTGGAAGGACATCAAGCTGGCCTATGATGGTGACGTATTTCTTGCTGCCCCCCCGAATGATGTAACTCTTGTTCTTCGGAATGGTGTGTGGTTGAGAGAGCGACGCATTTATGTCCCGGAGGCCGTAAGACTTCGGGTTCTCAAGTTGGTCCATGACTCCGTGTTGGCTGGTCATAGGGGGGTACAGAAGACGCAGGAATTTCTGAGCCGTTTTTTCTGGTGGCCTACCTGTCTAAAGGATGTAAAGGACTATGTCCACTCATGCGTGGTTTGTGCCCGGTGCAAGGTCCCTCGTGTGGCTCCTACGGGACTCCTCCAACCGTTACCCGTGCCATCTCGCCCTTGGGGGTCTATCTCCATGGATTTTATTGTGGAGTTGCCAGTCTCAGGCGGGCACAATACCATCTTAGTGGTGGTGGATCGATTGACTAAAGCTGCTCACTTCATTCCGTGTACCGGTCTTCCCTCAGCCGCAGAGACAGTGGATTTGGTTATCCAGAACGTATTCCGATTGCATGGGGTACCAGACGAGATCATCTCTGACCGGGGCGTGCAGTTCACGTCTAGGTTCTGGAAGGGCTTTTGTACGGCACTCCAGATTGATGTCTGTTTGTCTTCTGCATACCATCCTCAGACAAATGGGCAAACCGAACGGACGAATCAAACCCTGGAACAATACCTTCGATGTTATGTCAGCCATCTCCAAGACGATTGGTTGAAGATGCTTCCGTTGGCGGAGTTCTCCTATAACAACACTCAGAGCAGCTCCACTAAGGTAACGCCCTTTTTTGCTAACTTGGGTTATCATCCGAATGTTTTGCCTAGGTCACCGGTTGCGGTTTCGGTGCCGGCGGTGGAGGACAGATTGACAGAGCTTCGACAGAATCTGGAGGTTCTAAAGGACACTGTGGCTACGGCCCAGGAGCGTTACAAGAGGTCGGCAGACACTCACCGGAAACCGGCACCCATGTACAAGGTAGGGGACTCTGTATGGTTATCCACCAAAAACCTGAGATTGGGTGTTCCTTCGCAGAAGCTGGGACAAAAATTCATCGGTCCGTTTAAGATCACCGGGATCGTGAGCCCTGTGGCCTGTCGGCTACGGTTGCCGCACCATCTAAAGGTACACCCGGTCTTTCATGTGTCTCTCCTCAAACCTGTCTCCCCTAATACGTTTCGTGGTCGTGTTGTGCCTCCTCCTCCGCCTGTGATGGTCGACGGCGAGGAGCAGTTCGTGGTTGAGGACATTATTGACTCCCGGCTCCATCGTCGTCGGCTTCAATATCTGGTACGTTGGCAGGGGTACGCCCCCGAGGACGATTCCTGGGAACCGGTGGGTAACATTCGGGCACCCCGGAAGATCGCTCAGTTTCATCGACGGTTCCCGGACAAGCCGGGCCCTGATCCGTCCTGAGGCCGTCTCTGGGGGGGGGAGTAATGTCAGGTTTCCAGGTTTTCCAGTTCTCTTTTGAATGAGCTTGCCCTCAGTTAACATGCAGTTTAAGGTTCTGTTGCCCTACTTCCTGTCCAGCTGCTTAAAAGGCCGCCTCTCAGCCCAGTCCAGTGCCTGAGTATACTGCTTGCTGTGTGCTCCTGCTTTGCTGTTTCTACTTCCTGATTGCCTTGGATTCTCCTGAAACTCTACCGACCGACTCTGGACCATACCCGGTTTTCTTCAAGCTGTGCCCGGACTCCGTCTGCCGTCTTTGATCAGCACTCTGCCCGGTTCGTAACCACTCTGGACAATCATCCCGTACGGACACTCCTGGACTATACCACTTGCCCCTTGTGTACCGGCTGCCGCACATTTAGGCCTTCCGGGGTTGATTGCCGGACAGTCCCTGTACAGGGGTTCGCTCTGGTGGTCTCCCTGGGGGAGTCCGGTGCGTGGCCCCGGGAATCCCCTTCGCTCCGTTTTGTGTGTTTGTGTTTATTCCCGTTGTGTATCTACTGTGGTGACATATTATATAACATCTTGTACCAAGAACTCGTCTCTGTTGTCATTGCCCTAACGCAATCGAAATCCTCAGAACATACAGTAGTATTACACGCTAGACTTCGAGAGGATTAAGGGGGTTGAACATCATATCCCCACAGGCACACATCCACCCATTAAAGAAAGGTATAGGCCGATACCACCAGCACATTATCAATGCGCCAAAGACATGTTGAGGAACATGAATGAGGCAGGGGTCATCCGGGTCAGTTGTAGTCCCTGGGTAGCTCCATTGGTGCTGGTAAAGAAGAAAGATGGTACCATGAGAATGTGTGTGGATTACCGGAAGATCAATCAGATAACGCATAAAGATGCCTACCCTCTCCCCCGCATTGAAGAGTCGCTTGCTGCACTAAAAACTGCTAATTATTTCTCTACCCTTGACCTTACCAGTGGATACTGGCAGGTGGCGGTTGCACCAGAAGACCGCGAGAAGACCGCATTTGCTACCCCCATGGGACTCTGCGAGTTCAACAGTATGCCGTTCGGGCTGTGCAATGCCCCAGGGACCTTCCAACAGCTCATGGAGTGCTGCTTGGGGCATCTCAACTTCGAGACTGTGCTATTGTATCTAGATGATGTGATCGTGTATTCCAAGACGTATGAGGCACACCTGGAACACCTGGCAGAAGTGTTCGCAGCCCTCTCCAAGTACGAGATGAAACTGAAGCCCTCTAAGTGCCATCTGCTGAAACCCAAGGTGCAATACCTCGGACATGTGGTGAGCGCAGAAGGCATGGCCCCGTATCCGGAGAAGATTGTTGCCATCCAGAGCTGGCCACGACCGGCCACAGTGAGAGAGGTGAGGCAGTTCCTGGGCCTGGTGGGCTACTACCGCCGTTTCATCAAGGGGTACACGAAGATGGCCGCGTCCATGCAAGATCTCCTCGTGGGACAGACCAAGAATAGGAGGGCCTCCGGTCCCCCGTTTGTTTGGGGCGAGAAACATGATGAGTCTTGCCACCAGTTGAAGTCAGCCCTGACGGGAGAAGAAATGTTGGCCTACCCGAACTACGGCCTCCCGTTCGTCCTCTACACCGACGCCAGCAATGTGGGCCTGGGTGCGGTCCTGTCCCCGGTACAGAATGGGAAGGAAAAGGTGATCGCCTACGCTAGTGTGGTGCCCTGGACAAGCCAGGTCGTCACAGGTACTGCAACAACACACCCCACACCCCGGTTAGGCACATCAGCCGCACACACAAATCCTTGTTGCCTCCCTCCAGGGGCTGATGTCCACACCAGGTGGGGTGGAGCCAGGCGGTTGGCTCCACCCACCGAGGAGTTCACAGTCCTGGAGGCGGGAAAAGTGACAGTTCAGTGAGGGAGAGTGAAAGTGGAGGAGTGAAGTGGCAAGAGAGGAGCACACTGACCATGTCCGGGTACGTGGCCCGGGCACATACAGCAAGGTTGGCAGACGGTGGTGGCCGTCTGCAGGAGAGGCCTATCGACACGGAACCGTAGGGCCGTGGTTGGGCGGTGGCCCACCGGTACCGAACCGTGGAGCGAAGAGAAGCCAGCACCAAACCGGCAGGGCCTGCGGCCCCCGACCAGGCTGGGAGTCGCCGTGAAATTAGTCAAATCCATTAGCAACGGGAACCTCCGGGGTTTCCTAGCATCAAAGACCCAATTGAAGGCAACCGTCCAAACCGTACAGGGAGATAAAGCTACCGCCAGAGATAGAGCTTCCAGGGCCAGAGCCTGCGGGCAAAAGGGCTCCTCCGGCACATATCCATGTCGGGGAGCGGGTTACCGGTGGGAAGCCATCGGAACCAAAGATACACCACAGGTGCAGGGAAAGGCAGCCATCACCAACCGTCTGGGAGTAACCACAGCAGCCGGCTGCGGGACCCGTCCATCCAGCCGTTTGTTTTACCGGAGACTCTGTGTTCATCCTTGGCTGAGTGAGTACCACTGTGCCATCTGGCACCGCGCTGCCCCCGCGACCCTGCACCTCACCTGCCCTGCATCCCTCTCTTCACCCCTTACCGGGCCCCGGGACCACCAACCCCTACCCACGGAGGGGGAAAATATCCCAGCTGCTACCTAACAACGCTCCCGGGATCCCCGTCACCAGCAGCGGTGGTGCCCCAACCTCACCACGACCCGTGGGTGGCGTCACAAACTCAATCCCCAAACCAAATCAACCCCTTTCACTCACGGGCGAGGAGCGCCGCTTGAGTCCCCGGATCCGGCTCACCGCTCGAGCCACCGAGGAGCAGCAGCAGCAGCCGGACCCGAGCCGCAAGCGCGGTCGAGCAGCGCACCCCTCGCCCATGACAACTTGGCATCACGAACAGGATCTTACCGTTCTACCGGCTGGTAGAAGTGCACCTTGTGTCCCGCCGGAGGTGTCCGGCCGAAAAATTGCAGAATCCACCATCTTGGGCGCGAAAAGTTCCCCGCTCGAGCGTCTTCCCGAGCAGTAGAGGCGTGAAAGCCGAAGCTCCGCCCCTGAAGAGGAGGTGCCGGAAAGAAACCAAGGGGGACGGAAAGCAAGATGTCTGCGCCCGACGAGGCCGCTAGAGACGCGGCAGTCGCAGCCGCAGTGGCGCCCGTGGATGGAAATGGGTCAGCCCGTGCTCCGGCCGCATGAGCAGGGGAGGCCGCGGCCCCCGCCATTGCTCAGGTGATGCCGTTCTCCTTGCCCTATGTGCCCGGAGCTACCTGGCTGCCGCAGTACGACGGGAAACCTGACGCCCTACACGGCTTCCGGAAAAAGCTTAACTTGGTCCTAGAATTGTATCCCCTGACTGATAAGCAGCGTGCAGCGGTAGTGCTGGGGCAGCTAACCGGCACGGCTGAGCAGGAGACGGAGACCTGGACCGAGGGGGACCGGTCCTCCGTGGCCACCATCTTTGAAAAACTACAGATTGCCTTCGAAACCCGCACCGAGGCCGAGCTACGGATGCAGTTTTATCAATGTCGACATCGGCCTGCAGAAAGCATCAGAGACTATGCCTTGCGCCTGCAAACGTCCCTCCGTACACTGAAGCGGGTGGACACCATTAATGATGTGGATAGCAACAAAATGTTGGTCGAGCAGTTTGTGCAGGGGATGGGGTCCCCAGAAGACCGCAAGCAGCTCTGGCTGTGGGCCCTAGAACACCCCAATGTGGACTTTGCTGTGCTGAAGGAGCGGGCCATCAAAGCTCTGCAGCCCCCAGCGCCCGACATTCTTGAAGCGGCCCCATGGCCAGCTGAGACAGCTCCCATCGGGGTAGCCCCTTCTCCCGCAGCTCCCTCGGCGTCTGCAGCCCATGGCGGAATGATGGAAGAGCTAGCTACCCAGGTCCGTCGCATGGATGGAGACCTCGCCAAGATCCTCGCCGCACTCCAGTCTCCGGCGAGACCCAAGCCCCCGGGAAGGATGCAGCTCGCCGACAGCCCAGGGGACGTCCCCTGGATGCAGCGGAGAAGGGCCAATGACTCACGGTACGGACCTCCAATTTGTTACAGGTGCAGCAAGCCCGGCCACTACTCTCGACGGTGTCCGTTAAACGAGCAACCCCTGGGGCCACGGGCCAATCCTCAGGAGTAGAACCGAGTGGCCCCCCAGACTGGCGGGACCGGTACATCGGAGCCTGGCCCATCATCCCTTTGGCAGTAGAAGGCGTCCCGCTGATGGCACTCCTGGACACTGGATCACAGGTAACCACGATACCATACACACTGTATCAGCGGTATTGGGGGAATGATGAACTTGCCCCTCCAGACAGTAGCATGACACTGATTGCAGCTGATGGACTCCCATTGACCCAAGTAGGATACAAACAAGTGGCCATGACCGTGGGACGAGCTGAACTGCAACACCAGGGAATGATTGTGATAATGAATGAACCCAGTGACCATAACCCGAAGGTAGTGCTAGGAACTAATGTGATGGAACACTGCATGAGTGAGGTGCTGACCCTGCTGCGGCAGCTGGCCGCCACCGCAGCGGGAAGCCGGCAGAGGGCGGTACAGCGTGAGATCCGGGCATTGATGTATCGTCAGCAAGTGAACACAACAGGTGGAGAGATTGAGGGAGTGAGAGTGATGGATGCAGCCCCTTTGATTGTGCCCCCCCGGAGTGAGATGATGATTTTGTGCAGGGCAGCGGTAGGTCCCCAGGGGCGTGATTACCCAGCCCTGGTAGAGCCCATGCCCTCCGAGCACTGGCCCACAGTAATGGCCGCCCGAGGGGTGGTAGACGTCAAGAAAGGGAGGGTGCCCGTGAGGGTGTTAAACTGTGGGGAGGAGGAGGTTAGGCTTCCACGGTACGCTACCCTCGCCAAGTTGCTCACTCTGCAACCCACACCATCCAGGAGGCCGTTCCCCCGACCTCATCGCCCACTACCAGCCCTCACCCATCCCTGGGGCGGTTAGATGAGTGGTGTCAAGAGTTACACGTAGGCACTGACGATACCCCCACACATCACAAAGAAGGGGTATACAGGGTGGTACAGGAGTATGAGCAAGTTTTCAGTAAACTTTCATTAGATTTCGGGCGGATTAAAGGGATCCAACACCATATCCCCACCGGTGAACATCCCCCTATTAAAGAGAGGTATAGACCTATTCCACCTGCACACTACCAATGCGCCAAGGACATGTTGAGGAACATGAAGGAGGCGGGGGTTATTAGGGATAGCTGTAGTCCCTGGGCCGCCCCGTTGGTGCTGGTCAAAAAGAAGGATGGCACTATGAGGATGTGTGTGGATTACCAGAAGATTAACCAGATAACACATAAGGATGCCTACCCTCTACCACGTATTGAGGAGTCCTTGGCCGCGCTGAGAACCGCTAACTACTTCTCTACCCTTGACCTCACCAGTGGGTACTGGCAGGTGGCCGTGGCACCTGAAGACCGTGAGAAAACCGCCTTCGCTACCCCCATGGTTCTCTGTGAGTTCAACAGCATGCCGTTCGGGCTGTGCAACGCCCCTGGAACCTTCCAACGGCTGATGGAATGCTGTCTGGGACATCTGAATTTTGAAACCGTCTTGTTGTACCTGGACGATGTAATTGTATGCTCACAGACATATGAAGCCCACCTGGAGCACCTAGCTGAGGTGTTCGCGTCCCTTGCCAAGTATGGGATGAAATTGAAGCCCTCAAAGTGTCATCTATTGAAGCCCAGGGTGCAGTACCTCGGACATGTGGTGGGCGCGGAAGGCGTCGCCCCAGACCCCGAAAAGATCACTGCCATTCAAGACTGGCCGAGGCCGACAACGGTGAGAGAGGTGAGACAGTTCCTGGGTCTGGTGGGCTACTATCGCTGCTTCATTAAGGGATACACGAAAATGGCTGCCCCCATGCAAGATCTCCTCGTGGGACAGACCAAGGGCGGCAGGTCCCCCGGAACCCCGTTGGTGTGGCAAGAAAAGCAGAAAGAATCCTTCCGTCAGCTGAAAACGGCCCTGACGGGGGAAGAAATCCTGGCGTACCCAGACTACAGTCTCCCATTCATCCTCTACACCGATGCTAGTAATGTAGGTTTGGAAGCGGTCTTGTCCCAGATCCAGGACGGGAGAGAGAAGGTGATCGCTTATGCTAGCAGGAAACTCCGACCTACAGAAAGGAATCCTGAGAACTACAGCTCTTTCAAGCTAGAGCTCTTAGCACTGGTGTGGGCTATCACCGAGTGATTCCGCCATTACCTAGCCGCGGCCCAGTTCACCGCTTATACGGACAACAACCCGCTAACCCACCTAGATACAGCTAAACTGGGTGCATTGGAGCAGCGGTGGGTGGCCAGATTGGCTAACTATGATTTCACCATTAAATACCGAGCCGGCCGTAAGAATGCTAACGCAGACGCACTCTCCGGGATGCCCCACCTGTTGGGAGAAAGACCGGATGATGATGACCTCGAAGAGATCGAGTTGCCTGCGTTCCACCGGCTGCCAGCCGAGAAGCTACATGTCTATCAACAACAGGTGAACTTAGATCCGCTGCCCAGCCAAGGGTGGCAAGAAGCCCAGGATCAGGCACTTGCTGTCCGCTTGGTCAAGACTCTGGTAGAACAAGGCTCCGCCAGAATAGACCCTGCCGCCCCGACCAAGGCCCAACGACTGTGGAAGGAACAAGCCCGGCTGTATCTGCACCAGGGGAAGCTGTAACGGGAGTTGATCAACCCGAAGACTCACGAGAAGGTCCACCAGCTGGTGATCCCCCAGGCTAACGCGCCCACTGTCCTGCAGGCATACCATGACGGTGCCGGGCACTTTGGGTGGAAGAAGCTGGAGATGCTGTTGAGGGAGCGATTCTATTGGAGCGGGATGCGGGAGTCTGTGGAGGCCTGGTGTCGAGAATGTGGTCCCTGTGCATTGAGAAGAAGGGACGAAGCCAGCCAGAAGGCCCCTCTGTGCCCCATCATTATACATCAGCCGCTGGAGCTGGTCGCCCTCGACCACGTGAAGCTTACCCCTAGCCGAAGTGGGTACACCTACGCTCTGGCCATTGTGGAACACTATTCCAGATTCATGGTGGTTGTGCCAGTCAAGGACCTGACCGGCCGTACTGCCGATAGAGCATTTCAAGCCTACTTCTGTCGGCCACACGGGTACCCGGAGAGGGTGCTTACCGACCGGGGCCCGGCTTTTGAAGCCGAGGTGTTTCAAGAATTCTGCCAGTTGTACGGCTGCAAGAAAATTCAGACCACGCCTTACCATGCCCAGGCCAACGGCATGTGTGAAAAGATGAACCATCTGGTCCTGGGTCTCCTCAAGACGTTACCGCTGGAAGAGCGGAACCTGTGGCCAGAAAAGCTACCCGACCTGGTCGATATGTACAATAACATCCCTTCCAGCTCCACCAAATGTACACCGGCGTACCTGATGAGAGCCCGGCCGGCTGCCAGTGGACCTGGACATGGGTTTGGAAGCCCCAGAGGCCCTCCCTTTGACTGCTGGATGGGACGCTCGGCGAAGGGCGCAGTACCGACAGGTTCAAGAATACGTAGAAAAGAACTTGTGCTGGAGTCGGGGACAGCAGGAGCAGTACTTCAACAAGAAGGCCCCCGCGGGTCCCTTCCAGCCTGGTGACGTAGTACTGATGTGAAAGAGAAGAACTCATAAACTGGATGATCAATGGGAAAAGACCCCGTATGTCATACAACCCACTGAATGGGAGAATGGGAAGGCCTACCAGATCAGCCGCGACCAGGGGAAGACTCTAGCCACGGTCTCCAGGGACCACCTGAAGAGGTGCCCACCGCCGTTAAGGATGGCAACTGAAGTCCCGATTCCCAGACCGACAGGGGGAAAGGAAAAAGAGGTAATCCACACTATGATGGGCTATTTCCCGGCAGATTGGCCTACACAGAACGGCGCCGTGCTTCTTCCAGTGATACTGTTCCCACAACCCGTGGATGAGAAAGTGATGGAAGTGATCAACAACGAGCCGGTGTCCAGGGATGCACCTGTACCCAGCTCCCCTATGCCTCCACCTGCCCCACACGATAGATGGGAAGAGGAACCAGTTGTTCCCTCTGTCCCACTACCTCTCACCACTGACATTGGGCCCCGAAGGTCCACACGTCCCAACCTAGGTCGACCCCCGCTTAGGTACAGGGAAACTACCATTTAGGGGTGTGATATGTTGTTGTGTGAATATGTAACCGAATGATAAGAAAAGTAGTCAACCGAGAAGTTAACCTGATTAGCAACCGTGATTGAACCGGCCGTTGCCGGCAAGTTGTCCCCGTAGGGACCCATTGCACCGTTTGCGTAAGAAACTACTTACGGACATGCCCGAGAACTTGCAGGGCAACCACAAACTTGTGGCATGTAAAAAAAAATGTTGGAATATTCAGTAACCGCCTCCGGAGAGGCAGATTGGAGGAAGGGCCCGCAGCAGAGTAGGCTGGGGCCCGGCCACCACCTGAACCGGTGGCGAACCTCCGGGGTGTCAGGGGTTCCCCATGGACGTGGGAACCCTGAAAGGGACCGAACCCGCTCGGGCAACCTGGTGATGGACTGGGGCAAGGGGCGCTGCCCATTTTCTTAGGGGCAGCATCAGGGCCAGGTTGTTTGGGTGGGAGAGAGCGGAAGCCATTGTTGTTAATAAAAATGTGACTACCGTTAAGTAACGTTAAAGTACTGTGCCTCCCGTAAGGGAAGTGTTATGTAAATGTTTACCGTTGAAATGTTACTTTTATCTTTTTCAGTTGTGAAAAATAAAACCGGTGATGGACGGGCAGCCCGCGGACGGTCTGCATTTAACCAAGGGGGAATGTGGCGCCCTGGGCAAGCCAGGACGTTACAGGTACTGCAACAACACACCCCACACCCCGGTTAGGCACATCAGCCGCACACACAAATCCTTGTTGCCTCCCTCCAGGGGCTGATGTCCACACCAGGTGGGGTGGAGCCAGGCGGTTGGCTCCACCCACCGAGGAGTTCACAGTCCTGGAGGCGGGAAAAGTGACAGTTCAGTGAGGGAGAGTGAAAGTGGAGGAGTGAAGTGGCAAGAGAGGAGCACACTGACCGTGTCCGGGTATGTGGCCCGGGCACATACAGCAAGGTTGGCAGACGGTGGTGGCCGTCTGCAGGAGAGGCCTATCGACGCGGAACCGTAGGGCCGGGGTTGGGCGGTGGCCCACCGGTACCGAAACGGGGAGCAAAGAGAAGCCAGCACCAAACCGGCAGGGCCTGCGGCCCCCGACCAGGCTGGGAGTCGCCGTGAAATTGGTCAAATCTGTTAGCAACGGGAACCTCCGGGGTTTCCTAGCATCAAAGACCCAATTGAAGGCAACCGTCCAAACCGTACAGGGAGATAAAGCTACCGCCAGAGCTAGAGCTTCCAGGGCCAGAGCCTGCGGGCAAAAGGGCTCCTCTGGCACATGTCCACGTCGGGGAGCGGGTTACCAGTGGGAAGCCATCGGAACCGAAGATACACCACAGGTGCAGGGAAAGGCAGCCATCACCAACCGTCTGGGAGTAACCACAGCAGCCGGCTGCGGGACCCGTCCATCCAGCCATTTGTTTTACCGGAGACTCTGTGTTCATCCTTGGCTGAGTGAGTACCACTGTGCCATCTGGCACCGCGCTGCCCCCGCGACCCTGCACCTCACCTGCCCTGCATCCCTCCCTTCACCCCTTACCGGGCCCCGGGACCACCAACCCCTACCCACGGAGGGGGAAAACATCCCAGCTGCTACCTAACAACGCTCCTGGGATCCTGGTCACCAGCAGCGGTGGTGCCCCAACCTCACCACGACCCGTGGGTGGCGTCACGAACTCAATCCCCAAACCAAACCAACCCCTTTCACTCACGGGCAAGGAGCGCCGCTCGAGTCCCCGGATCCATCCACCACTCGAGCCACCGAGCAGCAGCAGCCGGACCCGAGCCGCAAGCGTGGTCGAGCAGCGCACCCCCCGCCCGCGACACTAGCAGAAAACTCCGGCCGACGGAAAGGAAGTCCTGAAAATTACAGCTCCTTCAAGCTTGAGATCTTAGCCCTCGTGTGGGCAATAACCGAAAAGTTCAAGCATTACCTCGCGGCGGCAAAGTTTACTGCCTACACGGACAACAATCCATTGAAACACCTAGATACGGCCAAGCTGGGCGCCCTGGAGCAGCGGTGGATGGCTCGACTGTCCAATTACGATTTCACTATCAAGTACAGGGCTGGCCGCAAGAACACCAATGCGGATGCGCTGTCTCGGATGCCACACCTACCCGATGAAGGGGTGGAGGACGACGACCTTGAAGAAATTGAACTACCCACATTCCATCAGCCACGAGATGAGAAGCCCTGCGTTAACCAACAGCAGGTGAACATTGATCCGCTGCCCGGCCAGGGGTGGCAGGAAGTTCAGGATCAGGAACCTGCGGTCCAGCTGGTCAAGGCCATGATCGCGCAGGGCTCCTCCAGAATGGATCCCGCGGCCCCCTCAGAAGCTCAACGGCTGTGGAAGGAGAAAACCGGCTGTACTTACATCAGGGGAAACTGTATAGGGAGATGATCAATCCGAAGACCCACGAGAAGGTCCACCAGGTGGTGGTTCCCCAAGCCAGTGTGCCCAGGGTCCTGCAGGCCTACCATGATGGCGCAGGGCACTTCGGTTGGAAAAAGCTGGAGATGTTGCTGAGAGAGCGGTATTACTGGAGTGGGATGTGGGAGTCTGTGGAGGCCTGGTGTCGAGAATGTGGCCCCTGCACACTGAGAAGGTGGGATGAAACAGCCAGAAGGCCACCCTGCAGCTGATTGTCACTCACCAGCCATTGGAGTTGGTTGCCCTGGACCACGTCAAGCTCACGCCCAGCAGAAGCGGGTATACCTATGCCCTGACCATTGTAGAGCACTACTTCAGGTTCATGGTGGTTGTCCCTGTTAAAGATTTGACGGGCTGTACTGCAGCTAGAGCCTTCCAGGCCTACTTCTGCCGACCGCACGGCTACCCGGAGAAGGTGCTCACAAACCAGGGCTCAGCCTTTGAAGCGGAGGTGTTCCAAGAGTTCTGTCACTTCTACGGGTGTAAGAAGATCCGGACTACGCCATACCATGCCCAGACTAACGGGATGTGTAAGAAAATGAATCACCTAGTCCTGAACCTCCTCAAGACACTACGATTGGAGGTAAGGAACTTGTGGCCGGAGAAGTTGCCTGACCTGCTGGACATGTACAATAACATCCCCTGCAGTTCCACCAAGTGCACGCCCGCATATCTGATGAGAGCCCGACCAGGACGGCTACCTGTGGACCTAGAAGTGGACATTGAGGCACCCGAAGCCCTTCCCTCCACTAACCACTGGGAAACCAAGAGGCAGATGCAGTACCGACAGATCCAGGAGTATGTGGAAAGGAATCTGCGCCAGAGCCGAGAAAAGCAAGACCATCGCTTCAACAAGTGGGCTCCGGCTGCCCCCTTTGAACCCGGGGATGTAGTACTGAAGCGCAAGAGGAGGACGTATAAGCTCGACGATCAATGGGAAAGGACCCCATATGTCATACAGCCCACTGGATGGGAGAACGAGAAGACCTATCTGATCAGTCGCGACCAGGGGAAGACCACGGCTACCGTTTCCAGGGACCACCTGAAGAGATGCCCAGATCCCTTGAGACTGGTGGATGAGGCTCCGGTCCCCGTGCTGAGCGGGGAAAAGAAGAAAGAGGTGATTCATACCGTAATGGGCGACTTCCCAGCGGACTGGCCTATGCAGAATGGCGCGGTAATTGTTCCCATGATAATGTTCCCACAACCCATGGAAGAGAGAGAGACGGAAACGCCCGCCAGCGAGCCACCCGACCAAGTGCCCAGGGATGCACCTATACTGCGCCCCCGTAGGTCTCTACCTGCCATACCTGACACATGGGAAGAGGGACTGGTTGTCCCCTCTGTCCCACTGCCTCCCACTGACAACGGCCCAGAAGGTCCACACGCCCTAACCTAGGTAGGCCCCCGCTTAGGTACAGGGAGACTGCCATTTAGGGGTGCAATATGTTGATTGTGTAAATAGCTGAATGAATGAGCACTAATCACCCGAGGCTTTCACCTGATTTACCAAGATTAAAGGCAGCGGAACCCGGTTGCCAAAGTGACACAGTTCTTGTTGGGACCATACTGCCCGTCCCCGTTGGGACTTTGTTTTGCCCCCGTTTTTCCCTAAAGACAAGGCTGAGAACTGGCAGGCCACCCAAAAACTATTGGGCTTGTAAATAATACCTTCCCTTGACCGGCCTTCCGGTTTCACAGCCTCCGGAGAGGCAGACTGGAGGATGGGCCTGCGGGACATAGATGGCCGAGGCCCGCCACCACTACACCCGGTGGCCATCCTCCGAGTCAGGGGTCCCCTGGACGTGGGGCCCCTGAAAGGACAGGCAGTTGTGAAACCTGCACCCATCGCGTTGGAAAACACCTGGGTCCGTTCCTGGACTGGGGAAAAGGGGTGCTTGCTCTTCTTAGGGGCAGCATGAAGGTACAGGTTGTTTGGGTGGGTGACTGAAGGACCCGGACCCGTTTCCCGTAATAATAAAAATGTTTTACGTTCGTAATGTTCAAGTATGTGCCTCCCGTAAGGGAAGATCTGAAAAAGCTAAAAATTTGAAAGTTTGTACAACCGTTAGTATACTTGTACTGTGTTCCTGTTTTTTCTATTTTTCAGAAACAAAATAAACCGGTACTCAAACCCAGTACAAAGCCCTGAACCGACACGGCTGAGTCAAATCAACTGATTGAGGACTAGACTTAAGGACCTATCCCACACAAGACCCGTTAGAAGACAGCAACCTAACCATACAGGGTAAAATCACCACCAAGGCATAGAGACCCAAAGGGCCAGCGTCTGCGGGCAAACAGGCTCTTACAGCATATACCAGTCGGGGAGCGGACTACCGTTGCTTAGGCATAGGAGTCAAACATTCATACAAAGAGGTGCAGGAGAAAGGCGGAAACCACCAACCTATTCTGGGAGAAGCTGCAGCCGGCTGCGGGCCCCGTTCATCACCCCGTTTGGTTTACCAGAGACTCCAGTGTATTGTGTCATAGTGAGCACACCAGTGCCTTCGGGCCACGCACCGCGCTGCACTGCACCAGCATACGCCCGCAACTGCTCCCACGCTTCAGCACCTCCCCTGGGCCCCCGGGACCATCATTCCCCTACCCATGGAGGGGTCAACACCAAGCTACGCAACACCGTCCCCAGGAGGCCTAGTTAACGGTAGCGGTGGTGTCCATCTATTCACCACAACCCGTGGGTGGCGTCACGAACTTACATCCCAAACCAAACTACCACGGCCCCGGCCGTGGAACTACCCGTCAAGTCCCTGCGTGTAGTGCCAACCCCCTTGCAGAGCGACGTGACCCCCGGGTCCATGAGAGGCTCGAGCCACCACCCACCGTACGAGCATGGATCCGAGCGGCTCGGCGGTCGCAGCCGAGCCTGCGGGCATTACACAAACTTCTCAGATATATCCCACACCAGGGCCATAAACTCCAGTTTGAATGAACAGTAGCTTTTAGGATTCTCCAAACTGGCATTGACAATCACCCATCCATGTCCTTCTTGTACCTGGGCCAGCACTGCTCTAAAACCATAAAGGCTCTCCTCGGTGTATAAAACAAAGGGTTGAGAGAAGCTAAGATAGGAGAAATTGTCAATGAGAGCTACAGTGCCTACAAGTAGTATTCAACCCCCTGCAGATTTAGCAGGTTTACACATTCGGAATTAACTTGGCATTGTGACATTTGGACTGTAGATCAGCCTGGAAGTGTGAAATGCACTGCAGCAAAAAAGAATGTTATTTCTTTTTTTATTTTTTTTTTTAAATTGTGAAAAGTTTATTCAGAGGGTCATTTATTATTCAACCCCTCAAACCACAAGAATTCTGTTTGGTTCCCCTAAAGTATTAAGAAGTATTTCAGGCACAAAGAACAATGAGCTTCACATGTTTGGATTAATTATCTCTTTTCCAGCCTTTTCTGACTAATTAAGACCCTCCCCAAACTTGTGAACAGCACTCATACTTGGTCAACATGGGAAAGACAAAGGAGCATTCCAAGGCCATCAGAGACAAGATCGTGGAGGGTCACAAGGCTGGCAAGGGGTACAAAACCCTTTCCAAGGAGTTGGGCCTACCTGTCTCCACTGTTGGGAGCATCATCGGGAAGTGGAAGGCTTATGGAACTACTGTTAGCCTTCCACGGCCTGGACAGCCTTTGAAAGTTTCCACCCGTGCTGAGGCCAGGCTTGTCCAGAGAGTCAAGGCTAACCCAAGGACAACAAGGAAGGAGCTCCGGGAAGATCTCATGGCAGTGGGGACATTGGTTTCAGTCAACACCATAAGTAACGTACTCCACCGCAATGGTCTCCGTTCCAGACGAGCCCGTAAGGTACCTTTACTTTCAAAGCGTCATGTCAAGGCTCGTCTACAGTTTGCTCATGATCACTTGGAGGACTCTGAGACAGACTGGTTCAAGGTTCTCTGGTCTGATGAGACCAAGATCGAGATCTTTGGTGCCAACTACACTCGTGGCATTTGGAGACTGGATGGCACTGCATACGACCCCAAGAATACCATCCCTACAGTCAAGCATGGTGGTGGCAGCATCATGCTGTGGGGCTGTTTCTCAGCCAAGGGGCCTGGCCATCTGGTCCGCATCCATGGGAAGATGGATAGCACGGCCTACCTGGAGATTTTGGCCAAGAACCTCCGCTCCTCCATCAAGGATCTTAAGATGGGTCGTCATTTCATCTTCCAACAAGACAACGACCCAAAGCACACAGCCAAGAAAACCAAGGCCTGGTTCAAGAGGGAAAAAATCAAGGTGTTGCAGTGGCCTAGTCAGTCTCCTGACCTTAACCCAATTGAAAACTTGTGGAAGGAGCTCAAGATTAAAGTCCACATGAGACACCCAAAGAACCTAGATAACTTGGAGAAGATCTGCATGGAGGAGTGGGCCAAGATAACTCCAGAGACCTGTGCCGGCCTGATCAGGTCTTATAAAAGACGATTATTAGCTGTAATTGCAAACAAGGGTTATTCCACAAAATATTAAACCTAGGGGTTGAATAATAATTGACCCACACTTTTATGTTGAAAATTTATTAAAATTTAACTGAGCAACATAACTTGTTGGTTTGTAAGATTTATGCATCTGTTAATAAATCCTGCTCTTGTTTGAAGTTTGCAGGCTCTAACTTATTTGCATCTTATCAAACCTGCTAAATCTGCAGGGGGTTGAATACTACTTGTAGGCACTGTATATTGCCTGGAACGCCTCTTCTTGACTTCTTGGCCCCACTGGATCGGCCAACTCATGGAACCTCCAGCTTTTCCCTACAGATGCAAAATTAAAGAAAAAGATGACTCAGTGGTGCATATACAATAGGGATTTATTTTGCACAAACAAAAGGATAGTGGCTGGAATATTCATTTAGGGCACAATGCAATTGGTGATTATTTGCAACAGGTTATTTTACAGTAAGAGATTCAACTTTACAAATACAGAAACCATAGATACAATATAATTTACACTCTATGATTTATACTGTTAAGCAATCGGTATCATCAACTTTTTCTCAGTCTCCCTGTCAGGGATGCATCAGTGTCACCCTTTAAAAACACAAGCAAACAATACACAGGCCCTTACGGGGGAACCGGAGAACTCCCTAGGCAGCAAGTTCAATTTTAGTGACTAACTTTCCTCACTTAGTACCATATGCCTGAAAATGAAGCAATGGCAATGGAGTCTGTGTTCAATATTCGGTCTTCGGAATCCTCACATAGTTACATAGGTTGAAAAAGACCCCCGCCCATCTGCCTCACCTTTCCTCCACCAATTATATATTTCGTCACTAAATCATTTATAACCCACAATGTTGTGTACTGAGGAAATCATCCAGCCCTGATATAAGAGCTGTTATAGTGTCTGCCATTACTACCTCTTGTGGTCGGCATTCCACAGTCTGACTGCTCTAACTGTAAAGAACCCTTTCCTATTTAGCTGGCATGATCTCTTTTCTTCCACTCGCAGTGAGTGCCCCTGGTCCTTAGTATTGTCTTTGGAAGAAATAAGTCATGTGCCCATCCTTTATATTGACCACACATGTGTTTATACATATAAATGAGATTTCCCCTAGATGTCTTTTTTTCTATGCTAAGCAAACTTCTTCAACCTCTCATCATACGGGCGGCCTCCATTTATTGCAATAATCTTGTTGCTGCCTTTGCACTGACTCTAACTCCTGGATATCCTTTATAAAATGTGGAGCCCGAAATTGAATCCCATATTCTAGATGTGGCCTTACAAGTGATTTATAGAGGGGTAACAATACGTTGGGATCACGGGATCTAATCTCTCTTTTTATACACCCTAGAATCTTGTTTGCTTTAGCAGCTGCTGCTTGACATTGAGTGCTGCTGCTCAGCTTATTTGTAATGAGAATACCCAAGTCCTCCTGTTCTGTAGTCCCGAGTTTACTTCCATTTAATGTATACGCAGTTATAAGATTACTCTGTCCTAGGTGCATTACTTTACAGTTATCAATATTAAATCTCATTTGCCAAGTATCTGCCCATTCTGACATCTTATCCAGATCTTTTTGTAATATTGTACTAGCAAGGTCAGTTTTTAATATCCTACATAGTTTGGTGTCATCAGCAAAGACTGACACTTTACTATCAATCCCATCCACAAGGTCATTAATAAAGAGATAACAATAATCAGTCCTAGCACAGATACCAGTGATCCTTACAGCACCCAATACAGATCCCTGCGGTCTCCACTACTCCCAGCACACATCCCTGCGGTCCCCACTGCTGACTATAGCCCAATTAGAAAATGTACCATTTATGACTACTCTTTGTTTCCTATCTTTTAGCCAATTCCTTACCCATCTGTATATAGTTTTGCCTGGTCGTGGCTTCTGGAGATTCAGTATAATAATAATATTTATTCCTTTATATAGTGCTATTAATTCCACACCGCTTTACACACATTGGCAACACTGTCCCCATTGGGGCTCACAATCTAAATTTCCCTATCAGTATGGGTTTTTTTGGAGTGTGGGAGGAAACCAGAGTGCCCGGAGGAAACCCACGCAAACATGGGGAGAACATAAAAATTCCTTGCAGATGCTGTCCTTAGTGGGACTAGAACCCAGGACCCCAGTGCTGCAAGGCCAACCACTGAGCCACCGTGCCACCCTATAAGGCTATTATGTGGGACAGTATCAAATGCCTTTGCAAAGTCCAAGTAAATCACATCAGCTGCATTACCAATATCCAGGTTTGCACTTACCTTTACCATGTACTTTACCCTTTAATCTACAGTTCCCTATGATCTTCTCTTTGCAGCTCCTGCGGCAGCCAGATGAACACTGCACAGAGGAAAATTCGCCACTGAGTAGTGGCCATATTCATTAACTGCATCCAAACTCCTATTAAAGCAGCACTGTAGCGGATTTTTTTTTCAGCGCTGGAGCGGTGCCTTAAATTTAAGTCCTTACACCCTAGTGTTATAATCACCCTCCGGCATCTTCCCCTTTTTTCCGCGTTTCTCTAATCCCATGGCATGCTCTTGTGCTCGAAAGTTCTAACTGTGCGGAAGTCAGAAGTTACGTCACAAGCTCTCGATACAAGTCTATGAGAACCAGAAAGAGGCCATAACGAGGCTCTCATAGACTTTTATTGAAGAGTGACCTCTGGCATCTTCCCCTTTTTTCGGTGTTCCCCTGATCCCGTGGCATCATCTTGTACGCCGAAGTTCGAACTGTCCGGAATTCAGAAGTTACGTCACAAGCGCTCAGTACAAGTCTGGGACCAGAAAGAAGCCATAACGAGGCTCTCATAGACTTTTATTGAAGAGTGACCTCCGGCATCTTCCCCTTTTTTTGGTGTTCCTCTGATCCCGTGGCATCATCTTGTACCCCGAAGTTTGAACTGTCCGGAATTCAGAAGTTACGTCACAAGCGCTCAGTACAAGTCTGAGACCAGAAAGAGGCCATAACGAGGCTCTCATAGACTTGTATTGAAGAGTGACCTTCAGCATTCTCCACTACATGGTGCACAGAGCTCCTTGTACTTGTTACATCCGATAATTTATATCTAAAATCTAGACAACCCCTTTAATTAGCACATGATGGCTGAGACTCTGTGGAAAGTGTCCTTAATCACCCTCTCTATAAATGGAGATATCCTTTAATTTTGTAATTTTGAAACCAAAATGAGCTTTAGTATTCTCCATCTTAATACAGAAATAGCAAATAAAATAACATTTCTCATTGCAGCCACTTGCAATATATTATATATATATTATATTTGATCAATGCAACAAGATTTGGTTCTTTCACCATTTAATTATTTGTAGCTGATATATATAATGAATCCCTACCAGGCAGCCGCAGTGATATACGGCATCTGCGGATCATAAATGTCATATTATTTATCAGCATTAATACATTAACTCCTTTATTTACACTTCTGCTGAGGATTTTCTCAGATCTTCGTGTTATAGGACTGCAGAGAAGATATATAAAAAAAGAAGAAAAAGCAAATGATTGACAATTTGTGGATGAAACATTTATCTGATCAGCACCGGGAGAAAATATAAGACATATAAATTATAGCATAATTATAAAGAAAGTTAGATAGTTTTATTATGGGTGCATTGACAACAAACTTTAGAAACCAAAATGTTTTCTACACTGCCTGATAGATTTTGCGATGCAATCTTTGATTACAATTCAATAGTCAAACAATACTGCCATATAGTGAACAAATATCTATTATCAAGTGCCCAAATAATTCTGTTTTATGATATATTGCCTAAGTAATAATTGTCATGGGTGTGTCACGAGTAACAAACAATCCTGTGGTGTCTGGCTATAGAAGGTCACAGCCTTTGGCGGCACAAAATACTCCCTGACCTTCTATTTCTGCTTGGTTTTTATCCCTTTCCCTTTAGGACCCTGCGGAGTTCCTCAGCCTTTCAGCCTTCCCTATAGGACCCTGCAGAATTCCTCAGCCTTTCAGTTTTCCCTTAAGGATCCTACGGAGGTCCTCAGCCTTTTAGCTTTCCCTTTAGGACCCTGCGGAGTTCCTCAGCCTTTCAGCCTTCCTTTTAGGACCCTGAATAGTTCCTCAGCCTTTCAGCTTTCCCTTTAGGACCCTGTGGAGTTCCTCAGCCTCTCAGCTTTCCGTTTAGGACCCTGCGGAGTTCCTCAGCCTTTCACGTTCCCTTTAGGACCCTGCGGAGTTCCTCAGCCTTTCAGCGTTCCCTTTAGGACCCTGCAGAGTTCCTCAGCCTTTCAGCTTTCCCTTTAGGAGCCTGCGGAGGTCCTCAGTCTTTTATCTTTTCTTTTAGGACCCTGCGAAGTTCCTCAGCCTTTCAGCTTTCCGTTTAGGACCCTGCGGAGTTCCTTAGCCTTTCAGCTGATTTTCATCAGCCCTTCCCTTGGTGTCTTTATATACCTTCACTTCCTATTACTCTGTGCTGGTGATAGCTCTTATACCCTTGACAAGTCTTCAGTGCAAGCAGGCAGCTTGTATACATCTGGAGAAACTTTGTGGTTCCTCTCCCTGAGGCATCCGGAGATAAATTGTTTGTTCTCTTTCCCCTGTTTGTTATCCCTGTGTCTTCTTTAGTGCTTAGTAGGGTTGACTAACCCCATCCACTCCCTACCTATCACCTACTTAAGTAAAGGTCAACAAGGGTCAGGTATACGGCCCAGCGCATAGGTGTGGAACTTATGTAGGGTGGTGTGGGAAGCCAGGACCAAGCAGTAGGCTTGTTCAGGAGTCTCCATCTCCCCATTCCCTAGACACAGGGTTTCCCTTCCACCCTTCAATTGGTACTTCCCTGTACATAGCATGGCAATAATGCTATAAAGTGCCCAAATAATACTGCTATACAGTGTATAATTCACATCATAATACACTGACCAAATAGTATGTTCTATATTGCTCAAAAAATAATAATACCGCTATATAATGCCCTAGTAATAACGCTATAAATACCAATATTATACTGCTTTATTATTTAAAAATCCCATCATAACACAATGCCTAAACAATATATTATATACGACTCAAATTTACTATTGTACAGTTTTGAATTAAACTGCTACATAGTGATCAAGTAATAATGTTACAGAGTGCTAAAATTACACCATAATACATTGCCCAAATATTTTGTCAGTTAGTGCTAAAATATACAATTATAAAGTGTTAAAATTAAATTGCCATATGGTTCCTAAAAATGATGCATTAAGCACCCAAAATAATACTGTTATATAGTGTCTAAGTCACACCAGAATAAAGATCCCAAATCACACCACAAAACGTTTCCCAAATAATATCTTATACTGTGATCAAATATAGTGCTAAATGGTATATTAAAATAATACTGCTATAAAGTGCTCAAAGAATACGGATATAAATTGTCTAAATAATAGTGGTATAATGTGCTCAAATAATACTGGCATTATGTGCCCAAAAAATACTGATATAAAGTGCCCAAATAATACTGATATAAAGTGCCCAAATAATATTGATATAAAGTGCCCAAATAATACTGATATAAAGTGCCCAAATAATACTGATATAAAGTGCCCAAATAATACTGATATAAAGTGCCCAAATAATACCTATATAAAGTGGCCATATAATACTAATATAAAGTACTCAAATAATACTGATATAAAGTGTCCAAATAATACTGATATAAAGTGCTCAAATAATACTGATATAAAGTTCCCAAATAATACTGATAAAAAGTGCCCAAATAATACTGATATAAAGTGCCCAAATAATACTGATATAAAGTTCCCAAATAATATTGATATAAAGTGCCCAAATAATACCTATATAAAGTGGCCATATAAGACTAATATAAAGTACTCAAATAATACTAATATAAAGTACTCAAATAATACTAATATAAAGTACTCAAATAATACTGATATAAAGTGTCCAAATAATACTGATATAAAGTGCTCAAATAATACTGATATAAAGTGCCCAATTAATAGTGATATAAAGTGCCCAAATAATACCGATATAAAGTGCCCAAATAATACTGATATAAAGTGCCCAAATAATACTGATAAAAAGTGCTCAAATAATACTGATATAAAGTACTCAATTAATACTGATATAAAGTGTCCAAATGATACTGATATAAAGTGCTCAAATAATACTGATATAAAGTGCTCAAATAGTACTGATATAAAGTGCCCAATTAATACTGATATAAAGTGCCCAAATAATACCGATATAAAGTGCCCAAATAATACTGATATAAAGTGCCCAAATAATACTGATAAAAAGTGCCCAAATAATACTGATATAAAGTGGCCATATAATACTGATATAAAGTTCCCAAATAATACTGATATAAAGTGCTCAAATACTACTGATGTAAAGTGCCCAAATAATGCCGATATACAGTAAAGAGCTCAAATAGGATATTAAGTGTTCAAAATAGTACTGATATAAAGTTCCCAAATAACACTGATATATAGTGCCCAATTAATACTGATATAATGTGACCAATAATAGTAATATAAAATTCCCAAATAATAGTGATAGAAAGTGCCTAAGTAACACTAATATAAAGTGCCCAAATAATACTGATATTCAGGGTCCAAATAATGCTGATATAAACTGCCCAAATGATAGTGATATAACATGCCCAAATAATACCGATATAAAGTACTCAAATAATACTGATAACAAGAGCTCAATAAATACTGATATAAAGTGGCCAAATAACACTAATATAAAGTGCTCAAATAATACTTACATAAAGTGCCAGCAATAAGAAAAGGAACCAAAGCCCAGCCCTAGAGCCAGGACAGGGGTGTAAAAAGTGTGAAAAGGTGCTTGAATATTACCACTTATACATAGAGATGAGCGGACCCGAACTTTAAACTTGAATATTCGTACTGAACACAGACTTTACAAAAAAATCAGTGTTCGAGTTTGTAGTTTGTGCCCTTTACGTATGCTGACCACTCGAGTGAGCCCAGGGAGAGTAGCTGGTAGTCTCTGAGTAGGCGATCACAGCATGTACGTCTATGCAGCTGTTACACTCCTCTTGGGAGAGTCACCAATGATCTTCAGGCTTGCAGTACCGGTAATACAACAGGCATAGAGTGCGGGTGCCCATGCAGGACTCACAGCGGTGGACGGGATTACAGGGGGATGAGGGTGAATATTCATTCACTTAATTAGCACATGCATTCTTACTTAGATCCTCGGCAGCAGAACTCCTGATCTGAGAGTGACAATGTGTATGCACTGGTCATTCTCAGCTCAGGAGAGCCACTGAGGATTGTAATGTGATCCTCGTATAATGATTTGGTACTCTCATGGGTGTGTCACAGGTGACAGAGAGTCATGTGGTTTTGGAACATGGATTATAGAAGGTCACAGCGTCTGACTGCGCAGAATGCTCCCTGACTTTCTATTGTTCCTGCTGTCAGTAGTCATTGGTATAGGTAGCTTTCCTGCTGGATTCATCTCTCTCTCCTTTGGACCCAGCAGGAGCTCACCACCCAGCTGCTGACCATCAGTAATCTCTTGGTTTTTAAATGCCCCTTCCTTCTTTGGGCATTCTTCAGTTTAGTCAAGCCCTGGGTGAAAGCAGGTGGCTTGTACTCCTCTGTGGTATTGCTGCAGAAAGCTCTGCGGAACTTCTACCCAAGTCATCTGTGGATAAGTAGTTCATGCATTTTCCCCGTGTGCCCTCCTTGTGTCTTCTATTGTGCTGAGTGGGGTTGACGAAGAGCTCATCCCTGCCGTTCCCTATTTAGGGTCCAGCACTAGGGATATTTATGGTCAGGTATCCGGCTCGGCGCATAGGTGCAGAACCTTTCTAGGGTGGTGAGGGTTCCCAGGGACCAGCAGTAGGTTTGGTTAGGGGTCATTTTCTTCCCTTTCCCTAGACACGGGATTTCCCTATTTAGAGTCCAGCACTAGGGATACCTATGGTCAGGTATTCAGCTTGGCACATAAGTGCGGAAACTATTTAGGGTGGTGAGGGACCCAGGGATCAGCTGTAGATTCGATCAGGGGTCACCATCTTCCCTTTGCCTAGACGCAGGGAAATCACCATGCGCTTGGTACTTCCCCGTACCTAGCGTGACAGGTACAGCAGGCATAGAGTGTCGGTGCCCATGCAGGGAAAAAGGGGTGGGTTGGATTCTGGGTGAGGAAGAGGGTGAATGTTCAATCATTTAATTAGTGTGACGCCTTGGACTAGCCAGGTAGTCACAGGTAGATCCCCTGCACCAACACCAGCCCCTGATAAGGTGACAGCAGCCAACCTACAAACCCTTGTCACCTCCTTCCGGGTTTGATGGTCACACCAGGGGGCGGAGCTAGGCGGATGGCCACGCCCACCGAGGAGGACACAGGCCCTGAGGCAGGAGAAACAGTGGTAGATGAGTTTTGACAGTGAAGTGGAGTGGAGTTCAAGTGCAGACCTGTGTCCAAATCTGCCACAGTCTAACACCAGGTGTCTAGGTTGCAGCCCAGTCACCTCTGGCAAGGAGGCAGACTGTGGTTGCCGCCTGCAGGAGCCGGGAAGACGGCTGGTGGAACCGTAAGGGACCGGGATAGGATAGTGGCCCCCCGGAACCGAACCGGGGAGCCAACTGGAAACCGGAGCACCAGGAGGGGTACTCAGACCCAGTACGAGGCCCAGAAGCCACTGGACCACGTCGAATTCACTGATTGAGGTCTGGACCTTAGGTCCTTTCCCGTCCCAAGACCCGAAAGATGGCAACAACCCACTGAGGGGGATAAAAAGCCACCGTCCAGGCAGAGAGATCCCACGGGCCAGCGCCTGAGGGCAAACGGGTTCCCCGACACACATCAATCCGGGGAGCGGACTACCGTTGCTAAAGTATAGGCAGTCAAATTCTACTAAAGAGGTGCAGGAGAAAGGCGGGAACCACCAACCTGAGAAAGTAGCACAGCGCAGCTGGCTGCGGGCACCGACCACCATCCTTTTTGATTTACCAGAGACTCCAGTGTATCTGTCATAGTGAGTACAACAGTGCCCTCGGGCCGCGCACCGCACCACACCATCGTGCCCGCACCTCACAAACCATTGGGCCCTGGGACCATCACCCCCTGCCCACGGAGGGGTCAACACCTGGCTGCATAACATCGTCCCCGGGAGCTTAGTTAACGGCAGCGGTGGTGTCCACATTCACCACAACTTGTGGGTGGCATCATGAACTTTAATCCCTAAAAACACCACGGCTCCGGCCGTGAACGTCCCCACCGAAGTCCCAACACGTAGCGCCAAACCCCTTTCAGAGTGACGTGACCCCTGGGTCCGGGAGGAGCTCGAGCCACCCACCAAACGAGCCCGGATCTGAGCGGCTCGGCTGCAGCCGAGCGCGGGACGGTACATTAGCTTAGAGCAACACAAAAGAACAATAAAAGTAGGGCTGCAAAAGCCCTATTTCAGTGGACTGTTAGTTTGAGTATGCAACTAGCGCTTATTTTTGGAGTAGGATTTATATTTCAAGCCTACTTCAAAAAGGACAATAAATCTGGGGCTTAGTTTTGGGGAAACACAGTCTGTCTATCCATCCATCTATCCATATATCTATCCATCCATCCATCTATCCATCTATCCATATATCTATCCATCTATTCATCTATCTATCCATCCATCTATCCATATATCTATCCATCCATCCATCTATCCATCTATCCATATACAGTTAGGTCCAGAAATATTTGGACAGTGACACAATTTTCGCGAGTTGGGCTCTGCATGCCACCACATTGGATTTGAAATGAAATCTCTACAACAGAATTCAAGTGCAGATTGTAACGTTTAATTTGAAGGTTTGAACAAAAATATCTGATAGAAATTGTAGGAATTGTCACATTTCTTTACAAACACTCCACATTTTAGGAGGTCAAAAGTAATTGGACAAATAAACCAAACCCAAACAAAATATTTTTATTTTCAATATTTTGTTGCAAATCCTTTGGAGGCAATCACTGCCTTAAGTCTGGAACCCATGGACATCACCAAACGCTGGGTTTCCTCCTTCTTAATGCTTTGCCAGGCCTTTACAGCCGCAGCCTTCAGGTCTTGCTTGTTTGTGGGTCTTTCCGTCTTAAGTCTGGATTTGAGCAAGTGAAATGCATGCTCAATTGGGTTAAGATCTGGTGATTGACTTGGCCATTGCAGAATGTTCCACTTTTTTTGCACTCATGAACTCCTGGGTAGCTTTGGCTGTATGCTTGGGGTCATTGTCCATCTGTACTATGAAGCGCCGTCCGATCAACTTTGCGGCATTTGGCTGAATCTGGGCTGAAAGTATATCCCGGTACACTTCAGAATTCATCCGGCTACTCTTGTCTGCTGTTATGTCATCAATAAACACAAGTGACCCAGTGCCATTGAAAGCCATGCATGCCCATGCCATCACGTTGCCTCCACCATGTTTTACAGAGGATGTGGTGTGCCTTGGATCATGTGCCGTTCCCTTTCTTCTCCAAACTTTTTTCTTCCCATCATTCTGGTACAGGTTGATCTTTGTCTCATCTGTCCATAGAATACTTTTCCAGAACTGAGCTGGCTTCATGAGGTGTTTTTCAGCAAATTTAACTCTGGCCTGTCTATTTTTGGAATTGATGAATGGTTTGCATCTAGATGTGAACCCTTTGTATTTACTTTCATGGAGTCTTCTCTTTACTGTTGACTTAGAGACAGATACACCTACTTCACTGAAAGTGTTCTGGACTTCAGTTGATGTTGTGAACGGGTTCTTCTTCACCAAAGAAAGTATGCGGCGATCATCCACCACTGTTGTCATCCGTGGACGCCCAGGCCTTTTTGAGTTCCCAAGCTCACCAGTCAATTCCTTTTTTCTCAGAATGTACCCGACTGTTGATTTTGCTACTCCAAGCATGTCTGCTATCTCTCTGATGGATTTTTTCTTTTTTTTCAGCCTCAGGATGTTCTGCTTCACCTCAATTGAGAGTTCCTTAGACCGCATGTTGTCTGGTCACAGCAACAGCTTCCAAATGCAAAACCACACACCTGTAATCAACCCCAGACCTTTTAACTACTTCATTGATTACAGGTTAACGAGGGAGACGCCTTCAGAGTTAATTGCAGCCCTTAGAGTCCCTTGTTCAATTACTTTTGGTCCCTTTAAAAAGAGGAGGCTATGCATTACAGAGCTATGATTCCTAAACCCTTTCTCCGATTTGGATGTGAAAACTCTCATATTGCAGCTGGGAGTGTGCACTTTCAGCCCATATTATATATATAATTGTATTTCTGAACATGTTTTTGTAAACAGCTAAAATAACAAAACTTGTGTCACTGTCCAAATATTTCTGGACCTAACTGTATCTATCCATCTATTCATCTATCTATCCATCCATCTATCCATCCATCTATTCATCTATCCATCTATCTATCTATCCATCCATCTATTCATCTATCCATCTATCCATCTGTCCATCTATCTATCTATTTATCCCTCTATCTATCTATCCATCCATCTATCCATCTATCCATATATCTATCCATCTATTCATCTTCCATCTATCTATCTATCTATCTATCTATCCATCCATCTATCCATCTATCTATCTATCTATTTATCCCTCTATCTATCTATCCCTCTATCTATCTATCTATCTACCTATCCCTCTATCTATCTATCCCTCTATCTATCTATCTACCTATCCCTCTATCTATCTATCCCTCTATCTACCTATCCCTCTATCTATCTATCTATCTATCTATCCATCCATCTATTCATCTATCCATCTGTCCATCTATCTATCTATTTATCTATCCCTCTATCTATCTATCCCTCTATCTATCTATCCCTCTATCTATCTATCTATCTATCTATCCATCTATTCATCTATCCATCTATTCATCTATCTATCTATCCCTCTATCTATCTCTCTATCTATCTCTCTATCTATCAATCTATCTATCTATCTATCTATCTATCCCTCTATCTATCTATCTATCTATCTATCTATCTATCTATCTATCTATCTATCTATCTATCTATCTATCTATCTATCTATCTATCCCTCTATCTATCTATCTATCTATCTATCTATCTATCTATCTATCTATCTATCTATCTATCCCTCTATCTATCTATCTATGTATCTATCTATCTATCTATCTATCCCTCTATCTATCTATCTATCTATCCCTCTATCTATCTATCTATCCCTCTATCTATCTATCTATCTATCCCTCTATCTATCTATCTATCTATCCCTCTATCTATCTATCCCTCTATCTATCTATCTATCTATCCTTTTTTTATGTATGTTTCATCACATATGATAATATTTGTCTCCCGTTTTTTAGGCTATTATATATCTTTTACAATGGTTTAGCCTTGTCTGTGGCCCTATTTCCAAGTCCCCACTAGAGACGTGTTTTTTCCCACTGCATACACTATCTATAACCAACACACAAGTAAAACGCTGGTTTCTAATTACACATCTTGCCTTTTCATGTTTTGCTTTAATTATCAAAGAATGAGTAACTCAGCTACATCTAGACTTTGACAAAAACAGCAGCAGATGTCGTAGAGTTCACCGGCGGTAAACTTTCAGGCAAACTTGTGTGGTTTCTTGTTTAGTTGGAGAGGATTATTCGGAGACTTCATCTTTTAAAGGTTATTGAGTGAACAAGACTTTCGCTTACGCACTTCAACCATTCAACATGATAGAGAGATACTGCCAGAGAACAAGTGATGTATTGCGTCTCCGCCAACATCTGACAGGTCAATACTGGTGGAAGCAAGAAGTCATCGGCCATAACTGCTGAATTATTATCTGTGTTTCTGTCCATGAACCGCAATCAGTGAAAGAACAACTCGGAGCGACCTTATGTTCTCCTTGTAGTATCTCCTTCAATTATTTTGACTCCAGTCTTGGTTCAAACTTTGTTAGTCATCCTCTCACTCTGATTGAGGTATGGAATAGTTGAAGGCAACTTTCTTTCTTAACTTTAGTTTCTCATGATTATAACTTTATATACTGGTCATAGAGTGAAAATGGTGGTTGTCAGGAGTGCGATTGGGCAAGCAGCAAGCGACCAGTCAGGTCATCTAAAGATGAAGTGTTATAAGCAGTAAAAGTGGTCAAGCATAAGAATGTGATGAGTGGTCAACTGGGTTGGAGCATCTTCAAAATGGCAGGTCTTGTGGGGTGGTTGGTACCTATCAAAAGTGATCTTCTTAGGGGGCATTAACTTGTTATCATTGACAGGTTGGGCTTCATAGGAGGAATGAGAAGACTTTGGTACATTACAATCAAATTGTGGTTGGGTGGTGGTATGATGGGAGACAATGCATGTAGATTGAGTTAAATGTTTAAACAGCAGCAATGGAGCAAATTCTGTTCGCTGCTGCCTCAAATAGGTGTCGGCTGTGCAACATAACCAGAGTTTGCTAAGTATGGTACAGGCTCAGTTCCTGAGTCTGCTTCAACCATGAGAACTAGGGATGAGTGGACCCATGTATTTTTTGGGTTCACAGGGTGTGGCCGGACTTTAGATAAAAGTTTGTTTCGGGACCCAGGCTTGACCTGAACTTGTTCCCGAACCCCAAATGTCATATAAGTCAATGGGAACCCTAATTAACAGGCTTGACTGGAGTAATGAGTATAAAGGAAGTCAATGATTGTACAGATCAGCTCTCAACCCACATAAAGCCAACTATAAACATCCTATGTGCAGAACATTCTGTATTGTTCTGCTATGCTCTCCTGCAGAGCCCTTATATGCTTGCTTATGATGCAGAGCATTTTGCAGGACGAATGCTCTGTGGATTGTTTCACAGCAGTGGGTTTCACACTGGTCCTGAGACGTGCTCTCGCAGATGCTTCTCATTCCCGATGATTGCTCTGCTTTATTAGGGAGCGTCAAGACAAAACAATCACTGATCTCAGGGAGACCAGCCAGAGAAAACATTGCCGGCAGCCAACGAGGGTACTCAAGACAGTGAAATCCTAGGTGCATTGCCCCCTGGGAAATATGCAAATCGAAAAAGTCCGTGGAGCCTCTGTTAGGAGTATCGACACAGAAACTAGCCGGCAGTGTTTTCTCTGGCTGGTCTCCCTGAGATCAGTGATTGTTTTGTCTTGCTGGTCTACTAAGCATTGCTCCCACCCGGCCAGAATCCTACTCCACACTGATGAGGGGCAATACCCCGAAACAGCTGTCTGTGGATGGATACCTGGCCTTGGTATTTCCCTTGTCATATCTTTAAACTTGTCAAAGAGTTGGATATTGATTAAAAGGGCCACTTAATATGGTGGCTATGGTGGTCTTCTAAAAAGAGCCACTCCTTGGCTAGGTCCTTCCCGGAGGGATATCTGGCTAGTTTCTGTGTCGAGACTCCTAACAGAGGCTCCACGGACTTTTTTGATTTGCATCATTAGGGAGCGTGTTAGCTCAGGACGCTGCCAGTCGTACTTCCTGTTTACAGTTGTGCTGTTGGCTCCTGTGGTGCTCAGTGTTCTGGTCTTGGTCTCTCAACTCCAGACTGTTGTCCTCCCCTGCTTCTGTTGTGACTTCCCAGCTTCTGACCTCGGACGTCCTCCTGACCACGTTCCCACCTGCTCCCTGTATTTTGCATGTACTCTCCTGGAACCCTAACCTTCAGCTTGTATCTTGACTTCATCTCTGTCTGCCCCCCGTGTACTGTCGTGCCCTCCTGGTTTGTGATCGCGGCCTGTCTGACTACCTCTCCATTTACTGTATACAAGTGTGTCTAGCGCCACCTTGTGACAGTCATCACAGGGGGGTTTTGGACACACAGCATTTGAGAGCGCCATTTAGAGGCTGCCAGCGGCTTCCACTGCACCAAGCTCAATCGAGTTGTTAGCATACGTACAGCACCTGAACTCGGACATGGACTTTTTTTAAAAAAAAAATACTATTTTTTAGGTTCGAGCCCCGGACACCCAATGTTTGGTGTGAACCCTGACCTTTACAGTTTAGGTTTGCTCCTCTCTAATGAGAACTATTATGTCTTACATCAGGAAGGGATTGATATGATGAAACCTATCTATAAACTATGATCCACAATCATTCTACCGTGTAAGGGGTACTTCTTACATAGCGAGATCGCTAGCGGGATCACTGCTGAGTCACGTTTTTTGTGACGCACCAGTGACCTCATTAGTGATGTCGCTGTGTGTGACACTGAGCAGCGATCTGGCCCCTGCTGTGAGATCGCTGCTCGTTACACACTGCTCTGGTTCATTTTTTGGACGTTGCTCTCCCGCTGTGAAGCACACATCGCTGTGTTTGACAGCAAGAGAACAACAATCTGAATGTGCAGGGAGTAGGAGCCGGCGTCTGGCAGCCTGTGGTAAGATGTAACCAAGGTAAATATCGGGTAACCAAGCGAAGGGCTTTGCTTGGTTACCCGATATTTACCTTGGTTACTAACGTACGCCGCTCTCACGCTGCCAGTGCTAGCTCCCTGCTCCCTGCACATGTAGCCGGAGTACACATCGGGAAAATAAGCAAAGCGGTTTGCTTCTTAACCCGATGTGTACTCTGGCTAGGAGTGCAGGGAGCCAGAGCTAAGCGGTGTGCGCTGGTAACCAAGGTAAATATCAGGTAACCAAGCGAAGTGCTTTGCTTGGTTACTCGATATTTACCTTAGTTACCAAGCGCAGCGTCGCTTCCATGCGTCGCTGGTGGCTGGTCACTGGTCACTGGTGAGATCTGCCTGATTGACAGCTCACCAGCAACCATGTAGCGATGCACCAGCTAACCAGGTCAGATAGCTGGTGGGATCGCTGGAGCGTCGCTAAAGTGTGACGGTACCCTAAGAACAAGATACGTCTGAAATCAGGAGAGCTGCTGTTCTATAAACCTTGTATTATCTCTTTGCTTGTAGGAAGCAATCTCCTATGTAAACAGAAAACTAGAAAGAAGCAATAATCTACCATAAGACCTCTGCAGTAACCTGCATCAGCCGGATAGACACTGATAGATCTAGGGTTTTGTATTTCCCATCTGAGCCCCTCTGATGAGAGGTATGACCAGACATATATACCCGCTGCGCTGTTTACTGACTGTGAACGCATTTGGCAGGATCTTTTCTCTACTGCGAGAACGAGCGGAATCTTCAAAAGTCTAGAACACACAATAGTGTTATGTATACGACCTAGACTCTAAATGTTTATTCCCCTTAAAAAAATAACAAATTTTGAGCATCTATTCATAATCGCTGTTCCTCTATATATTATTTGGGAAAGGAACTTTAAAAAATGAAAAAGTGAGGGTTACATTTTACCTTGTCAAAGCGGCGTGTAACCGGTGGGGTGGCAGAGAAGAAAGCCATGGAACCCATAGGATGGAGGGACTAGAGGGAAGGGAAGGAGTGATGGGGTTAAATAGGGATAGGGATTGGAGGATTTGGAGGATACAGAAGATTGGGATTGGAGGGAAGGAGGAGTCCCAGAAGGGAGAGGGGGGTTAATACGAGGGTATATAAGGGGAGGGGGGTGTCATACCTCCCTCTGTGACTTCCGGACGAAAACTGAGCCCCGCACACCCTCCCTTGTGGTTTGAGTATGTGGCGCCGCAGCATCTGGTTGCCACAACAGTGTTGCCCCTCCAAAGGGTTAATGCTGAGCCTGGAGGTCGGCCCTGCACGGCATCATTCACAAAACCACTGTCGCGGGCGGGGAGGACGCCGTCGCTGCTGCGCTCTTGCTAACGCTCGGGTCCGGCGCTGCTACGATGGCTGCTCGGTGGCTCGAGCGGTGGGCCGGATCCGGGGACTCGAGCGGCGCTCCTCGCCCGTGAGTGAAAGGGGTGGTTGGTTTGGGGAATTTAGTCTGTGACGCCACCCACGGGTCGAGGTGAAGATAGACACCACCGCTGCTGATGATGGGGATCCCGGGAGCGATGGTAAGGAGCAGCTGGGATGTTGTTTTCCCCCTCCATGGGTAGGGGTCGGTGGTCCCGGGGCCCGGTGATGTTGTGACGGGGAGGCAGGGTCGGTGAGGTGCAGGGTTGCAGGGACAGCGCGGCGCGGTGCCGGATGGCACGGGTGTACTCACTCAGCAAGAAAGGTACAAAGTCCTCGGTAAACCAAACGGCTGGATGGACGGGTCCCGCAGCCGACTGCAGTGCTTCTCCCTGGACAGGTGATGGCGGCTGTCCTTCCCTGCACCTTGGTGTTCTCTTTCTGACTACAATGGATTCCAACGGTAGTTCGCTCCCCGGTGTATGGGTACCGAAGGAGCCCGTTTGCCCGCAGACGCTGGCCCTTGGGTCTCTAGCCTTAGGCGGTAGCTGTATACCCTCACGGTGTGGGTGGTTACCTTCAATCGGGACATTTGCTGTTGTGAAACCCCTGGGGTTCCAGTCACATTCGGATCTGACTATTGTCGGCGGCTCCAAGCCTGGTGGGGGTCCGATGGCCCTGCCTGTGTGTGCTGGCTTCACTTTGCTGTCGCCCGCCCCCGGTCCTACGGTTCCACGTTGCTCCACCACCTCTGGAGACGGCCACCACCATCTGCCAACCTTGCTGTCAGTGCCTGGGCCACAAACCCAAACACCCAAGTGTTTGCTCCTCTCACTTCAACTCCTAACTCTCAACTGTCACTTTTCCCTCCTCCAGGCCTGTGAACTCCTCGGTGGGTGGAGCCAACCGCTTGACTCCGCCCCACCTGGTGTGGACATCAGACACTGGAGGGAGGCAACAAGGATTTTTGTTTGGCTGGTGTCCCTCTCTAATGGGGGTGGGGGTGTTTGAGTGTTATCTCTGATGACCTGGCTAGGCCAGGGCTCCACACCACCATAGACTCTTACAAGCACCAACGGTTGCCCTGGAGTACCGCTCCACCTGTGGGGAGCAGAACCACCCTAGCTGCCATTACATCAGCCCCGGAGACCCCATCCAGAAGCGGCGGCTCCAAAGGCCGCAATCCACAGGTGGCGTCACGAATATATATTTCCACAAACTTTATTATTGATCATCACCCCCACAGCCGCTATATTAAATGACCCCGCCAGGGTCACGGAGTTGGGCCCCACCACCGCTGACTACCCGGGACTAGTCCGACACCGAGTCGCCAAAGGCCCTGTAGTGGGCGAGTCAAGTACAGTGTGGTGTGAATATAAATTAAAAACAAAGATTGAGAGAGAAAGAATTCTAGTGGGAGATGATTGAGTGCTGAGAAAGAGGTGTTCTGTTGTTGTTGGTTGCGAAATGGGAATATCTGGTTTGCTCGATTTGTTTCTTGTCACAGCAGCGGGGGGTAGGTCTGGTCCAGAGGCGGTTTGAAGGGAATGGTAACTGGACTGAGAGACACTGTCTTGGTATGGTGGCTCTTAGTTAGGGGAACTTGTAGGCACAGGGTTCTGCAAAAGTTAGGGGTATCAATCCGTGGGCAGTGGCGTAGCTACTGCTTTTGCCGCCCGGGGCGGTCGTCAAATTTGCCGTTCCCCCCTCCGTTGGCCGTCGATAATCCAGAAACTTTCAAAAATTCGGAAAACGATCAAAATATTTATTTTTCATGGAACTACAATCAAAGATCTAATTGTAGACTGCTGCTATTAGTCCTAGACTTTCACCTTTTTACACACATGTAGGCCTATTATACACACACACAACTCTGCTGCATACATACACACACAGCCCTGCTGCATACATACAGACAGACACACAACTCTGCTGCATACATACAGACACATCTCTGCTGCATACATACAGACACACACAGCTCTGCTGCATACATACAGACACACACAGCTCTGCTGCATGCATACAGACACACACAGCTCTGCTGCATACATACAGACACACACAGCTCTGCTGCATACATACAGACACACACAGCTCTGCTGCATACATACAGACACACACAGCTCTACTGCATACATACAGACACACAGAGCTCTAATGCATACATACAGACACACACACTTCTGCAGCATGCATAGACAGACACACACAACTCTGCAGCATACATAGACACACACAACTCTGCAGCATACATAGACAGACACACACAACTCTGTAGCATACATAGATAGACACACACAACTCTGCAGCATACATAGACACACACAACTCTGCAGCACACATAGACAGACACACACAACTCTGCTGCATACAGACACACACAACTCTGCTGCATACAGACACACACAACTCTGCTGCATACAGACACACAACTCTGCTGCATACAGACACACACAACTCTGCTGCATACAGACACACACAACTCTGCTGCATACAGTCACACACAACTCTGTAGCTGCTGCATACATGCATGCATACACACACAACTCTGTAGCTGCTGCATACATGCATACATAGACACACACAACTCTGTAGCTGCTGCATACATGCATGCATACAGACACACACAACTCTGTAGCTGCTGCATACATGCATACATACACACACAACTCTGCTACATACAGACACAGCTCTACTGCATACATACATACACACATAACTCTGCTGCACATATAGACACACACACGGCTTTTGGGGGCCCGCACAAGCGGCTGCTGCAGAGCTGAGGCTGCACCAAGCACAGGGCAGATATAGCAGAGCTGAGCCTGCACCAAGCACAGGGCAGATATAGCAGAGCTGAGGCTGCGAGCCTGCACCAAGCACAGGGCAGATGTAGCAGAGCTGAGGCTGCACCAAGCACAGGGCAGATGTAGCAGAGCTGAGGCTGCACCGAGCACAGGGCAGATGTAGCAGAGCTGAGCCTGCACCAAGCACAGGGCAGATGTAGCAGAGCTGAGCCTGCACCAAGCACAGGGCAGATGTAGCAGAGCTGAGCCTGCACCAAGCACAAGCCAGATGTAGCAGAGCTGAGCCTGCACCAAGCACAGGGCAGATGTAGCAGAGCTGAGGCTGCACCAAGCACAGGGCAGATGTAGCAGAGCTGAGCCTGCACTGACACATGCGGTTCCTGTGGGGGAAGCCCATGCAGCTCACTGGGGCCCATAAACCGGGTGGCTGGGAGGGAGTATACAGGTCGAGGGGGGGAGGGGGGTAGCACTTACCGCTCGGTCACGGAGGAGAGGGGGCCCACACAGCGCCGGAGGCAGGCGCTGTGCTGGGGGTCGCTGGCTGGCACTCCTTCATCTGTGGGACTGAGCAGGATGCCGGGCGGTAGCTCCACCCACAGATGAAGCTCAATCCAGCAGGACGCTGTGGTCTGCACGCCTTAAAGGGACAGCAGCCACAGTTTCCTGCCGAGGACTCCGGTCCCCAGAACTCGGCCCGAGGGCAGCAGAACTGAAGGTGAGTGGCCAAAATGCCGCCCCCCTGACACGTGCCGCCCGGGGCGGACCGCCGCCTCCGCCCCCCCTTTGCTACGCCACTGTCCGTGGGTGATTAATACCTCATCTCTGGGTCGGTGTGTTGCGGCCAGGGATATTGGGGTAAGAAATGGTTCCTGGACTGGGCCTTCCCAGGATTATATATACTGTATTGGTATTACTGTGTTACCTATTGTTATTTGTTGGGGTTGCTCGTTGGACGGCACCCCCTTGTGTTACAATGTAAATAATAAAGGATGCTGTTGCCAATTTTAACCAAGTCGCATGCAGTCCGTGTATTATTTACAAGTGGTTTACTGGTGGGATAGCACAGGCATCGCGACTGGAGAATCCTTGCTCAATGGTCATGACCGAGTACAGAGTCTAAGTAATACATCGTTAGATTCAGGATGCCTTTGTCTACATTATACTGATCTCTGATGAGGTAGCAAAAACCTGCTGACATTCCCTTTAATAGAATCACCAAAAATCATGTCTGGTTTCAAACAAAATCCTTCTTATCATGCTCTTCTACACACTACACCACACAGGAGAGCCGACATACAGTATCTTCTTTACACTACACCATACAGGACACATCCTCAATATACTACACCACACAGGGCACATCCTCTATATACTACACTACACAGGGCACATCCTCTATATACTACACCATACATGACACATCCTCAATATACTACACCACACAGGGCACATCCTCTATATACTACACCATACATGACACATCCTCTATATACTACACCACACAGGACACATCCTCTATATACTACACCACACAGGACACATCCTCTATATACTACACCACACAGGGCATATCCTCCATATACTACACCACACAGGACACATCCTCTATATACTACACCACACAGGACACATCCTCTATATACTACACCACACAGGACACATCATCTAAAAACTACACCAAACAGGACACATCCTCTATATACTACACTGTACATGACACATCCTCTATATACTACACCACACAGGGCACATCTTCTATATACTACACCAAATAGGACACATCCTCTATATACTACACCACACAGGACACATCCTCTATATACTACACCACACAGGACACATCCTCTATATACTACACCACACAGGACACATCCTCTATATACTACACCACACAGGACACATCCTCTATATACTACACCACAAAGGACACATCCTCTATATACTACACCACACAGGACACATCTTCTATATACTACACCACACAGGACACATTCTCTATATGCTACACCACACAGGACACATCCTCTATATACTACACCACACAGGACACATCTTCTATATACTACACCACACAGGACACATCCTCTATATACTACACCATGCAGGACACATCCTCTATATACTACACCACACAGGACACATCCTCTATATACTACACCACACAGGGCACATCCTCTATATACTACACTGTACATGACACATCCTCTATATACTACACCATACAGGGCACATCCTCTATATACTACACCACACAGGACACATCCTCTATATACTACACCACACAGGGCACATCTTCTATATACTACACCAAACAGGACACATCCTCTATATACTACACCACACAGGACACATCCTCTATATACTACACCACACAGGACACATCCTCTATATACTACACCACACAGGACACATCCTCTATATACTACACCATACAGGACACATCCTCTATATACTACACCACACAGGACACATCGTCTATATACTACACCACACAAGACACATCCTCTATATACTACACTACACAGGACACATCTTCTATATACTACACCACACAGGACACATCCTCTATATACTACACCACACAGGGCACATCCTCTATATACTGCACCACACAGGGCACATCCTCTATATACTACACCACACAGGACACATCTTCTATATACTACACCACACAGGACACATCCTCTATATACTACACCATGCAGGACACATCCTCTATATACTACACCACACAGGACACATCCTCTATATACTATACCACACAGGACACATCCTCTATATACTACACCACACAGGACACATCTTCTGTATACTACACCACACAGGACACATCCTCTATATACTACACCACACAGGGCACATCCTCTATATACTGCACCACACAGGGCACATCCTCTATATACTACACCACACAGGACACATCGTCTATATACTACACCACACAGGGCACATGCTCTATATACTACACCACACAGGACACATCCTCTATATACTACACCACACAGGACACATCCTCTATATACTACACCACACAGGACACATCTTCTATATACTACACCACACCACATCCTCTATATACTACACCACACAGGGCACATCCTCTATATACTACACCACACAGGACACATCCTCTATATACTACACCACACAGGACACATCCTCTATATACTACACCACACAGGACACATCCTCTATATACTACACCACACAGGACACATCTTCTATATACTACACCACACAGGACACATCCTCTATATTCTACACCACAAATGGGCACATCCTCTATATACTGCACCACACAGGGCACATACTCTATATACTACACCACACAGGACACATCTTCTATATACTACACCACACAGGACACATCCTCTATATACTACACCACGCAGGACACATCCACTATATACTACACCACACAGGACACATCCTCTATATACTACACCACACAGGACACATCCTCTATATACTACACCACACAGGACACATCCTCTATATACCACACCACACAGGTCACATCCTCTATATACTGCACCACACAGGGCACATCCTCTATATACTACACCACACAGGACACATCTTCTATATACTACACCATGCAGAACACATCCTCTATATACTACACCACACAGGGCACATGCTCTATATACTACACCACACAGGACACATCCTCTATATACTACACCACACAGGGCACATCCTCTATATACTACACCACACAGGACACATCCTCTATATACTACACCACACAGGACACATCCTCTATATACTACACCACACAGGACACATCTTCTATATACTACACCACACAGGACACATCTTCTATATACTACACCACCCAGGACACATCCTCTATATACTACACCACACAGGGCACATCCTCTATATACTACACCACACAGGACAAATCTTCTATATACTACACCACACAGGACACATCCTCTATATACTACACCACGCAGGACACATCCTCTATATACTACACCACACAGGACACATCCTCTATATACTACACCACACAGGACACATCCTCTATATACTACACCATACAGGACACATCCTCTATATACTACACCACACAGGACACATCGTCTATATACTACACCACACAAGACACATCCTCTATATACTACACTACACAGGACACATCTTCTATATACTACACCACACAGGACACATCCTCTATATACTACACCACACAGGGCACATCCTCTATATACTGCACCACACAGGGCACATCCTCTATATACTACACCACACAGGACACATCTTCTATATACTACACCACACAGGACACATCCTCTATATACTACACCATGCAGGACACATCCTCTATATACTACACCACACAGGACACATCCTCTATATACTATACCACACAGGACACATCCTCTATATACTACACCACACAGGACACATCTTCTGTATACTACACCACACAGGACACATCCTCTATATACTACACCACACAGGGCACATCCTCTATATACTGCACCACACAGGGCACATCCTCTATATACTACACCACACAGGACACATCGTCTATATACTACACCACACAGGGCACATGCTCTATATACTACACCACACAGGACACATCCTCTATATACTACACCACACAGGACACATCCTCTATATACTACACCACACAGGACACATCTTCTATATACTACACCACACCACATCCTCTATATACTACACCACACAGGGCACATCCTCTATATACTACACCACACAGGACACATCCTCTATATACTACACCACACAGGACACATCCTCTATATACTACACCACACAGGACACATCCTCTATATACTACACCACACAGGACACATCTTCTATATACTACACCACACAGGACACATCCTCTATATTCTACACCACAAATGGGCACATCCTCTATATACTGCACCACACAGGGCACATACTCTATATACTACACCACACAGGACACATCTTCTATATACTACACCACACAGGACACATCCTCTATATACTACACCACGCAGGACACATCCACTATATACTACACCACACAGGACACATCCTCTATATACTACACCACACAGGACACATCCTCTATATACTACACCACACAGGACACATCCTCTATATACCACACCACACAGGTCACATCCTCTATATACTGCACCACACAGGGCACATCCTCTATATACTACACCACACAGGACACATCTTCTATATACTACACCATGCAGAACACATCCTCTATATACTACACCACACAGGGCACATGCTCTATATACTACACCACACAGGACACATCCTCTATATACTACACCACACAGGGCACATCCTCTATATACTACACCACACAGGACACATCCTCTATATACTACACCACACAGGACACATCCTCTATATACTACACCACACAGGACACATCTTCTATATACTACACCACACAGGACACATCTTCTATATACTACACCACCCAGGACACATCCTCTATATACTACACCACACAGGGCACATCCTCTATATACTACACCACACAGGACAAATCTTCTATATACTACACCACACAGGACACATCCTCTATATACTACACCACGCAGGACACATCCTCTATATACTACACCACACAGGACACATCCTCTATATACTACACCACACAGGACACATCTTCTATATACTACACCACACAGGACACATCTTCTATATACTACACCACATAGGACACATCCTCTATATACTACACCACACAGGGCATATCCTCTATATACTACACCACACAGGACACATCCTCTATATACTACACCACACAGGACACATCTTCTATATACTACACCACACAGGACACATCCTCTATATTCTACACCACAAATGGGCACATCCTCTATATACTGCACCACACAGGGCACATCCTCTATATACTACACCACACAGGACACATCTTTTATATACTACACCACACAGGACACATCCTCTATATACTACACCACGCAGGACACATCCTCTATATACTACACCACACAGGACACATCCTCTATATACTACACCACACAGGACACATCCTCTATATACTACACCACACAGGACACATCTTCTATATACTACACCACACAGGACACATCCTCTATATACTACACCACACAGGTCACATCCTCTATATACTGCACCACAAAGGGCACATCCTCTATATACTACACCACACAGGACACATCTTCTATATACTACACCACGCAGGACACATCCTCTATATACTACACCACACAGGGCACATGCTCTATATACTACACCACACAGGACACATCCTCTATATACTACACCACACAGGGCACATCCTCTATATACTACACCACACAGGACACATCCTCTATATACTACACCACACAGGACACATCCTCTATATACTACACCACACAGGACACATCTTCTATATACTACACCACACAGGACACATCTTCTATATACTACACCACCAGGACACATCCTCTATATACTACACCACACAGGGCACATCCTCTATATACTACACCACACAGGACAAATCTTCTATATACTACACCACACAGGACACATCCTCTATATACTACACCACGCAGGACACATCCTCTATATACTACACCACACAGTACACATCCTCTATATACTACACCACACAGGACACATCTTCTATATACTACACCACACAGGACACATCTTCTATATACTACACCACATAGGACACATCCTCTATATACTACACCACACAGGGCATATCCTCTATATACTACACCACACAGGACACATCATCTATATACTACACCACACAGGATACATCCTCTATATACTACACTGTACATGACACATCCTCTATATACTACACCATACAGGGCACATCCTCTATATACTACACCACACAGAGGACACATCCTCTATATACTACACCACACAGGGCACATCTTCTATATACTACACCAAACAGGACACATCCTCTATTTACTACACCACACAGGACACATCCTCTATATACTACACCACACAGGACACATCCTCTATATACTACACCACACAGGACACATCCTCTATATACTACACCACACAGGACACATCCTCTATATACTACACCACACAGGACACATCCTCTATATACTACACCACACAGGACATATCCTCTATATACTACACTACACAGGACACATCCTCTATATACTACACCACACAGGACATATCCTCTCTATACTACACTACACAGGACACATCTTCTATATACTACACCACACAGGACACATCCTCTATATACTACACCACACAGGGCACATCCTCTATATACTGCACCACACAGGGCACATCCTCTATATACTACACCACACAGGACACATCTTCTATATACTACACCACACAGGACACATCCTCTATATACTACACCATGCAGGACATATCCTCTATATACTACACCACAAATGGGCACATCCTCTATATACTACACCACACAGGACACATCTTCTATATACTACACCACACAGGACACATCTTCTATATACTACACCACCAGGACACATCCTCTATATACTACACCACACAGGGCACATCCTCTATATACTACACCACACAGGACAAATCTTCTATATACTACACCACACAGGACACATCCTCTATATACTACACCACGCAGGACACATCCTCTATATACTACACCACACAGTACACATCCTCTATATACTACACCACACAGGACACATCTTCTATATACTACACCACACAGGACACATCTTCTATATACTACACCACATAGGACACATCCTCTATATACTACACCACACAGGGCATATCCTCTATATACTACACCACACAGGACACATCATCTATATACTACACCACACAGGATACATCCTCTATATACTACACTGTACATGACACATCCTCTATATACTACACCATACAGGGCACATCCTCTATATACTACACCACACAGAGGACACATCCTCTATATACTACACCACACAGGGCACATCTTCTATATACTACACCAAACAGGACACATCCTCTATTTACTACACCACACAGGACACATCCTCTATATACTACACCACACAGGACACATCCTCTATATACTACACCACACAGGACACATCCTCTATATACTACACCACACAGGACACATCCTCTATATACTACACCACACAGGACACATCCTCTATATACTACACCACACAGGACATATCCTCTATATACTACACTACACAGGACACATCCTCTATATACTACACCACACAGGACATATCCTCTCTATACTACACTACACAGGACACATCTTCTATATACTACACCACACAGGACACATCCTCTATATACTACACCACACAGGGCACATCCTCTATATACTGCACCACACAGGGCACATCCTCTATATACTACACCACACAGGACACATCTTCTATATACTACACCACACAGGACACATCCTCTATATACTACACCATGCAGGACATATCCTCTATATACTACACCACAAATGGGCACATCCTCTATATACTGCACCACACAGGGCACATCCTCTATATACTACACCACACAGGACACATCTTCTATATACTACACCACACAGGACACACCCTCTATATACTACACCACACAGGACACATCCTGTATATACTACACCATAGAGGACACATAGCACACATCCTCTACATACTACACCATACAGGACACATCTTCTATATACTACACCACACAGGACATATCCTCTATATACTACACCACACAGGACACATCCTCTTTATACTACACTGTACATGACACATCCTCTATGTATTACACCATACAGGGGACATCCTCTATATATTACACTACACAGGACACATCCTCTATATACTACACCACACAGGACACATCCTCTATATACTACACCACACAGGGGATATCCTCTATATACTACACCACACAGGACACATCTTCTTTATACTACACTGTACATGACACATCCTCTATGTACTACACCATACAGGGGACATCCTCTATATACTACACCACACAGGACACATCCTCTATATACTACACCACACAGGGCACATCTTCTATATACTACACCAAACAGGACACATCCTCTATATACTACACCACACAGGACATATCCTCTATATACTACACCACACAGGACACATCCTCTATATACTACACCACACAGGACACATCCTCTATATACTACACCACACAGGACACATCCTCTATATACTACACCACACAGGACACATCCTCTATATACTACACCACACAAGACACATCCTCTTTATACTACACTACACAGGACACATCTTCTATATACTACACCACACAGGACACATCCTCTATATACTACACCACACAGGGCACATCCTCTATATACTGCACCACACAGGGCACATCCTCTATATACTACACCACACAGGACACATCTTCTATATACTACACCACACAGGACACATCCTCTATATACTACACCATGCAGGACACATCCTCTATATACTACACCACACAGGACACATCCTCTATATACTACACCACACAGGACACATCCTCTATATACTACACCACACAGGACACATCTTCTGTATACTACACCACACAGGACACATCCTCTATATACTACACCACACAGGGCACATGCTCTATATACTACACCACACAGGACACATCCTCTATATACTACACCACACAGGACACATCCTCTATATACTACACCACAAATGGGCACATCCTCTATATACTGCACCACACAGGGCACATCCTCTATATACTACACCACACAGGACACATCTTCTATATACTACACCACACAGGACACACCCTCTATATACTACACTACACAGGACACATCCTGTATATACTACACCATAGAGGACACATAGCACACATCCTCTACATACTACACCATACAGGACACATCTTCTATATACTACACCACACAGGACATATCCTCTGTATACTACACCACACAGGACACATCCTCTTTATACTACACTGTACATGACACATCCTCTATGTATTACACCATACAGGGGACATCCTCTATATATTACACCACACAGGACACATCCTCTATATACTACACTGTACATGACTCATCCTCTATGTACTACACTGTACATGACACATCCTCTATGTACTACACCATACAGGGCACATCCTCTATATACTACACCACACAGGACACATCCTCTATATACTACACCACACAGGGCACATCTTCTATATACTACACCAAACAGGACACATCCTCTATATACTACACCACACAGGACACATCCTCTATATACTACACCACACAGGGCACATCCTCTATATACTACACCACACAGGACTCATCTTCTATATACTACACCACACAGGACACATCCTCTATATACTACACCACACAGGACACATCCTCTATATACTACACCACACAGGACACATCCTCTATATACTACACCACACAGGACACATCTTCTATATACTACACCACACAGGACACATCTTCTATATACTACACCACATAGGACACATCCTCTATATACTACACCACACAGGGCATATCCTCTATATACTACACCACAAAGGACACATCATCTATATACTACACCACACAGGACACATCCTCTATATACTACACTGTACATGACACATCCTCTATATACTACACCACACAGGACACATCCTCTATATACTACCCCACACATGGCACATCTTCTATATAGTACACCAAACAGGACACATCCTCTATATACTACACCACACAGGACACATCCTCTATATACTACACCACACAGGACACATCCTCTATATACTACACCACACAGGACACATCCTCTTTATACTACACTGTACATGACACATCCTCTATGTATTACACCATACAGGGGACATCCTCTATATATTACACTACACAGGACACATCCTCTATATACTACACCACACAGGACACATCCTCTATATACTACACCACACAGGGGATATCCTCTATATACTACACCACACAGGACACATCTTCTTTATACTACACTGTACATGACACATCCTCTATGTACTACACCATACAGGGGACATCCTCTATATACTACACCACACAGGACACATCCTCTATATACTACACCACACAGGGCACATCTTCTATATACTACACCAAACAGGAGACATCCTCTATATACTACACCACACAGGACACATCCTCTATATACTACACCACACAGGACACATCCTCTATATACTACACCATACAGGACACATCCTCTATATACTACACCACACAGGACACATCCTCTATATACTACACCACACAGGACACATCCTCTATATACTACACCACACAAGACACATCCTCTTTATACTACACTACACAGGACACATCTTCTATATACTACACCACACAGGACACATCCTCTATATACTACACCACACAGGGCACATCCTCTATATACTGCACCACACAGGGCACATCCTCTATATACTACACCACACAGGACACATCTTCTATATACTACACCACACAGGACACATCCTCTATATACTACACCATGCAGGACACATCCTCTATATACTACACCACACAGGACACATCCTCTATATACTACACCACACAGGACACATCCTCTATATACTACACCACACAGGACACATCTTCTGTATACTACACCACACAGGACACATCCTCTATATACTACACCACACAGGGCACATGCTCTATATACTACACCACACAGGACACATCCTCTATATACTACACCACACAGGACACATCCTCTATATACTACACCACAAATGGGCACATCCTCTATATACTGCACCACACAGGGCACATCCTCTATATACTACACCACACAGGACACATCTTCTATATACTACACCACACAGGACACACCCTCTATATACTACACTACACAGGACACATCCTGTATATACTACACCATAGAGGACACATAGCACACATCCTCTACATACTACACCATACAGGACACATCTTCTATATACTACACCACACAGGACATATCCTCTGTATACTACACCACACAGGACACATCCTCTTTATACTACACTGTACATGACACATCCTCTATGTATTACACCATACAGGGGACATCCTCTATATATTACACCACACAGGACACATCCTCTATATACTACACTGTACATGACTCATCCTCTATGTACTACACTGTACATGACACATCCTCTATGTACTACACCATACAGGGCACATCCTCTATATACTACACCACACAGGACACATCCTCTATATACTACACCACACAGGGCACATCTTCTATATACTACACCAAACAGGACACATCCTCTATATACTACACCACACAGGACACATCCTCTATATACTACACCACACAGGGCACATCCTCTATATACTACACCACACAGGACTCATCTTCTATATACTACACCACACAGGACACATCCTCTATATACTACACCACACAGGACACATCCTCTATATACTACACCACACAGGACACATCCTCTATATACTACACCACACAGGACACATCTTCTATATACTACACCACACAGGACACATCTTCTATATACTACACCACATAGGACACATCCTCTATATACTACACCACACAGGGCATATCCTCTATATACTACACCACAAAGGACACATCATCTATATACTACACCACACAGGACACATCCTCTATATACTACACTGTACATGACACATCCTCTATATACTACACCACACAGGACACATCCTCTATATACTACCCCACACATGGCACATCTTCTATATAGTACACCAAACAGGACACATCCTCTATATACTACACCACACAGGACACATCCTCTATATACTACACCACACAGGACACATCCTCTATATACTACACCACACAGGACACATCCTCTATATACTACACCACACAGGACACATCCTCTATATACTACACTACACAGGACACATCCTCTATATACTACACCACACAGGACACATCCTCTATATACTACACCACACAGGGCATATCCTCTATATACTACACCACACAGGACACATCTTCTTTATACTACACTGTACATGACACATCCTCTATGTACTACACCATACAGGGGACATCCTCTATATACTACACCACACAGGACACATCCTCTATATACTACACCACACAGGGCACATCTTCTATATACTACACCAAACAGGACACATCCTCTATATACTACACCACACAGGACACATCCTCTATATACTACACCACACAGGACACATCCTCTATATACTACACCACACAGGACACATCCTCTATATACTACACCACACAGGACACATCCTCTATATACTACACCACACAGGACACATCCTCTATATACTACACCACACAAGACACATCCTCTATATACTACACTACACAGGACACATCTTCTATATACTACACCACACAGGACACATCCTCTATATACTACACCACACAGGGCACATCCTCTATATACTGCACCACACAGGGCACATCCTCTATATACTACACCACACAGGACACATCTTCTATATACTACACCACACAGGACACATCCTCTATATACTACACCATGCAGGACACATCCTCTATATACTACACCACACAGGACACATCCTCTATATACTACACCACACAGGACACATCCTCTATATACTACACCACACAGGACACATCTTCTGTATACTATACCACACAGGACACATCCTCTATATACTACACCACACAGGGCACATGCTCTATATACTACACCACACAGGACACATCCTCTATATACTACACCACACAGGACACATCCTCTATATACTACACCACAAATGGGCACATCCTCTATATACTGCACCACACAGGGCACATCCTCTATATACTACACCACACAGGACACATCTTCTATATACTACACCACACAGGACACACCCTCTATATACTACACCACACAGGACACATCCTGTATATACTACACCATAGAGGACACTTAGCACACATCCTCTACATACTACACCATACAGGACACATCTTCTATATACTACACCACACAGGACATATCCTCTATATACTACACCACACAGGACACATCCTCTTTATACTACACTGTACATGACACATCCTCTATGTATTACACCATACAGGGGACATCCTCTATATATTACACCACACAGGACACATCCTCTATATACTACACTGTACATGACACATCCTCTATGTACTACACCATACAGGGCACATCCTCTATATACTACACCACACAGGACACATCCTCTATATACTACACCACACAGGGCACATCTTCTATATACTACACCAAACAGGACACATCCTCTATATACTACACCACACAGGACACATCCTCTATATACTACACCACACAGGACACATCCTCTATATACTACACCACACAGGACACATCCTCTATATACTACACCACACAGGACACATCCTCTATATACTACACCACACAGGACACATCTTCTATATACTACACCACATAGGACACATCCTCTATATACTACACCACACAGGGCACATCCTCTATATACTACACCACACAGGACACATCTTCTATATACTACACCACACAGGACACATCCTCTATATACTACACCACGCAGGACACATCCTCTATATACTACACCACACAGGACACATCCTCTATATACTACACCACACAGGACACATCTTCTATATACTACACCACACAGGACACATCTTCTATATACTACACCACATAGGACACATCCTCTATATACTACACCACACAGGGCATATCCTCTATATACTACACCACAAAGGACACATCATCTATATACTACACCACACAGGACACATCCTCTATATACTACACTGTACATGACACATTCTCTATATACTACACCATACAGGGCACATCCTCTATATACTACACCACACAGGACACATCCTCTATATACTACCCCACACATGGCACATCTTCTATATAGTACACCAAACAGGACACATCCTCTATATACTACACCACACAGGACACATCCTCTATATACTACACAACACAGGACACATCCTCTATATACTACACCACACAGGACACATCCTCTATATACTACACCACACAGGACACATCCTCTATATACTAGACTACACAGGACACATCCTCTATATACTACACCACACAGGACACATCCTCTATATACTACACCACACAGGGCATATCCTCTATATACTACACCACACAGGACACATCTTCTTTATACTACACTGTACATGACACATCCTCTATGTACTACACCATACAGGGGACATCCTCTATATACTACACCACACAGGACACATCCTCTATATACTACACCACACAGGGCACATCTTCTATATACTACACCAAACAGGACACATCCTCTATATACTACACCACACAGGACACATCCTCTATATACCACACCACACAGGACACATCCTCTATATACTACACCACACAGGACACATCCTCTCTATACTACACCACACAGGACACATCCTCTATATACTACACCACACAGGACACATCCTCTATATACTACACCACACAAGACACATCCTCTATATACTACACTACACAGGACACATCTTCTATATACTACACCACACAGGACACATCCTCTATATACTACACCACACAGGGCACATCCTCTATATACTGCACCACACAGGGCACATCCTCTATATACTACACCACACAGGACACATCTTCTATATACTACACCACACAGGACACATCCTCTATATACTACACCATGCAGGACACATCCTCTATATACTACACCACACAGGACACATCCTCTATATACTACACCACACAGGACACATCCTCTATATACTACACCACACAGGACACATCTTCTGTATACTACACCACACAGGACACATCCTCTATATACTACACCACACAGGGCACATGCTCTATATACTACACCACACAGGACACATCCTTTATATACTACACCACACAGGACACATCCTCTATATACTACACCACAAATGGGCACATCCTCTATATACTGCACCACACAGGGCACATCCTCTATATACTACACCACACAGGACACATCTTCTATATACTACACCACACAGGACACACCCTCTATATACTACACCACACAGGACACATCCTGTATATACTACACCATAGAGGACACATAGCACACATCCTCTATATACTACACCACACAGGACACATCCTCTATATACTACACCATACAGGACACATCTATATACTACACCACACAGACACTTAATCTATATACAATTGAGCTTTGTGGCCCTGTAATGAGAAGAAAGAGATTCCCACAGTGGTTTTCTGGACTTATGTAAAATGAAATGGAAGTAATGTACTGCCACATGTAACTGTGACGTTCTTGTCTCTGGATTGTGAAGAAGATGCATTCTTTAAGTTTTGTGTTTGCTGCCTAATGAATATACTTCTCACCAAGTTGTTCAATAAAGAAAAGTTTATTATTGGACGCTTTTCTCCCTCATTCATCTCTTTTCCATCTGGCTCTGGCTTGCCATACAAACTAGTATATGGTCTGCAGAGGAGCAGCACACACACCCAACTGGGACCCCCATTTTTTGGTAGCCGAATAGGGTTTGGAAGATTCCTGGCTGCAGCCGTTCTGATATAATCAAAGATTTTATTTGTTTGTATGTAGCAGAGCTTAACAAGCTGCCTTTGCCCACGCCAGGCTTTCAGTGTTCATTTCCATAGGGGACAGAGTCGGACTTCAGCTCATGTGTTCTTCAGAGTAATGGTAAAGCAAGGAAGTTTGAACTAACATTGCAGGTAAACATAAAACAAACTTTGAGATAAGAGACACAAGGCTGTAATCTGAATCTCAACCCCTGCAGCATGCTGCCTTCAGATTATATGGCAAAAACTTGCTGACAGATTCCCTTTAAAACTATGTGTCTATATTTACAAATATATCATTTGCCAAAGAATATTCACTATTATGGGAGTGTTTTCATTTTATGCGCACAATAAATGTCATGGACACCTATAGAAATGAATAGTAAATTACATTGATCACCTACTGTGAAAACATTTGTGGAGTAATCAGTAGAAATGTAGCACAAGATATTTTGTTCCTCTGTCCTTTTTCATCATTTGTTTTTCTGTCGGTGTAGGAGTGTGTTGACGCACTTTTTTGCATTTAGCATTTTGCTTTATTTTGTATGTGTTTGCCTTTGTAAAACATTGCCTTTCATTCCTCCCTTTCCCTGTTCTCGCTCGTATCACTGTTTACAGCTCCTTGGCAATGTCCTTTGTCATAATAATGCTAAATAATAGTTTTCTGTCCTCATGTTCTGCGCCTCATTTTTCTTGGAACATATTAATATGATGTTGTAGAGATGAGTCGCTTATGCCCAAAACGGTAAAAGATAATGAAACTTTATAAAGGAATCAATAGGTGCTCAAAGCCATTAATATAGAGAACATTCTGCCACTAAATGTGATTGTTTTGTCTCTGGAAACTGCCGAAAATAGAAAAAAAAAAAAGAATAAAATATGAGGCTTAGTAACTCCAGTGACTATTATATATAACATGGAGATATTGATGTCACTGGAATCCAGTAATTACATAATTCTGCTGGAAATTAAAATACATATATAGTGGTGTGAAAAAGTGTTTGCCCCCTTCCTGATTCGTATGATAAGTATAACTATTCGACAATACAAATTACATTTTATAAATTAAGGTCTTTATTGTTAAGGATAAAGAAATCAAAACTTATAGGGCCCCCTAAACCTATTAACTGGTTGGGCCACCCTTAGCAGCAACAACTGCAATCAAGCGTTTGCTATTACTGGCAATGAGTCTTTTACAACGCTCTTGATGAATTTTTGCCACTAATCTTTGCAGAATTGTTGTATTTCAGCCATATTGTAGGGTTTCCGAGCATGAATTGCCTTCTAAAGGGTACTTTACACGCTGCAATATCGGTACCGATATCGCTAGCGAGCATACCCGCCCCCGTCAGTTGTGCGTCACGGGCAAATCGCTACCCGTGGCACACTAAATCGCTAACACCCGTCACACGAAGTTATCTTCCCTGCGACGTCGCTCTGGCCGTCGATCCACCTCCTTTCGGGGGCGGTTTGTGCGGCGTCACAACGACGTTACACGGCAGCCGTCCAATAGCAGAGGAGGGGCGGAGATGAGCGGCCAGAACATGCTGCCCACCTCTTTCCTTCCTCATTGCCGGTGGACTGGACGGAGGTAAGGAGATGTTCGTTGCTCCTGCGGTGGCACACATAGTGATGTGTGATGCTGCAGGAACGAGGAACAACATCGCTACTTAAAAGAAAATTTTTGGTAAATGAACGACCTCTCATATTCCAACGATTTTTGTCTCTTTTGCGATCGTTTAAGGTCGCTCCAGCCTGTCACATGCTGCGATGTCGCTAACGACGCTGGATGTGCGTCACAAACATTGTGACCCCGGCGATAGATCGTTAGCGATGTTGCAGCGTGTAAATGGCCCTTTAAAGTCACACCATAGCATCTCAATCGGGGTACGGTTCGGACTTTGATTAGGCCACTCCAAAGTCTTAGTTTGTTTTTTTTTTAAGTCATTCAGATGTAGACTTGCTGCTTTTGGATTATTGTGCGGCTGCATAGCCCAAGTGCACTTCAGCTTGAGGTCATGAACAGATGGCTGGATATTCTCCTTCAGGATATTTTGGTAGACAGCAGAATTCATGGTTCCATTTACCACATCAAGTCTTAAAGCTCCTGAAGCAGCAAGCCGTAGACTATCATACTACCACCACCATGTTTTACTGTGGGTATGATGTTCCTTTTCTGAAATGCTGTGTTACTTCTACGCCAGATGTAATGGGGCATATATCTTCCAAAAAATTTAACTTGTGTCTCATCAGTCTAAAGTGTATTCTCCCAAAAGTCTTGGGGATCGTCAAGATGTTTTCTGGCAAAACTGAGAGGAGCCTTAATATTCTTTTTGTTCAGCAGTGTTTTTTGTCTTGGAACTCTGCCATGCCGGACATTTTTGTTCAGTCTCTTTCTTACGGTGAAGTCATGAACAATGACCTTACATTCCTTTCCCAAGAAGCTGCAAAAACCCTAGTACATGCCCTTATTATCTCCCGCCTGGATTATTGCAACCTCCTGCTCTGTGGCCTCCCTTCTAACAGTCTCACACCCCTACAATCTATTCTAAACTATGCTGCCCGGCTAATCCACCTGTCCCCCCGCTACTACACGCCCTCTACTCTCTGCCAATCTCTTCACTGGCTTCCCATTGTCCAATGACTAAAATTCAAAACACTAACCATGACATACAAAGCCATCCACAACCTGTCTCCTTCCTACATCTCTGACCCAGTCTCCCGGTACTTACCTGCACATAACCTTCGATCCTCACAAGATCTCCTTCTTTACTCCCCTCTCATCTCCTCTTCCCACCATCGCATCCAAGATTTCTCCCGTGCCTCCCCCATACTCTGGAATGCTCTGCCTCAACACATCAGACTCTCGCCTAACTTGACAAGCTTCAAAAGGAACCTGAAGACCCACCTCTTCCGACAAGCCTACAACCTACAATAACCATCAGTCTGATATAACGCCGAACAACCAGCTCTACCCTCACCTACTGTATCTTCATTTATTCCTTGTAGACTGTGAGCCCTCGCGGGCAGGGACCTCTGTCCTCCTGTACCAGTCTGTGCCTTGTATTGTTTATGATTATTGTACTTGTCCCTATTATGTACACCCCTTTCACATGTAAAGTGCCATGGAATAAATGGCGCTCTAATAATAATAATTATCATACTAATAATAATAATAATGAAACTGAGGCAAGTGAGGTCTGCAGTTCTTTGGCTGTCATTGTGTCCTCTTTGATGAGTCGTCTCTTCGCTCTTGGGGTAATTTTGGTTGGCCACTCCTGGGAAGGCTCACCACTGTTCCAAGTTTTCACCATTTTTGGATAATGGCTCTCACTGTGATTCACTGGAGTCCCAAAGCTTTAGAAATAACTTTATAACCTTTTCCACACTGATAAATCTCAATTACTTTGTTTCTCATTTGTTCCTAAATTTCTTTGAATCGCAGCATGATGTCTAGTTTTTTAGGATCTTTTCATAGTATCATAGTATCATAGTATCATAGTTTTTAAGGTTGAAGGGAGACTCTAAGTCCATCTAGTTCAACCCGTAGCCTAACATGTTGATCCAGAGGAAGGCAAAAAAACCCCCAATGTGGCAAACAAGTTCCAATGGGGAAAAATTTCCTTCCTTCGTCCACATCCGGCAATCAGACTAGTTCCCTGGATCAATACCCTGTCATAAAATCTAATATACATAACTGGTAATATTACATTTTTCAAGAAAGGCATCCAGGCTCTGCTTAAATGTTAGTAGTGAATCACTCATTACAACATCATGCGGCAGAGAGCTCCATAGTCTCACTGCTCGTACAGTAAAGAATCCTCGTCTGTGATTATGATTAAACCTTCTTTCCTCAAGACGTAGCGGATGCCCCCGTGTTCCAGTCGCAGGCCTAGGTGTAAAAAGATCTTTGGAAAGGTCTCTGTACTGTCCCCTCATATATTTATACATTGTGATTAGATCCCCCCTAAGCCTTTGTTTTTCCAGACTAAATAACCCCAAGTTTAATAACCTGTCTTGGTATTGCAGCCCCCCCATTCCTCTAATAATCTTGGTGGCTCTTCTCTGCACCCTCTCCAGTTCAGCTATGTCCTTCTTATATATCGGTGACCAGAATTGTACACAGTATTCTAAGTGCGGTCGCACTAGTGACTTGTACAGAGGTAGAACTATATTTTTTTCATGAACACTTATACCTCTTTTAATACATCCCATTATTTTATTAGTCCTGGCAGCAGCTGCCTGACACTGTCCACTAAAGTGAAGTTTACCGTCCACCCATACACCCAAGTCTTTTTCTGTGTCTGTTTTACCCAGTTTTCTACAATTAAGTCCATAATCATAAATGTTATTTCCTCTACCCAAGTGCATGACCTTACATTTATCTACATTAAACTTCAATTGCCACTTCTCAGCCCAATCCTCCAATTTACATAAATCTCCCTGTAATATAAAATTATCCTCCTCTGTATTGATTACCCTGCAGAGTTTAGTATCATCTGCAAATATTGAAATTCTACTCCGCATGCCCCCAACAAGGTCATTTATAAATATGTTGAAAAGAAGCGGGCCCAATACTGACCCCTGTGGTACCCCACTATGAACTGAGACCCAGTCCGAGTACGTACCATTAATAACCACCCTTTGTTTCCTATCACTGAGCCAGTTTTTAACCCAGTTACACATATTTTCCCCTATCCCCATTATTCTCATTTTATGTACCAACCTTTTGTGTGGCACCGTATCAAAAGCTTTTGAAAAGTCCATATACACAACATCCACTGCATTTCCCTGGTCCAGGCTTGAACTTACCTCTTCATAGAAGCTGATCAAATTAGTTTGACAGGATCGATCCCTCATAAACCCATGTTGATACTCTGTCATAAGGTTATTTTTCTTGAGATACTCCAGTATAGCATCTCTCAAGAAACCCTCAAGGATTTTACCAACCGTAGAGGTTAAACTTACCGGCCTATAATTTCCCGGCTCAGTTTTTGTCCCCTTTTTGAATATTGGCACCACATTTGCTATGCGCCAGTCCTGCGGTACCGACCCCGTTATTAAGGAATCTGAGAAGATTAAAAATAATGGTCTATCTATCACAGAACTCAATTCCTGTAGTACTCTGGGGTGTAGCCATCCGGGCCCGGAGATTTGTCAACCTTAGTGATTTCGAGGCGGCGGCGTACTTCCTGCTGGGTTAAGCAGGTAATATTCAAGGGTGAATTTATGGTATCACTGGTCATGTCCTCTGCCATGGCATTTTCTTGTATAAAAACCGTAGAAAAAAAGTCATTCAGCAGGTTGGCTTTACCCTCATCCCCTTCCACCATTTCACCAAGACTATTTTTAAGGGGGCCAACACTATCGCTTTTCAGTTTTTTACTGTTTATGTAGTTAAAGAATATTTTAGGATTATTTTTACTTTCTCTCGCAATGAGTCTCTCTGTCTCAAACTTAGCTAACTTAATTTGCTTTTTACATATTTTATTTAATTTTCTATAATTATATAATGCCTCATCACTACCTACCCTCTTTAATTCTTTTAAGGATTTCTGTTTTTCTTTTATTGCTTCCCTTACAGCTCTATTTAGCCATAGGGGTTTCCTCCTATTTCTAGCATGTTTGTTCCCATAGGGTATATTTTCTGCACAAGCCCTATTCAGGATGCTCATAAAAGTCTCCCATTTGCTTTGTGTACTTTTATTACTTAGTACATCATCCCAGTTTATTGCACTAAGATCATCTCTCAACCGTTTAAAATTTGCTTTCCTGAAGTTTAGTGTCCTTGTAGCCCCTCTACTAGACATCTTACTAAAGAATACATGAAAACTTATTATTTTGTGATCACTATTCCCCAAGTAACCCCCAACTTGTATATTTGATATGCGGTCTGGCCTATTGGTTAGTACAAGGTCTAGTAGTGCTCCCCCTCTTGTGGGGTCCTGTACCATTTGTGAAAGGTAATTATCTTTCATTGTTATCAAAAATCTATTTCCTTTGCTGGAACTGCAAGTTTCTGTTCCCCAATTTATATCAGGATAGTTAAAGTCCCCCATAATAATTACCTCTCCGAGACTCGCTGCTTTATCAATTTGCTTTATGAGGAGATTCTCTACCTCTTCCATAATATTCGGCGTCTTATAACACACCCCTATCAGTATTTTATTATTCATTCTCCCCCCCCTTATCTCCACCCATAGGGACTCTACATTCTCAGTACCCTCACATATGTTGTCACGCAGGATGGGTTTTAAGGATGATTTTACATATAGACACACACCTCCCCCTCGCTTATTTGTACGGTCATTCCCGAATAGGCTATAACCCTGTAAATTAACAGCCCAGTCATAGCTCTCATCCAGCCATGTCTCTGATATCCCCACTATATCATAATTTTCTTCCAACAATATTAATTCTAATTCCTCCACCTTATTTGTGAGGCTTCGGGCATTAGTGTACATGCACGTTACGTATGACTCTGTACCTGTATTCCTGCTTACTGTATTAACTGTCCTAACCCTTCCCCCCGTACCACCCCCAATTTCATTACTTGTGCCCTGGTCACTATCTGCACTACATTCCCCTTCTATAAAGTGAATACCCTCGCCCCCCATTCCTAGTTTAAACACTCCTCCAACCTTCTAGCCATTTTCTGCCCCAGCAGAGCTGCACCCTCCCCATTAAGATGCAGCCCATCCCTAGCATAGAATCTGTAGCCAACTGAAAAGTCGGCCCAATTCACCAGGAACCCAAAACCCTCTTTCCTACACCAATTTCTGAGCCACCTGTTAACCTCCCTGATCTCTTTTTGCCTCTCTGGTGTGGCTCGTGGCACAGGTAGTATTTCCGAAAATACCACCTTTGAGGTCCATGCTTTAAGCTTACAACCTAATTCCCTGAAATCATCTTTAAGGACCTTCCACCTACCTCTAACTTTGTCATTTGTGCCAATGTGTACAATGACCGCTGGGTCCTCCCCAGCCCCTCCCAGTAATCTGTCAACCCGATCAGCGATGTGCCGAACTCGAGCGCCAGGAAGACAACACACTGTTCGGCGATCCCTGTCTTTGTGACAGATTGCCCTATCTGTCCCCCTAATAATTGAGTCCCCCACTACCAGTACCTGTCTTGCCTGCCCTGCACTCCTATTCCCCCCCTTACTGGAGCAGACACTCCTCTGGCGTTCAGAGGTCATGCCTTGCTGCAGCAATGCTACCCCTGTAATGACATCCCCCTCATCTGCCAAGTTTGCAAACCTATTGGGGTGTGTCAGTTCAGGACTAGCCTTCCTAGCACTTTTCCCTTTACTCCCCTTTCTAACTGTCACCCAGCTACCTACCTCACCCTCCTGCCGCTCCCTACTACGATCCTCCCCCACATCTGACCCAGCAAGCTGCTGCTCAGTGAGCAGCAAACTCCTTTCCATATTGCTAATGCATCTCAGAGTTGCCAGCTGCTCATTTAGATCCAGTATCTGGGCTTCCAAATGTGCAACTTGAGCACATCTCGAACAACAGTATGCACCCTCGAACGGCTTTTCAAGGACTGCATACATGTTGGTCTACTTTTGGTCTACTTCACTTCTTCACTTTGTCAGGCAGGTCATATTTAAGTGATTTCTTGATTGATAGCCGTTGCTACAGTAATCAGGCTTGGGTGTGGCAGGTGGAATTGGACTCCGCTTCCCAAATATGTGATAAAACACAGTTAATTTATCCCGCTCCAAACATTCATTTTCAACATGCGTCGTACATGTATGTCGTATCTCGTAAAGGGGTTAGAGGGACAGATCAATCTCAAATGGCCAGTAAGTAGTTTGCATCTAATCATCTCTTATTACATAAATCCTCCCAGAAAGGTTAGTCCATTCCTGAAAACTCGGTTCTTTAGATTTTAATTTATTTGTGGAGACATTTTCTATCTTGTATACGTCCAAGATATTTTTCTGAGTTTGCCTACAAAGCATTTTCCCCACTTTTCTCCTCTGCAGGCTGTAATTTTCAGTTGTCTCTGAGCTGGTGGGTGGAGACTAGCAGCTATGATATCTGACATACACAGCACAAACAGACATATGGAATCCCTGATCTCCAGTCTCTATATACATACGTGCTCAGAAGAAGAACAGCAGCAGCATGGATGATAGTACACCACAATACAGAGCAGTGTAGCTGTGAATCCAGCTCTGTGGTAAGAAATATACAGCAGTATTATCTGGGCGTGCCTCTCCCTTTGCTTCTTTTTACCTTTTTGCTCTCCATAGACTTTCATCATTTGATCCCTTAGTGAGATGGCTGTCTGTCTTGTTTAGGTCAAGATAGATTTTTTTCCATTTTTTAGATTAAGCCAGAAAAGAGGAGGAATTGATGTGGCTCATTGTAACACTCATGGCCAGTGTAGGGACAGCAAGTGGGATTAGTGGACCTTCTAGACTACGGAAGAACCCAGGCTTATCCTTTAATGGGAGGGGCTTAACTAAATACCCACCGTTAGGCGGACGTCAGGTACCACTCCCAGGGCAGTGACCGGCACTGTGCCAGCTGATCCCAAGGGCAGGTGATGGACCCAGGTACGGACACGGATGCAGGCAGGTACAAGCGGGATAACTGAGGCAGGATGGAAAGGCAGGTATGCACAGCAATGCTGGGCACGACAGGGAACGATAAGTATGTGAAGACAGATTCAGGTACAGGTGACTGACACAGGGGTAACAGGACCTGACAACTAGCTAGGTAGCAGACTGACTGACTAACAATAGGCATTGCACAGGCACCTCCCCTGATGGGAGGGTGCCTTAAATACATAACACCTTTCAGCCATAGGTACATGTAAGGCCTTGCGGCAGCAGGGAAGAATGGGACCTGGCCGGGCAGGTGAGTAAGCCAGTGTCTCTCCTGGGACGCCGGCACTACACTCATAAATGAAAAAAGAACTACATTTCTTTTGATAAGATACATTACAAAGTACCATGACTTATGTTACATATTAGCAACACCACCTTCAATTTTGGCCTTAAAATTTAGTTTCCCCTAAATTTGAATGTTTTGGTATTACCTTATGTGCAAATGCAGCAAAATTGCAGCTGGCCTAATATCATAAGGGTCAGGAAAGCGGTTAAAATAATAATGATAACCAGTCTCACCATCAGGGCTACCTGTCCAATCACGTCATTCTTCTATTGCTCTTCTCCTTCTCAGCGTCCTCGTCTTCCATCTTCTCTCTGTAGGAGGGCTTTTAGTGCCGGATAGACCACTGATGTCTTGATGTGTATCGTGACCTATGAACATTATGAATTCAGAGACTTACTGGCCCCCAGAAGCCCCAACGTTGGGAGATCACGGAGGAAGAGTATGTCTCATGCACAGTGAAGTAAAGAAGAGGCCGGGGGGATTTTTGCAGAGGGTCAACAGTTAGCTGCGGCAGTGGGACAGGTAAGAATTATTTTTATGTCTTTTCACCTCACTCCTCTTGGTATCTGATGAATTGTATGTGTGACGCCCTGGGCAAGCCAGGGGTCACAGGTCATCACACCACCACACCCTACACCCCAGTTAGGAACATCAAAGCTAACCCAAAATCCTTGTTGCCTTCCTCCAGAGGCTGATGTTCACACCAGGGGGTGGGCCAGGTGGTTGGCTCCGCCCACCGAGGAGTTCACAGCTCTGGAGGCGGGAAGAACCAGGCAGTTTAGCCCAGGCAGGGCTTGAGTGAGGAGTAAATAAGTAGAACAGTGAAGGAAGTGAAGTGGTAGAGGAGAAAAGAAGTAAAAGTGACAGTAAGAAAGCCTGAAGCTGGTCCGGGTGTGTGCCTCGGACTGAGACAGCAAGGTCAGCAGACGGCGGTGATTGTCCGCAGGGGTGACTGCTCGGGAGTTCCTGGAAGGACCGCGGACGGGTGGTGACCCGGCAGTCTGGAGCAGTGTGCAAAGAACAGTCAGCACCAGGGCAGGGGCCTCTCGGACCCCGGCAAGGCTAGGAGTCGCCATAATTTGCCAAATCCGTCAGTGAAGGGGACGTCTGTCTCCCAACAACCAAGTCCCGATTGAAGGCAACAGTCCAACCATTAAAGTAGAGACACCGCCACCGCCAGGGCACCAGTTTCTAAGGGCCAGCGCCTGCGGGCAAAGAGTAGAGCTCCTCCGGTCCAGCTTGAAGCCGGGGAGCGGGTTACCGGTGGGAACCCATCGAGACCATCAACAACATCAGGTGCAGGAAAAGGGACATCACCGTCACCTACTGGGGAAAGCAAGTGCAGCCGTCCGTGGGAACCGTCTTTCCAGCCGTGTGTTTTACCGAAAACTGTGCCAACGTCTCAGGCTGAGTGAGTACCACAGTGCCGCAAGGCACTACCAGCCCCCACCAAGCCCTGCATCTCCCACCTCATCACTGGGCCCCGGGATCACCAACCCCTACCCACGGAGGGGCAACACAACAACTTGCTGCTTCACACCATCACTCCCGGGATCCCCACACCGAGCAGCGGTGGTGCTAACAAATCACCACAACCGTGGGTGGCGTCACGGACAATAGACTATATCCCAAAATCCAATCCCCTTTCACTCACGGGCGAGGAGCGCCGCTCGAGAAGAACCCCCGGGATCCGGCCCACCGCTCGAGCCACCACTGAGCAGCAGCAGCAGCCGGACCCGAGCAGAGGGGTGAGCGCAGTGCTGACACCCTCCACCCCGCCCGCGACATATGTCTTTATGGTCTGTGTATGTCCCCTCTGAAGTTTAAAGTGCTGCGGCATATGTCGGCGCTATAAACATAAAAAGTTATTAATTTTATTATTATTATTATTATTATTATTATTATTGGAAGACTTTTACACCATGAATAAATCCAACTCAAATTCAAGACGTCTTACGGTCACGGAGAGTGGGGAGAGTGCAGGGGACAGGGGCTCCTAGACTGGCCCTCAGGCTATCCCTTATCTCAGAGTTACCTTTGAAGGTGAGGATATCTGAGCCACCACCCTGGCCCTACTCCTGACCACCCCAGATCTTATACCCCTCTGCAACAACTCCAGGGGAGGGCTGGGACAGGAGTGGGATAACACCAACAGAGATAGACAAACAAAGGAAACCCAAACCGTATCTCACAGGACACTCACACAAAGGTATAAGACAATAAGGGCATAGGAGGAAAATAAGAGTAGGAAGGAAACAATACAACGGGTTTCTTCAACCACAAGAACAAGCGCAAGGCAACGTAATCACTAGCAGGACTTGGACACAACAGCACACCACACAGACCAACACAGCATAAGACTATAGTCAGCATGGGAAGCTAGATTCCACCATCTTAAAAAGGCGGAGAGTAACTGTGATAGGTTTCCAACAATATGTGATTCCAGAGGTAACTAGCAGGCTAGCAGAGTTTAACCCACCTTGTGGGTGTGCTTACATGCTAAGAGGCTTCAAAACGGAACCTGAAAACGCACCTGTTCCGAAATGCCTACAATCTACAATGAACTCGCTGCCGCCCGACCACCGTGCGGAGCTGCCGCCCGACCACCGTGCGGAGCTGCCGCCCGACCACCGTGCGGAGCTGCCGCCCGACCACCGTGCGGAGCTGCCGCCCGACCACCGTGCGGAGCTGCCGCCTGACCTACACCCCACCTATTGTCTCCTCCCCATAATCCTATAGAATGTAAGCCCGCAAGGTTAGGGCCCTCTTCCCTCTGTACTAGTCTGTCTACTGTAACTTGTATACGTATTTTGTATGTAACCCCCTTCTCATGTACAGCACCATGGAATTAATGGTGCTCTATAAATAAATAATAATAATAATAATAATAATAAGAGGCTGGAATGTGCGCAGGAACTAACACCCTTGCAACTAGTCCCTGTGCTCATTAGCATATTGTAAAGGATCTTTAGGCCTAAGCCACATGGCATGAAAATCGGAGCGAGTGGAATACGATAAAACATCGCATTCCACTCGGACCAATATTAGCCTATGTGTTAGCACCCATGAGCGATTATTTTCTCAGCCCAAATCGGACCGAGAAAACAAATCGCAGCATGCTGCGGGTACAATGCGTTTCTGGTTTCTCTCGCACCCATTCAAGTGTATGGGGCGAGAGAAAAATCGTACTGCACTCGCGGTACACCGGTGTACTGCGAGTGCAGGGCGAGAATGGCAATAGCCGGCAACGGAGGAGAGAGGGAGATAAATCCCTCACTCCCCTCCTCAGTGCCGACCCGCCCACCGCAGCTGTGATCCTATCGCATGATCGGACCTCAGTCGCAGGGACACTCGCATGACAGTTGCCAGCGTGAGCCGAGTGTCATGCGAGGATCGCATTAGTCCACCGTGTGGCCTCGGCCTTAGAAATACTTTTTTTTTAAAGATCTCTTTATCTGTGCTAGTGTATACAGGGACGGTTAGGCAAGAATTAGCAATATGCACCCAGAACTGCTCGTGGTTCTGGGTGCATAGGGGACCTGATAGGTTTACTTTAATTAAAGGACCTAAATATGCTAAAAATATATTTTGTAACGACCTATAATATTACGTCTAATGGCATTTGGAACAAGTAAAATGAGTCTCTTTCGCTTGTTCTTCCAAATCCCGTATAGCATCAATATAATGTCCATTTTCCCGCTCAGCGCCCACAACGGAGTACGTTTGTTACAACAATTTTAAGTATGGATTAATCTGTCATGTGTGGTAAATTGGTATTCAGCTTGATAGATGCACAAATAAAAAGCTGTAGACAGATTGTGACTTGGCAGTGTATCAAAGCCGGGGATATAGACTGGATGCCGGTCACTGTGGACATCTGAGTATTTCCAAGGTGCATGCTTAGTGACAAGCAAAACGAATGAAGGTAATATCAAAACCAATGCAAAATCACAACCAGACACTTCAAAAAGGAGCCGAGTATCCGGGACATGATAAATGTGTCCCTAATCTGTGTCATTCCTGAAAGCCATGTACTGAAATATGGATCAAAGAGAACTAAATATCTGTGAAAAAAAATGCTAAACTTTAGCTAAGAATGTGTCAATACTGATAGGATACTCCATAAATCTCTGATAAACAGTGATCCCACAGATGGGATTCCTATATTGAGAAAGAAGCCCTTCCTAACATGCCCAGGCAGGTCCTTCCCCCGTGCGCCGTCACGTGCCTAGGTCCTTGTTGACCCTAAACCTACCCTGACTGGGGTGTTGGCCTACGAGATACTACCGTAGTCCCACCACTACAATAAAACAACACAAGTAAGGAAATACAAATGGGTGTGGAAAGACACAACAAAAAGCACTCCTTGGTTTCCTAAACAGGAACCTGCGCAGCTGCAACTGAATCAACACCACAGCTATTCCAGAGACGAGCTCCTTCAATGTGGTCAATATAGAGATTTATTACCAATAGGATAGTCCATAAATTTCTGATAGATGGTGATCCCACAAATGGAATCCGTATCTATCTTGAGAAAGAAGCCCTAGGGCAATCACCAAGGAATGAAGAAAGATGCATATGTGGCTCTTTCCATTTACATGGAGCAATTATAAAGCCAGGGAAAGTGAATGCCCACCGTGCGGCGCAACACGGGAAAAAATCAGGGAAGATGTAAAGCAAGGCCCTGGCGATAGGTAGAGAGGTCACCACCTTACACTCATCTGTGGCTGATCCCTGCACTTTCTAAAATCTCCAGATGAGTTCTACCCTAATGCGCCTTCACGTGCCTAGGCCCTCGCTGACCCTGAACTTACTTTGACTAGCACTCCTTGGTTTCTTCAATAAAAACCTGCACAGCTGCAACTGAATCGTCACCACAGCTACTCCAGAGATGAGCTCTTTCAACATGGTCAGTATAAAGAATCAATACCGATAGGATAGTCCATAAATGTCTGATAGACGTTGATCCCACCGATATCTGTATCTATCTTAAGAAGCCCCTGGACAATCACCAAGGAATGAAGAAAGATGCATATGTGGCTCTCTCCATTCAAATGGAGCAATTGTCACACCTGGGGGAGGGAATGCCCACCGTGTGGTGCAAAACAAATGGAACACCAGGGAAGATGTAAAGGAAGGTCCTGACAATAGGGAGAGGGAAGAGGGGTCACCACCTCACAGTCACCTGTGTATGATCCTTGCAATCCCTAATATCACTAGAAAGGTCCTTTCCCCGTGCGCCGCCACGTGCCTAGGCTCTTGCTGACCCTGAACTTATTGTGACTAGGGTGTTGGCCTACGGAATACAAGTCCTACTTTTCATACAATAAAACACCATAAGTAAAGAAAGACAAATGGGTGGGGAAGACACAACAAATAGCCCTCCTTAGATTCTTCAACAGGAACCTGCGCAGCTGCAACTCAAATGACACCACATTTATGCAGAGACAGGCTCCTTCAACGCGGTCAGTATAGAGAATCTATCACCTGCATGGAGTAAAGCCAGGACTGGGTATATTTAGCAGAAGGGGCGTGATGACAAAATGCTGCAGTTGTGATTAAGGCTAAGCAAAATCTCAGCCAGTAGAGAAAAAGTCCTTTACGCTTTCATCATCAAAATAAAGTAAATCCACTCCAATCCATGATGTAACCTGCGGACGCGGCACGCTTGTGACAGTAATTTTCAGAATTGCCATAGAGCTTAATGGAAAAAGCTGCACATACGCAGCCAATTCTTCATTCCTAATAGCGCGTGCACAGCCACCACTTTATTCCTGAGAGCGCAAGCACTGCTTGGAGCCAGGGCCGGCGTCAGCACACGGCACACCCGGGCAAATGCCAGGGCCCTGAACAGCCGGGGCTCCACTGGGCTTTGTCAGTTCTGCTGTCCCAGAGCCGAGTTCCGGGGACCGCAGTCCTCAGCAGGAAACTGTGGCTGCCGTCCCTTTAAGGCACACAGACCACAGCACTCGCTGCGTCCTCCTGGTTTGAACTTCATCTGTGGGCGGAGCTACCACGCGGCATCCTGCTCAGTCCCACAGATGAAGGAGGCGAAGTTCAAGCCAGTGACCCCCAGCACAGCGCTTCCCTCCGGCGCTGTGTGGGCCCCCTCTCCACCGTGACCTGAGCAGTATGTGCTACACCCCTCCCCCACTCAATCTGTATGTGCCCTCCCCGCCCCCCAATTTATGTGCCCCAGTGAGCTGTATGGGCTTCTGCCCCCGAGATGTATGCCCTGGCCCCTCCCCCCGGTGCCGTATGTGCTGGCCCCTAGGGCCGAGTGTTTTGGGCCCCCCAGAGCCGCGTCTGTGGGCCCCCCAGAGCCGCGTGTGTGAGCCCCCCAGAGCTGCTTGTGTGGGCCCCCAAGAGCCGCATGTGTGGGTCCCCAAGAGCCGCGTGTGTGGGTCCCCAAGAGCCGCGTGTGTGTCTGTTTGTATGTATGCAGCAGAGCTGTGTGTGTCTGTATGTATGCTGAAGACCTGTGTGTGTCTGTCTGTATACAGTAGAGCTGTGTGTGTCTGTTTATCTGTATGCAGCAGAGCTGTGTGTGTATGTGTCTGTCTATGCAGCAGAGCTGTGTGTGTCTGTATGTATGCAGCAGAGCTGTGTGCGTCTGTATGTATGCAGCAGAGCAGTGTGTCTGTCTGTATGCAGCAGAGCTGTGTGTGTCTGTTTGTCTGTATGCAGCAGAGCTGTGTGCGTCTATGTATGCAGCAGAGCAGTGTGTCTGTCTGTATGCAGCAGAGCTGTGTTTGTCTGTATGCAGCAGAGCTGTGTGTGTTTCTGTCTATGCAGCAGGGCTGTGTGTGTGTGTGTCTGCCTGTATACAGCAGAGCTGTGTGTGTCTGTCTGTATGCAGCAGAGCTGCGTGTGTCTGTCTGTATGCAGCAAGCTGTGTGTGTGTGTGTGTGTGTGTGTGTCTGTCTATGCAGCAAGCTGTGTGTGTGTCTGTCTGTATGCAGCAGAGCTGTGTGTGAGTGTGTGTGTGTATCTGTCTATGCTGCAGAGCTGTGTGTGTATGTGTGTGTGTGTGTGTGTCTGTCTGTATGCAGCAAAGCTGTATGTGCAGCAAAGCTTTGTGAATATGTACTGTTTGGGCAGCAGAGATGTGTGTGTGTGTGCAGCAGAGCTGTGTGCATATATTTATGTGCAGAAGAGATGTGTGCAACAGTGCTATCAGGGTGTGTGTGTGTGTGTGTGTTTGTGTGTGTAACAGAGCTGTGTGAGTGTGTATGTATGTTCACAGCTGTGTGTGGCCCCCCCATAGCCATCTGTACAGCACCCCAGAGCCATATGTGCAGCCCCCCAGAGTACTATGCAACCCACCCCAGTAATGTGTATACCCCCAGAGCTGTTTGCTACTCTAGTAACATCTATGCCCTCCAGTAATGTCTATGCCCCCCCGCCCCTCCTGTGATGTATATGTTGTAGCCCCCAGCCCCACCTGTGATGTATATACAGCAGTGTCAGTATGCACTGTGCGCGGCCATGTCTGTTAGTGACGGCCATCATGCAGCACAGCTACATGCCCAGAAGGAGCTGGATGGAGACAAGCGGGAATGTGTCTGTATGCATGTATGATGTGTATCTATGTATGTCAGTGTATATGACCGTGTATATATTTGTCTGTTTATATGTGTTTTTGTGAGTTTGTCTTTAAATATGTATATATGTACGCCTGTATGTGTACGTATCTGTGTATGTGTGTGTCTCCATGTGGATGGGACCCACTGAGACTCTTCCTCCCGGGGCCCACAAAAACCTGGAGCCTAGGAGCAGTGATACATATTGATGTAGGCACCTTCAGACGCTTTGAGTCACGGCATTGACTTAAAGCTGTTTTGGATGTAAAATATGGAATTACATAATATTAGACAGGGGGGTTAATATTATGGTGGATCAATCAAGAAAAGCAAAAAAAAAATCCACATTTACCATTACCAATTTGCTAATTTATATAATCACTACACAACATAACATATTTTAAGCATTTGTAACCCTAAAGTGAAGTCATCAGAAAATGATTGTTTAAATCAGATTATTGTTTTAATTTATTCTGGCAATGTTATATGTTTAAATATCTCAATCATTATTAAATATAAAAAATAGAAATTTTTCAGATTTCACTGTTGCCACTTGAACATTTTCCGACTTTAACACCTTAAAAACCAGTCAATTTTTCGTTTTTGCTTCTCCTTTTCTAAGTGCTATAACTTTTTATAGCCGTGTGAAAACTTGTTTTTTTGTGGCATAAGTTATACTTTTGAATGATACCATCCATTTTATCATATGATGTAATGGTAAGCAGAAAAAATCCAACTGTTGCGAATATGGAAAAAAAAGTGAAATTCTGCAATATTCTGGTGCTTCACCTTTGCTCTTCCTGATTGCCATGGTGTGGCGGCAAAAGGGGTAATATATGTAACTTAGTGTATTATATGTAACTGTTTCTGTGGGTTATGTCACAGTCCTGCCAGCTACCACGAGATGGCACTGGACTCTCTAGATGCTAGGAGGGAGTTCTTCATATAGAAGGTACAGTGGCAAGACTCCAAGGGTTGATGAAAAAAGCCCGGCCCACAGCTTGGTGGGGTTGTATGAGGTAGGATTTCCTGGTTTTAGGTAGTGTTAGAGATGGAGAAAAGCAAGTAGTAGAATATCAAGAGCGGTGTGGTGGACCAGAAACAGGCAGAAGAATGGATAGGAGGAAGATAGAAGTCGGTGACCGACAAACAGGTTGTGGCAGAGCGGTGCCTGGGTGGTATATCAGAAGCACCTCCATGGTCAGCAGGTAGACTGAAGTAGTGTGCCACTGTTACTGCTAGTTCTGGGGTCTTCGTATGCAAACCCAGGGTAGCCTTTCCTTATAGGAGAAACCACTTGCCTAGACCCAGAGTAGAGAATCTGTGTACTCCTAGAAGTTGGTGGGATTCTGTGTATAGCCATTATTGCAAGAGCCATATT